>NC_091029.1:11552093-11874743 GCF_041296385.1 Aphelocoma coerulescens | reverse complement strand
AAGCTCTGATTGAAGTGGACCAAGTGCTTTAAGCAGCCTCCAGCCTCCTGTTGGTTTGATTTAGCCAGACTATCTCTTGATGATGGCTAGTCACACAGCATAGTCCTTGGTAAGCAGCTGTGAACTCCAGAGCATGCTGTAGTGGGAATGAGGTGAACAAAACTCCAATGGGACACAGCATAGAAAGAAAAAGGGATTTCTGTTGTAGTGGTCTAAGTGAACTGAGTGGCTGGTTTCCTTCTGGCTGGCAACTGAGTGCTGCTTTTTGGAGAGATGTTGGTAATGCCTAGGAGCAAATTGCAAGCCTGTCATCTTCTTGCTTACCTCATGCTATGTAAATCTTAGGCAAGGTCGCTCCTCCACTGGTGTGTTTCCTTGTTTTGGGTGTCTTACAGACACAGTTTATCTCCCTGTGAGGACAGTGGGGAGGGAGGTGGCTTTTGGGTGTGCTGTAATCAGGCTGCTGCGCCCCCGGGTGTGGGAGTGCAAGCCTTGTTTGCCTTGGTATGAGCAACACCATTCCTCAGCATGCATCCATTGTATTTCCAAATTACAGAATCACAGGATAACTTGGATTGGAAGGGACCTTATAACTCATTTTGTCTTAAGTCTCCCTGGAGCATTCTCCAGGTGAACACCCCCAGCTCTCCCAGCCTGGCTCCAGAGCAGAGGGGCTCCAGCCCTTGGAGCATCTCTGTGGCCTCCTCTGGACTGAGTCCAGCAGCTCCAGGTCCTTCCTGTGCTGGGCCCTAGGACTGGAGGCAGCTCTGCAGGTGGGGTCTCACCTGGGTGGAGCAGAGGAGCAGAATCCCCCCCTGCTGCCCATGCTGTGGGATCAGCCCAGGGTATGGGGAGTTTCTGGCGGCCAGTGCCAACAGCTGGGGCGCTGCCAGCTCTCATCAAGCAGCACCCCCAAGTCATTCTACTCAGGGCTGCTCTCAGTCCATTCTCCTTGTGGAAAATGAGGTTTATTGAATGAATCTTAAGTAATACAAGGGTGGTGTGTGCCTATCGTCAGCATTCCTGTTTGTCTAGGAGAGAGGCAAAAAGGGGAGTTCCTTTTATGTGGTAAGTTTCTTGCATGCAAGGATCACGTGCAGGGTAGGTTTTCAGAATGCTGGGCCCTATTTAATGCGTAGCACAGATTTGTCTTTTTTCCAGGCAAAATTTAGCAATTATCAGAGATAAAAGTGTTTCTGAGAGTAGTCCTTTCCCTTAATCTCTGCAAGAAAATTACCTTTTTGGAACTCCTTTTCAAACCTGAACTTAGTCTTGGTTTTGTGAGAGCCTTTCTCTGAATCATGTTACCAGGCAGAGCAGGCAGAGCCATGGGCATCCTTACACTTTTCAGTTCCTTGTTGACTTCCTCACGGATCCTTCCTTCAAACATGTTTTTGCACAGTTTATCCCTGCTGTTGTACCAGTGTTGACTGTGACCTCTGAGCATATTTAAGATGCCATGTCAGTGGAGCCCTCTCATGTAAGGTTTGATTTTTGTACCTTTTGTTGTTCCCTTTGTACCCTTGTACACATCAGTGCAGCAAAGGCTCTGTGGAATTGTTCTCCTTGGGTGAGTGCCTGACGATGTCTGTCTGTACCAAATGACATCATCCTTGTCCCCGTATGTTTCAGCGGAAGAGAAGGCTCGTGAGGCAGAGAGCAAAGCCCGGGCCCTTGAGCTACGCCTCGGAGGGGATCTCACACGGGAGTCCAGGGTAAGCCTTGTGCTTTTGGCAGCATATCGTGTTTTGGGCACCAAGGGATGGTTTGGAGCACTGGTAGTGGAGTGATGCTGACTGAACAGCATCCCATGGCAGCATGCTCCAGTCAGCAGTGAACTTCCAGCAGCATTTAGGCATCTCCATGGCCTCATCACCACTGGATGTGCTTCACCATCTTCACATGGTGTCCAGCCCAAGTGAGAAGTGTGCTGGCATTCCCCTGTCTACACCCCCAATATATCCTACACCCCCATATATCCAGACTAGAGGTGCTGTTTGCTGACAGCCTCTGTGGAAGCGGCCTCGGAAACAGGACTAGAACTAGGGGCTTTTTGGCTGTTCCCCACAGCCTGTACAGCTGACTCTGAGGCATTTGGGCAGGGGCTTTTGGGGAGGGCTTTTTGCTTCCATCTGGTGGGACTGTGGTTTTGAGAGGGGCAAGGCTGAGCCCTGGTGCCAGGGGTTCAGAGGAGGGCTGGCAGGGACACCAGGAGGCTCAGCAAGTAGCACCCATTTAAAATCTCTGGGCTTCTCTTGGTATGTGATGGAAACAACAGTATCCAAGTACCCTGGATGTTTCCTTGTGCTCCCTTGCCACTGATTTCAGTTTCCTTGATCCTTTATTACATGTAGACATTTTCCTCCAAGCAGCTGTGTAGCTCCTTAAACAACCTAGCATAAGTGCTGCCGTACATATGGAGTCGCACTGGTTATCACCCTCGACCGGTTGTGAATTCTTTACATTTAAAACATTTCTCAGCTCTTCCTGAAAGAGCAGAAAACCATAAATTGAGTGAATTTTATGAATTTCCCAGCTTGACTATGCAATGCCTGTTTCCAGGTGACACTGCGTCAGGTCCAGAACTTGGCCATCACCATGCGGCAGGAGGCTGACGTCAAGAAAAGGATTAAGGATGCAAAGCAGCGGTGAGTGCAAGGGCTTCCAAACTCTGGAGTTCCTAGGCTGTTTGCTTCAGGTGCTCATATGTCTCTCCTGCTTCGCATGTATGTTCGGTTCAGCTCAAAGCTTAAATATCCATGGGCATCTTATATGCCTGGGCTGTTAAACTGAGCAGCTGGATCACTATTCTGGTTACCTCTGCTATTCTCCTTTTACCTGTGGAAGGACATGTGGGTCTCTGGGTTGGATTGTTTGCTGTAGATGTTTACCTGGTTTTCACATCACTTTTTTTCACTCTTTGCTTTTTCACCTGCAGATAAGATTAAAGCTGATGAAAAAATGTTCACAAGTTACAGTGAAACAGCTTTAGTAATTTTAGGGATGTTTTCTAAAAACAGGCTGAGTTTTGGTGCAGTCAGTGCTATGAAATCCCAAGGCATTCTTCTAGCTTAGCTCTGGTGGCAATTAACTTTGGTTTTTGATGTACTTACAGGAATATTTCACTCTTAATATACATTTGTTTTGCATTTCTCAAATAAAGTGATAACCAGAATCAAATGCTCTTTAAACAAATACTGAGTCTGAGGAAGTTGGGGATTTGGATGCAGCACATCTCCATTCCCACCTACCTGTGTGCATGCTCATTTACATGGCTGCCTAGGTCAGAACTATCCCGGACGTGTTGCCAGAGATAGGTCTAATGCATCTTAAGATGCTAAAAAGAAATAAATAAATACAGCTTCAGTTAAAAGTGCTAGAGCTAGGATCTGAAGGATACAGAAGCTTGTGAGAGAAGCTGTTTTCTTCACCTTCCACATTTCCATCTCTACCTTGTCCTTTAATTCTTGGGTTTGGTGATATTAGTGTGCAATGAAAAATTTTGTGAATAGCCTTCTGCCCTTCCTGCCCATGGGCAAAATACTCTTCCTGTTAATAACCTGATCAGCAAAAAAAAAAGCTCTGGGCAGGTACATGGATTTCCCTGTGTCCCTGCATTCATCTCTGGTGATCAGAAGCAGTTCAGAGGATCATGCTCTTCCACAACATTGTACTTCATCCAGAAAACAGAAGAAAATCCTGAAAGATGTGTATAATAAGATAGCTTCTGTACTAATCAATCCCTGTTGTCTTTTAGAAAATTCTTGAGTTACAGAGAATGTCCTAAGACAGTTTTCTGCTGTTTCCCTGATGCTGGGTGCATCAATGAAAGAAGTGCTTTATGGTTTCCAAAGGCTGTGTAATACCAGGTTGGATCTGAATCCAGACAATAGGACAGGTACTACATTCCTAGTAATGAAATCCCTGGCTTTCGATACCACTTCATTTTCTATGGTTTGGATGATAATTTTACTTCCTGTCCTCTCTGATAAAAATGAGGAGATGCCTTTCTTGTTTTGTAGGTGAGTACATGCTTGAAGTGTAAGGCTCTACATTCTTTTCCAGAAGTTAGAAAAAGAAAATGAATCCCTGAGATGCGTGTTTTGCCACACTTGCTCATGCTCTTGAATCACAGTTGTCTACCTCAGTGAGCTGAGACCAAAGGGTCACACTCCAGCCGAGCAGTTGGCAGTGTTCAAAACCCCTCTTGGCAAAGGTTTAGATTTAAAATTACTGAAAGGTGCTCTTCCAGATGTTTTCTGAGGAATGTACTAGAGTCACCTCTCTTAAATGAAGATGTGTCACAGGGTACCATTGCATCTGTGTGGAGGAAGATGGCCTTAAACAAAAAATGAATATGAATTTAATCTATTTTGGGGATTTATTTTGCAGTGTTACAACGTTAAGACAGACTCAGATCTCATATTTGCAGGTGATCATTGTGTAGGGCTCATGCGTGCATGGCTCAGGTCTTCCTAATATCTGATACTAGTAGACAGTCAACAGAACATTTTTAATAATTCCACTATGTTCAACTAACCATTTAAGCATGCTGAAGTCAAATTCCTCATTAAGATAAAGCACAAAAGTGCGAAGGACTTGATGTGGGCAGGTGGGGAATATAAAGGAGGTCAAAATTGAGAGGGGTGGGCAGGACTGTGGTATAGGCTCTGCCTTGCAGTAGTTACAGGTTTGGACCTCGCATTTGAGGATACCTTCATCCTGAAGCTACAGATCCTTCTTATGAAAAAATCCTCAGCATGGATATCAGGGAAGATGTGGAACCTGATTAATCTAGTGTGTTGAAGAGCAGGCTTCTGTTTGTGAGACACAGGGATTTTGTTTGATTTATTGCACAAAGAGATCAAAATCTTGAGGCTTTTAGCCTTGATGGAGATAGAATTCCTGGTAACCAAAGATTCAGATTCAGAAATCCCTATGGGCTCAGAAATGTGCTTGAGGCTTACTTTTGTTGGAGTCATCTGCTGCATAGATAAGGGAAAAATCATGTGACTTGATATCCTGACATTCCAGGGAAAAAAGCTCTGCTTGGGCTGTGTGTTGTATCCTCCATCTTTCCAACTTAAGGAGCAGTCTTATGAAACTTGCAATTAGGAGAACTTCCTAGAATCTGCATATCAAGACTTTAGTTTTGTATTGAAATTTGAATTTCCATGCTTTATCTAGATAGGGATCTGTATCTGGAAAGTACAAACCAAAATTGCATGGGAAAGGACCAGTCTGGACGCAACAGCACTCTCATAAAACTAATTCACTGAATGAAAACATCTGAAGTAAAAACCAGAATCCATTCTGAAAGAGAAAAAAAATTCAAATCAATAATTAAATTATCTGTCCAACCTAAATTAGTATCTGTACTGCAAAGTTTTTGTATTTTGTTCATATTCAGCTGTAATGCCCTTTCAACAAATGTTTTGTACTTTTCAGAAGTAGCAGATTACAGGATTACTTTAATGCTCAGGGGTGCTGGATTTCCATACCCTCTCTCTAACACCAGCAAGTAATACACTTTATTTTCAGCATCTCTTGAAGCTCTGTTTTGTTCCCTACAGGGCGCTGAAAGAACCCAAAGAGCTGAATTTTATCTTTGGGGTGAACATTGAGCAGCGTGAGCTGGACGGCATGTTCATTTATAACTGCAGTCGGCTGATCAAGATGTACGAGAAGGTGGGCCCACAGCTGGAGGGTGGCATGTGAGTCCTGCAGATTTTTCTGCAATCTTTTTGCTTAAGCCTGGCACATTTCTACATCTGACTTAGGCTGTGCAGTAACCATGTTCTGCCTTAGTCATTATTCATGAGCCTGGGGCTTGCTCACTTTGTCAGCCTTCAGTTTGCATTCTGACAAATAAATTATATTTAATACTGCCTAATATTTCCTTGGTTTCTTGATAGAGAGTTCTCTATACAAGTTTTAGTCATCCCTGCAACAGTATGAGGTGCTTGGCATTTGGTGCTGTTGAGTGCTTGTAGTAATAATGCCTCATTCTACAGACAGGCAAAATAGGTCTTGACAGGAAATACAAATATTTGAGCCTATGTTACATTTTGCATGATGGTTCAGGTTGCCAACCTGTCAGTTTAATGTTTGTGACTGTGTGTCCCTCTTCCAGGGCATGTGGAGGAGTCGTAGGTGTGGTGGATGTGCCCTATTTGGTTCTGGAGCCAACCCATAATAAACAAGACTTTGCTGATGCCAAGGAGTATCGACACTTGCTGAAGGCCATGGGAGAGCATTTGGCTCAGTATTGGAAGGATGTTGCAATAGGTAATGAAGGTTCATAATTACCAGGGTCTGGAAGGAAAAACTTGGGTGGCTGGAGGGCAGCCAAGAGTGCAGATGGTGATTTTGTGGTAATGGCTCCATATTGAGCAGAATATGGTTTGTTTTCCAGCCCAGAGAGGTATCATCAAGTTCTGGGATGAATTTGGTTATTTATCAGCAAACTGGAACCAGCCTCCGTCTAGTGAACTGCGCTACAAGCGCAGGAGAGCCATGGAGATCCCCACCACAATTCAGTGCGGTGCGTCTGATCCAGCTGCTTCTCCCTGGGGAAGGGGGGACACTTCTGGCTGCAGCTGGGGACAGCTAAATGCGTAGGAGACTTGGGATGGACTATCATTATCCCCTCCTAGGGCCTGTCTCCTCTGCAGGTTGCGTTTGTCTGCACTCAGTGGTACTCTGTGACATCCTGGCACAAGGCTCCTTTCCTGCACAGTTCACTAACTGATCTTCAGGTGCTCTGACAGAGCAGGGCAGGTATGGCCAGTAGCAGTGTTGAGAGCAGGCTTAGAAATGTCATATGAACTGGAGCTCACCAAAGCCATCCATCCCAGCACCAGAATAAGATCTGAAACATCCTCACAGGCAATGGGAAGTGTCCAAGTAATTTGTACCCTGATGCACTGGCCTGCACTGTGTGTCAGCACCGAGGGAACCTTTTACAGTTGCCTTGGAATTTAATGCAAGTTCTCTTCTGTGCACCTCTAAACAGCTCTGGCTAAGCCCTTGTTAGGGTAATGGGAAGTTCAACACCATCACTTTGTCACCTGGTAGAGGGACACCAAACTCCCTTCTTTACTCCCCAGGACTTGAGGATAAGGTTGTAGGAAGGAATGTAAGGCCATTCTTGTGGAATTATTTGTTAGGCTCTTCTGCCTTGATGGTTGTCTCAGTCTTTTCAAGGTTCCTCTGAAGGAGGAGGAGCTTTACTCTCCTTCTTCTTGTCTTCCCTTGTTGATATCCTTCCAGAGCCTGATTTAAGGGCATTTGGATTTTCCTGGAAGAATTTGATTTTGTGAAGCTGTTGGTTTCCTGGTAGGCCAGCAATACTCTGGAAGACAAATTTGTGTTCCTGGTTCATAAAAAAATTGAATAGATTTTTTTTTTTGGTGGATAAGTAAGAGACAGCCTGACTGCTGGGCTGAGCTGTGATGTCAGGACTGGCTGTTCAATTTGGTTTGTATGTGCCATTGTTGCAGCAGGAGTGTAAGGTCCTCTGGTATTTGTTGATGCCAGGTTTCGTTGTGTTCTTGTTAGGGATGTCTTTGACGGTTTCATTCAAGCGTTTTGTGAGCATGAAGAAAGAATTGACTCAATACATTCTGTGACTGTCTCATTTTTTTTTGGCCACTAGTCTCACTGTTGTTGGATACGCTTCGGTGTGGTCCTTGGGCATTAAATGGGCTATGGGAAAAAATGATGTGTCTTGGGCTGTGTATTTCTGACTTGCAAAGCATCTCTCTGACAGATGTCTGTCTGAAGTGGCGGACTCTCCCGTTCCAACTGAGCTCAGTGGAGAAGAACTACCCTGATAGCTGGGTGTGCTCCATGAACCCTGATCCTGAACAAGACAGGTAAGAATCAGTTAATATTAAGACTTTGCTGCAGGGTGCCTATCTGCACATGTGGAGCTTTTTCCTGGTCAGTTGTTCTTTGAAAACAGTTGGAGGGATTCTGTACCTTTAAGTTGTGCTCACAGTCTGCGAAAAGGCAGCAATGGCAAGTGTATGGGGAACTGAATGCTGGATGGGCATTTGCAATGTGCAAATTGCAGAGGACATCCTCAGCAAGTGACAGGTGACACCAAACTGGGAGGAGCAGCTGACAAGCCAGGCAGTCACAGGTTCATCCAGAGGGTCCTGCAGAGTGGAGAAATGGGCCGGCAGAAACCTCCTGACATTCAGCCAGGAAAATGCAAAGTCCTGTCCTTGGGAGGAACAGCTCCAGCACTGGTGTGTGCTGTCCATCCCAGAGCTGAGCAGTCTCAGGGGGTTCTCATCAATGTATACAAACATCTAAAGGCAAAGACAGAACCTGACTCTTCCCAATGGTGCCCAATGGCAGGACAGACACCACGGGCACAAGCTGGACTGCTGGAGGATCCTTCTGCACATCAGAAACACTTTTTTCCCTGCAAGGGTGACCAAATCCTGGCCCAGGTTTCTCAGAGAGATTGTGCAGTCTCCATCCTTGGAGATATTCCAGGACATGGTCCTGGGCTCCTAGTGTTGGGTGGCCCTGCCTGAGCAGTGTGGAACCAGAGGGACCCCAGAGCTGCCTCTAGCCTCAAACTAGGTGAAGTTTGGATCCTTGGTGGTTGTACTAGTTTGAGAACAAACCAGTGGGAGGCACTAAGTCAGGAAAACAATTTAATAGGGAAATTAAAAAAAAAAAAAAAGCAGGAAACACTGGTTTAAACTGACAGAGTCAGGATACAACCTGTTGGTCAGGGTGGCAGTAGTAGTCTAATAAAATGATGGCTGCAGTCCTCCTGAAGTGGTGGATGTGGTTCTGCTGAAGCAGTGATCCTGTAGAAAGGGTCTGCTCTTCCTCAGAAGGTCCAGTGGTGGCTGTGTAGCTCCTGTCCTCTGGAAATTCAGTGGAGAAGGGTTGTCTCTGGTGTTCGGGATCTCAGATTACATCCAGGATGGAATGCTTGGTTCCTCCCTCTGGGTGGAGCATCTCACAATGGGATAATGAGTCATGAGGCCAAGTGTTGATTAGGCTCATTAACAGAAGATAGTCCGGAGGGAGTTATCTCTGAGTCATGGCAGGACAATGATGGGCCATTAACAGCAAGATAGTCTGGGGGGAGGAGGCAAGGAAACACTGTCCCACCTGGTTTCAACAGCTCATGAGGAATAGAATACACTGCAACCCAGGACAGTGTTTTTGCTGCACTGGCACTGGAAATACTAATGTAGGTTTAGATTATATTAATTTTGCCAGGGGCAGAATAGATGGCAATTGGAGAACTGTCATGGTGCAGGCTGGTGAGTTCAGGGGGGGGCTTTACAGTTGTCTTTATTGCTCCTACAGCTCCCATCCATCAGAGACCAAACTGCAGCAGCTCCACTGGGTTGGGGTGAGCCTGGTAGGGACATTTTGCATGCTTGAGGGAGCAGCACAATGACTCACTTTCCAGTGATGTTTTTTACAGTCACAAAATATAGGTAGAATCTAGTCATTTATTTGAGTGAGGAAGATTATTGCTCTAGGCTGCTACCCTGTGGAGAGCAGCACTGCTGGAAGCCAGTTCTTGTCTGTATTGTGTAAGGAAGGGAAGCTGCTTCGATGTAACTCCAGTCTCTTGGCTCAGGGCTTAAAGACAAAGGGGATGAATCCAGGCAGTAACTTTTGATTGGAATAAAAATTTTAACATCTATGGCTGAAAATTTTACAGAATACTGATGCTATTTTGAAGTATTGATTTTCTGATTTCTTCCTTTTGGTACCTCCCAGTGGAAAAATACCTGTGCTAACTTCCCTGTTTGCTCCATGTGTATGTAGAGCTCCTGCTGTAGAGCTCTGAGGAGTCTGGCAATGCTGAGGATGTTCTTAGACAAAATGCTGGGGCAGGGCTGAGCCTGGAACCTAAGAAGGAGCTGCCACATCCCCAGCCCTTCAGGTGGAAGTAGTAGTGAGGCTGGGAAGATGTTGCTTGTAGACACACAGAAACACAGACAGACCATGTATGTGCACGCATCCAGCCCCACAGATAGCAGAGGTGAGCATGTGCAGCACTCACACAAGACTGCACTGGGCTGTCAGGATGAAGGACCACTAGTGAAAATAGTCATACCTATACCTGGCTTCCAGATCCCATGCCTCTGCTTACTTGCACTGGATAGACAGGCCCTGAGGTCTGCAGTCCCAGGAGGTGAGGTGTACAGACCTCCTTCTGTGGGTACACTTGACATACACACACTACAGACCTCCCAGTGTCTCACACTGAGCATCTCTCTGTCTTGATTGCATCAGGATCTTTGTTCTTCCCAAGTGCTTTCTGCCTAGAGACACCCATAGCTCCGCCTACACCCCTATACCCATGTCCATCAGCTGGGCAGGACTCATCTGTCCCTCCAGCAATCAGCTCCTGTGGGTCATCCTTGGACATCCCCTCCCCTGCTCCCAGGTCACCTTCTGGTTGGCTCCTCTGGCCTGGAGTTCCTGTGGCCCATGTTCATTCACATGTCTGTAGTCACAGCAGCTGGTGGTACTCAGGCACATGGGCCACTGTGACTAGTGGTCCCATTCCAGCTCCTGGCTCTTGCACCCCAGTACACAGGTCTGCACACAGAATGGAGGCCCTTGCCTAGGAAAAGGGGAGACATGGAGGTTAGTACACAGAGATGTACTGACCAGCAAATGGTTTATGTACAACTGGCCCTTGTTACAGTCTATTTTTCCCATGTTTGGTCTTCCCTGAATCATCTCAGTCCCTTCCTTTACCTGGTTTTGGTTCCTCCCATTGGTCCAAAAGATGTCTCAGAGGGCTTCCCCCATTGACCAAACACCAGGACAGAGGCGGTCGTGGGACAGTCCTGGCAGGAGCCCAAAGGGGGTTTCTGTTCCTCTGAACAGATTTGCATTCCCCAATTCCCACCAAGCCAAATTCACATTCTCTGAGCTGCCTTTGGGCCTCTGGGCTTGTGGAAATGGACCCTAGATGGGCTGCTAGCTCCTGGCATGACCGAGGGTAGCCATGGAAGGGTGTTATTCAGGTCCCCTCACCTGCCGTTGTATCTGTGCACTTCTGTCTGCAGATGTAGTCTTTGTTGTATCACCTACCAGGAACTTGATTTACAGATGAAAGAATTTTAATTTTTAATTTGCAATACCTTGAAGATGGTGGATGGCTGGGGGTGGGTGGCTGCATTTCATGTGAGAACATGCAGGGGTGTTGTTTGGAGTGAGTCCTGAGTGCCTCTGCCATGCATGCTGTGCCATCCTACATCCCCCATACATGGAGCTGGGAAAGGGCAGGTAGAGCACATGGCACTGGTGATCCAAACTTCTGGTCATTTCAGTTTCAAAAGGGATCTCAGGAGTCTTACTCTGGAAAAATAAATAACTCCAGAACATTTTTTGATTAAGGAGGCTTACGTGTGCTTTCCAGCAGCAAGTGCAGTTGTGTCCTTTACATGAAGCAGAAGTTGCTCCACATTCCTCTGGCTTTTGGCTGGGGCCAGTTCTGAGTGCTGCACTGTTGGGTCTTTGTGCAGAGTTTGGACACCTTCACATCTGTGTCCTGACCATTCCAGGTATTTGTAGTGTCTGAAGGATGACAGGATTTGAGAAGCACATGGGTAGGGTTCTCAAGCTTGTGTACCGTGAGGGTCTGTGCAGGGTCTCATTCAGCCAAATTGGAAATGAAGCAATGTCAGAGCTGGTGTTGAGACTCTCCTGGCATCAGAGATCACATGGTGGTTTTGGCTGCCTCAGCCCAGTGTCCACTGGTGGCATCGAGCTGTTCCCCACCCTTCTGGTTTGTCCACCTACGCTTCAGTGGCTGCTCATGGCATGTTCCAGGTCACGGGAGCTGAACACCCTTCTCGGTCTCTGTCATGGGAAGCAGTCACTCCTTCCAGTGCCACTGTTTGTGTGGGGGTCAGCACTAGGTGCCACCATCACTCACTTTATTACAGAGAAGGCAGTGTCCCTGTTTCACACTGTAAAATAGTGTCAGGCTCGCTTGCCTCTGTTCTCCTATCTGATATCCAGCTGGATCCTAAATGTCATTTGAATGGGTGGCTGAAGCACCAGCTGAACATGATTGTGTGTCTCAAAGCTCCTTGAGCACCACCAGAGTCTTGGTTTTAGGCCATTCTGACTACCAAGATAATGCTTTGTTCTGGTTTGCTGCCTCCAGTGATGCAATCTCTGGGTTTGGATGCCATGGATAACACGAATTTTTCTAGTCGCAGAACTCATGGTGCTTTCATTCTTTACTGTGCTGTAAGACACAGCTTGGCAATGCTTCCAGCCTTGCCATGAGCTGGAAGATGCATTTCTGTGCTGGGAAACCTGTGTATGGTGCCACTTGTTCAACTTTGTGTTTAGGAACTGCAGGTTTGGTGTCAGGCAGTCATTTTGCAGTGATGACACACACTTCCTTAGCTGTTGAGCTTTTGATGGGATACCCTTCCTTTTTGGACGAGGGTGAAAGAGCAGAGGAGGCTGCTGTCCTGCTAAGTTCTTTATTTCATTGTCTCACAGTTTTCTGTGAGTTCGAAGGGGTTACATGATAAGGCCAAGCGGTAACAGCAGCAGCAGCAGGCCAACAGCAAGTAGAAAACAGCTGCTTCTTCTGTTATCTAAACTTACAAAAGTGTGGATTATATTTGTTAATTGACCAATGAAATTAACACACAATTCTAGTTTTTCTTTTCTTAACCTATCCTGGTCTAATTCTAACAGTGGTAAGTCTTACACAAGTGTTACGTAAGTATTACACAGATTAGCGTATATAGTTTCTATCAGCTCTTATTATTTATGTGAACACTCTATCTAAAAAATGTGAATAGTATAGTTCTATCTATGTTTTGTCTAAAGTAAAGAAATTCTGTGAAAAGGTAACACTGCTGCAGTAAAAACTGTGTTTAAGATTTCTTTGCTGCAGCTTTTCAATGTTTAAAGCGCTTAGCATATATTTCTACTAAAAGTTAAAAAATCTGTATTTCCATTTCACTTTGGTGTGACTTCATGCATCTCAGCTTATCCAAAGGTTTTAATTCAACCCCTGTGCTTTGGCTTCCCTCTGGGCCTGGGTCCAGAGGAGCTTTCACTCCAACACTTAGCCAAGGAAGTAACCACTCTATGGAAACACCCCAGCAGTGCTTCAGCTGGGAAGAGGTTGATGGAGGAACTGCTGCTTGTGCTCCTTCTCACTCACAAAGCTGATGAGTGTGTATCTGGTAGACAGAGATCTTGGTAAAATCATCTCTCCTCAGCATCTTGGAGCTTTGAGTGTTCTACAGTGAGAGCAGGGTCCTCCCTTTACTAATAAGACTCACACCTGCAGGTTGCCAGCTTGTCTCCAATGTAGTGTGAGATCTGCTAGATCTCTTGTGTTGTATAAGGGCCATCTCCTGCTTTCGTGGCTCAAACCATTCTTGCATGACTTCACCCCAGCAGGGCTGATCCTGGTCTGTCTTTCCATGACTCCATTTGGTGACAGGAGATGAGCCTGGGCTCAGTCCCCTCTTCCTCCTCTGGCAGTGCTCCTGAGGGCCAGCTGCTCAGCCAGCACTTTGAAGGTGATGCCAGTCCATTTGAGAGAGTATTTCCTACCTGTTTTCTTTCTCTCTCAAGGACTCTTCCAGGATTCTGCACCTGAGAGGACCTGAGAGAGTAGGATACTCACCACTATTGTAGGCCATAGGCTGAACAGGATGGAAAAAGCAAATAGCTACAGGATATTGCAAAGGAAGCTGCGTGGCCCCTTGAGTGGCAAAGGCAGAAGGCATCTGAGGCTGGAAGGCTTGTGGTAACAACGTCTAAGTCATAGGTTCCTGGTACTGTGCTTTCCTTTCTGAAGGAAAAGAAATCTGTAGAAAGAGGAACTGATATGAAGACATAAGCTGATGGGAAGGAAAATTGCTGAAAAAGTCGAGTACAGATGCAGTACAGAAGCTATCACAGCTATCACAGTTCCTGGGCTCTGAGTTGGTGATTCCCAGCATAAATGCCTTTTTATTAACAACTGTACTTTCAATCCTTAATTCATATTTGTTTTCCAAGATGAAAACCACTGCTTTTGCGATTGTGGCTACTGCAGAAAGGCAAGCGGCTTTCCTGCTGCCTTTGGAACGGGATGTTGGGATAATCCTGCGTGAGACGGTACAGGTTCTGCTGTCCTTGCTGAGGTTGTTTTGCATTTCCTTCATGCTAGATGTGAGGCTGCAGAGCAGAAGCAGAAGGTACCACTGGGAACTCTAAAAAAAGACTTGAAATCACATGAGGAAAAGCAGAAACAACTGACAGAGAAAATCCGCCAGCAGCAGGAAAAGCTGGAAGCTCTGCAGGTGAGTCTGGAGGTCTCCAGCTAAGCAGAGCAGGTGTGATGGACCTCGTTGTGCAAAGGGCTGCTGCTGAGACTGAAACCGCCTATGCTCCTTCATGGTGCTGGGGCTGTTCTAATAACAGAAATTGACCATCTCAGCTTACATTTAATTTTCTGTTGGGAAAATGGGAAGGACAGCTGAAGAGATGTCTCTTGAAGGACACAAAACACACCTTTTAGCCTGGAAAACTGCTGCAATGGGTTTAGGCAGCCCCTGGCAGCTTATAAACATGACCTTGCTGATTTTTTTTTTTGGTAGAAAACCACTCCAATTCGATCTCAGGCTGACTTAAAGAAACTGCCTCTGGAAGTGACCACACGGCCTTCAAGGGAGGTAAATGGGATCCTGCTGTAGGCTTTTACTCTTCTGTGCTTCCTTAGCTGCTCTGAACAGCAGATCCCCATTCTTCTACTCTTCCTCTCTCTGTACCCCCCCTTTGTTTCAGCACACCCGAACTCAGCGCCCGCGATCTCCTCCTTTGCCTGATGCAATCAAGAATGCTCCCAGCAGACCACCAGGATCTTCACCTCCTCCTAAGTCCTGCAGTCAGCTGAAAAAGAGCTCTTCAGATCGTCCAAATAGCAGCTCTCCCAAGCTAGCCAGCGTGCTCTTCAAGGAGGAAGCCAGCACTTCCAGGACACACCATCACACTGTGACAGCTGGGAAGTCTAACAGCACTTTAAAAACTCTTGCCAAACCAGGTACAAGCATGAAGTCCCTCTCTGGCCTTCAGAGCCCCAAAAGCCCACGTGAGACACCCAATCCAAAAGCTGCCAAGGTGCCAGCAGTAAAGAAATCTGCCTCTGGCAGATGTTCACAGGTAAGAATCAACGGGATGAAAACCCTCAGCTCCTCACCCACTGTCCTGCTAAGCCTGTCTGCTCTGCCTTGTGGGATGTGCACTGTGGGCCCTGCACACAGGACAAGAGAACTTTTACTTTACTTGTGGGTGAGGGTGCCATTTACACCCCTTGAGAAGACTTGTCATCTCTTTCCTGTTAGACCAGATTGTTTCTCCAGAAAAAAAAGGCATGTGGAGTGGTGGGGTGAGCGTTTTCATTATGATGTAGCACCTCTAAAACCTTCTGGAAAAGCACCAATACTGGATGTTGGGCTTTTTTGCCTTTTTTTTTTTTTTTTTTTTTTTTAACTTGGCTGCAAGAATGTTTTGGTTGGAAGCAGGCTGGAATTAATAGCTAGAGCTTGTTTGCTTCCTCCAGGCCTCCAGCACTCGAAAGAGGGCCTTGAACATCCCAGAGGATGGGTCTGAGGAGGAAGGAGAACACAAAAAGGAGAGGACAAAACGAGGAAAATTTTTGGCAATGAAAGAAGAGAAGGATTCCAGTGAGGTGGTGGTGGAGGTGAGAGTGTGCTGGTTTCCCCAGCAGAAGGTATTTGTCAGGTGTTGATAATCTTGATGGGAGGCGACTAATATGAGCTCTCTCTGCTCCCAGCTCACAGACAGTGCTGGAGAGGAAGAGTTGTTGGAACTGAAGAAAGCACAGAAAGGTGAGAAATGAGCCCTTGGGCTGCCACCAGTATCTGACATAGAAAAGAACTGTTGCACCAGTTAAACGTGTGATTTCATTGATGAGATTTTAAAATAAGAAATAGTGTAAATTTGAATCCTAAACCCCAAGATGACTCTAACTTGCATAAAACATTTTGGCTGGGAACCCTTTGATTAGACCAGAGGCAATTGTGGCGCAGAAAGGTCTGTGATCAATGGCCGTGATCAATGGTGGGGCTGTGATCGATCCTGGGGCTGAGCTGCAGGGTGTACCTGATGGCATGTTCACCCTTCCTGAGTGGATCATGCAGCCGTGCCAGCTGAAAAATGCTCAGAACTGTATCCAGATCTGCTGCACTGCTGTGAGAGAAGAGGGGCTGGGAGACGTCAGGAAAGGTGGTACTGCACCATCTGTCAGAGCAGGACATCTCTTCAGCATGCTTCCAGGGAGCTGTCTGGAAAGTGACCCACTAGGGACATGTGGCAAATTGTCCTAGAGCCCATCATGAGACTGTGAAGCCCATGTCAAACAGCTTGGAGTGCAGGAGAAACCTTCCATCTGGAATTGCCAGTTCATTTCCATGCATCTTCATGTTTCTCAGCAGGAGCTGACCTGTGGGTCCATTGTGTTTTGATGGTGTCCATTACTGTTTGAGGGTATTGTCAGAGGTTCAGGTGTGCTCCCTGCTGAGGTGCCTGAATCTCTAGAGTTCCTGTAGAACGTGCTTTCCAGCAGCTGAATGTTTGCAAACACCTTTGCTTCCCCCTCACAGATAAGGGGCTGCACGTGGAGGTGCGTGTGAACAAGGAATGGTTCACTGGCCGTGTCACGGCTGTGGAAAGGGGCAGGCACGCAATCCGGTGGAAGGTGAAGTTTGATTATGTCCCTACAGACACCACGCCAAGGGATCGCTGGTAACTATTTTGAGCTACTGGATTTTGGAGGCTTGTTTTGCTTTTGGGAGGAAGGGCCTGTTTTATTGCCATAGATGCTGAAGAAAAATGTGCTGCTGTCATGTCAGGAAACATGTGAGGTCAGGACCGTCCAGCACTTCATAAGGAATGAGCATGACAGACTCCATCAGTCTGTCACTCTGATGCCTGCCCTGGAGGCAGCTGTTAGGTGTCTAGAGGTCTGAGTGACACTTGGGTACAGGTTCTGATGAAACTGTTAACCATGTTTCACGTATGTCCAATGTAGAAAAAGATTCCTGACATTCCCTTAATACTTTTTCTCAGGGTAGAGAAGGGCAGTGAGGATGTAAGGCTTATGAAGCCTCCCTCTCCTGAGTACCAGGCTCCAGACACACAGCAGGAAGAGGAGGTGGTTGTGGCTGAACCTTCTACCTCGGATTGCGTCAGAATCGAGCCTGACACCACCGGTCCCAGCAGCAGCCAAGAAACAGTTGACTTGCTAGTCCAGATCCTTCGGTGGGTTCACCACAGACCTTGTGAGCTCTGCAGTCTGATTGCTTCAGCCTGTTGAACTCCCAACTCTGGCTTTGTGTTTTGTTCTCCTGCACAGGAATTGTTTGCGATACTTCTTGCCTCCAAATTTTCCAATCTCCAAAAATGAGCTGAGTTCCATGAGCTCAGAAGGGTTGTTGGCATTTCCCTTGGTGAGTTCAGTACTTCTAGAAAAGTAAGTTGGTGTGTTTTCACCACACGTATTCCATTCTTATGGCAAATGTGCATCCTGTTGATGCAAGAGTGCACTCTTAAAAAGATAATTTGGATCCTTGGCAGACTAACCTAGCTGAGGAAAAGAATGAGAGCTCTGAGAGATGCCTTGAGTCTTATAGAAGTTGTCTGAGGATTTTTCTAATTACCATGCATCTGTGTGGGAATGCTGTTGGCTGCTACTATCATAAATTCTTAACCATTGCTGTTAAACTTCTAAAAAAGAGAGGCCAGGTTAGAGGTTTTTAGAAGCAGAAGGTAGACATATCTGTTTGTTTTGCTCCCAGCCTTATAACTTATCTGGAGACAATCTTAAAAATGATAAATAATAACAAATAACTATCACCAGATGCACAGAATATTCTGAGTTGGAAGGAGGCCACAAGGATCATCGAGTCCAACTCTTAGGTAAATGGCCCATACAGGGATTGAACCCACAATGTTAGTGTGAATTCAGTCCCTTTATAGGCCATTTACTTTGGTGTGAGAGAACATGGAAGCCAACCCCTTCCCACTTCCCCAGGAGAGCAGGTTGACTGCCAGTGAGTCAGCTGCACACCTTAAGACTTTTGACCTCTGTTTATTTGAGCACAGGACAGGTGGAACTGAGCTTCCACCAGTGTCTTCCACCAGCGGGCTGGTACTGGGAGGACCAGTGCTGGCTGGAATGCAGGGCAAGGGAACTGGCCTCTCTGACTTTTTCCTTCCCCAACATACCACCAAGAGAGACCTTTCCAGGAGGCACATGTAAATTACAAAAGCCACCTGCAGATGACCACATGACCAAAGCCAGTGCTGTTTTGTACTCCCACTCTCACAGTGTGTGTATTGGCAGTCTCTCTCTTGTCTCCTTCCCTTCTGTTAACTCAGGCATCTGCTGGCATGTGCTGGAGTTACCACTCCTGCTCCTTCCACAGGACACCTTGGTTGTGTCTGTCTGGGGTTTTTGGTGAGTGTAGCTGTCCCTACCTTGCAGTGAGAGGCTGTGTTGTCTGGGTGATCTGTACCAAGGATACTCACAGTGTACAGGGGATATCAGGCCCTGCCTGCAGCATACCTGTGGGTTCAGGCTTTTTAAAGCACACTGCACCCTTAATCTAAATTCAAGCAGCTTTGGGGCAGTTCTGGTATTGGAAGAATGTGAAAACCCATGTGAGTTCCATGCTGGCTGCAGTAGGCAAATCAGATGTAAATATGAGCATGGGCAGGACATGCAGGGGCACACTGTGGGGAGGATTTGATCAGGGGGCCAGGAGTTTGGATCTTCTACAAGCCTGTGAGTGCTCATGTTTTTGTGATGCTTGGTGCCTTCTCTTAACGTGTCATCTGTTGTGTTTTGCCTACTACAGAAAGAATATTTTAAGCAATATGAGGTGGGTCTGCAGAACCTGTGCAATTCATATCAGACACGTGCCGATGCCCGGGCCAAAGCCTGCGAGGAAAACCTCCGGAACTCAGAGAGGAAGCTGAAGGAAACAGAGGAGAAACTGCAGAAGTTGAGGACTAATATCATGGCCCTTCTGCAGAAAGTGCAGGAGGTGGGTGAGGAGGAGTGGCTAACCCTGAGCTGCCTCGGAGTAGCCACCTGGCTCATCCCCTCCAGGCATTACAAGTGTTTCAGTCCAGTGTCTCACTGGGCACCAGCTTCCTCAGTTGGGAATGGCTTGGGCTGTCACTGCCCACCCTTGAGATCCAGGCCCTGGGAGTCCTGATGTGTGTTAATTCTCACAGAATGATTTCTCATAGCGTGTATGCAGTACACAGGTTCTGTTTGTTCTCTGCCATGATGCTGCAGGAGAATTTCCCCAGGCACAGGCAGTACTCAGCAGGGAATTTTTGCCCCATTATTGGGCAGATTCTGAACTCCACATATAGAAATGCAAACCTTTAAACAAGTAATAAAAAAAAAATCTTGTGGTGAAATTGATATATTAGTTATACTATTAAATTAAAATAGAAAATATATATTTAATTAAAACATTTAAATAAATTAACTTTAAATTTAAAAACTACTTTAATAAAATTAGGATCAGCCAATGGAAAGGCTGCTGAAAGCATCTGGAAGCAGTTGCTCCCTGTTAGGAAAACGTACTAAATCTAAAAAAAACCCAACCAAACCTACCTCGACTGAGATCAGTACAGTAGATACATCACTTGAGTGCATTGTTTGAACATCAGGTGCTGATGGGTTTCCAGTGTTGTCTTCTGGGGGCTGACAGGGAAAGCAGCTGTCAGCAGCTGGAGGGTGCTGGAGGTTGGCGCATAGAGGCTGAGCAGACCAGATGTAACAGAGGATGCTGAGCTGCTCTGGCTTCTCTTTTCTTGCACTGTTCTTCAAGATTCACTTCTCACTGGTATTTCTTGTTGCTTTGGTTTCAGGACATTGATATTAATACAGATGATGAACTGGATGCATATATTGAGGACTTGATCATGAAAGGAGACTGAGCAGCTCCAGTATGAGTCCTGGAGAAGTACAGAGGAGCTGGCTGCTGCAGTGGGAGATGTGGATCTCTGTGCAGGTGGACTGGGGCAGCTGATGAGGAGAGAGTTTTTTAGACAGTGCTCACGTTGGTATACAACTTGTTCCTGTGACTGTACATAAGAAACATTCGTGCTGTTGGCAGGAAAATTTCCAACTTTGTAGTTCTCTGAATCTCTTCCTTTTGTTTATAAATATTTATTTTTAAAAGAAATGGGAGCTGTGCCTGATATGATGGGTGGTTTTAGTGATGTAGAAGTGTGAGTACCCTTTTTGCATCTTGGGTATATTCATATGCTAAACCTGGGAGCCCAGAGCACCCTGCTTAGCACGTTGTCTTCAGTAAGAACCTGGCAGCAACTAAAAAATAAGCCTTGAGTTGAAGCAGGGTGGGTCAGGACTTTGTTGTGGAGGATACTGAACCTGGGCTAGAGAAAGCCAAGCCATGAGTTTGAGCCATAGAAAAGAGATGTTGCTGAGCCATGAGTTGTGAGCAGAGGGGGTGGAACCTCGGGGGATCTGGGGAATTGGGCACTGGCACCTGCAGTGAGCTTCCTGAACAGGAGGTCGCTGCCACCGTGGTAACAACCAAGAGGCTGAGGGTCCTTCTAGAAGAGGATCACCTCCTGGACTGCTCATAGTGGGCAGCATCAGAGGGAAAATGCTGGAGTTTGTGTTCTCTGCTTGCAGTCACTTTATAACTCACTTCTGCTGCTGTTTCTTTGAGACGTAATTACAGTGTCAGAAGAACTCCTTGACCACCTGACAATAAAGTGACTCCTGTTCTATTGTCACCCCCTCAGGTTTGTGTTGCTTTGATCAATTTGCTCTTCCAGGTAATTTTATTATTAGGGAGTGCTAATTATTAGAGAGAGGCTATTTGGAGCCTTCGGAGCCCTACACCGCTGATTGGCATCTGGCCCTGTGCCTGCAGCAAGGAAAACACCTGTCTCTTATCCTTTAGCTGCAGCCCGCTCCTGGTAGGCCACTTGTGGCCAAGGGAACTCAAGTCTGAGTTTGTCAGCTGGCCAGCAGCTTCTCAGGCCTGCTAGGACAAAGTGCCTGTGGACTCATGCTCAGAAACTGGAGTCCCCTGCAAGCCAGATGGTTGGAGAAACATGGTGTGAGCAAGAGGTACCCACCATCAGGGAGGTCAGGTGGAATGGACCCTTGGGGTTCACTTGACACCTGGATGTGTAGTAGATGTTTTGCAGAAAACCCTTCCAAATTAAGTATCTGTTGCACAGATAATCTTTGGCACTAATTGTTTATAGTCCTGGAGAACTCCCAAGTTTCTACACACCACAGGGGAGGGGGAAGGCTTTTGCTCATTACCTGAATTCCAGGTGCTTGTCACAGCATGTGGTGAGACTGACTGCTTCCATCCAGAATCTGGGCCTGACATCCCACAGTAAATGAAGGTAAGGAGTATTCCCCCATCCTCATACACCTTCTGCACAGAGGGTTCCTTAAACAAAGGAGCAGGCTGCACCAGTCTCCATTTCCTCACACATACTGGAGATTTGTTAGTTGTGATGATACACTGCTGTTTCTGGTGAAAATAATCTGGAGAAGATGCATTTTTTTATTAAGGTGAAAGAAGAAATCTTTGTCCTTCCCAGGAGCCAGCAGACATTCTAGAAAAGCAGATTTTGTTATATTGCAGTTCAGAGCTGCTGCTGCACACAGGCAGCGTGGGACTAACAGCTCTTACACAGTTCTTGAGCTTTCTGGCACAGTTTGACTCCCTACTTCTCTCATGTTAAAAAGTGCTACTGTTTTGGTTTGGGTTTTTTTTTCCCCTCTGTTCTGTGGAACTTCTCATTTCCAGTTTTAATTCTTGTTTTTTAATGCATTTAATTTTTTTGATCTTCTACCAAGGTTTTTTGCTAGGAAGAGCAAGCCAAGAACTTTTAAGTGCCAATAAATCAAGTTTTTCATTCTCAAACCCTTTCAGGAAATCCTCTGCAGCTGCTTTTCTCTTTTTCTTGATTTTGTTTTTGTAAATTTGTTAAGCATATCTGTGTGTAACATCAGGTTTTAGTAACACCTCTAAAGCCCAAAGTCTGAGAATGCCTCCAGAGGGTATGGAAACTGCTGGCTTCAAGTAGGGTACACTCCAAAGCTGTTATCAGGACATTTTTGTGTTGAGCTCTTAAAATCAGGGGTGGAGGTTGCCCCACAGCTCTCCCCCACACACCTCTCCCATGGGTGTTCTTCCCCAGTATCACACAGGGATGTCCCTTGTCACAACTTGACAGCCGTTACAGCTGACATTAAGAACCTGTCCCCTGCCTGTAGCCCTATCATGACACCTCCATCCTGCAGTTAAGTCTCTTGATGCTTCAGGTGTTCCCTAAGTCTTCCTCTGTGCTTTCAGCTGTTTCTTACAGTAGAAATACTAAGAAAGACACGAGTTTCATTTTGCACAACATTCCCTCCCCCTCTCTATGGCCAGCTTAATCCCTTCTTTATGCATCCCATTTTGGAAATTCCTCGTGCAGCTGTCAGCTGGGTGCTTCATGCCAGCTCACTTCTACTGGTGAGGCTGCATTTTTCCTTCAAGCGCTTTGCCACATTCCCCTTGCATCTGCTTCTGGGAGCAGCAGGAACAGCAGATGACTGATGTTCTTGCCTGTGGGAGGGTAAAGACAGTGAAGGTCACTCTGGGAGAAACCAAGCGGGTCTGGGAAATTCACCAATTCTTGATGATTGCCGTGGACTAAAATGCTGTGGGGGATGTCCTGAGTGCACAGCTCTGCAGAGGTGTAAAGTAACACTGATCTGGTTTGGATGGAGAAATCTGAGGGGTGTGTGCATGCAGTTTTGGAGGTGTTCATTGTCCCTAAGAGCTCCTTAGTTCCCAGAGTGGCTTCTTCATGAGGAAATAAGAAGGACTGTGTGGTTCCCGTCCTTTTGGAACACTTCTTGACACACTTTTTGTCAACCAGAGTGTTCTCCTTGTTTTGGTTTGAAAGACAGGTGTCTGCCAAGGAAGGCGGTAACCTCCCTTGGAATGGAGAGTATGACCCCTTTCCCCCTGAATTATTATAACTTTGAAATTAAGAGGCTTGCAGGCAACAATACAGGAAAAGGAATAACAGTTCTAGTTACAGGAATAACTAGTTCTACTAGTATATATAAGAAGGCAAACAAGCAACAACAGCAGTAACAACAAACAGAACCGGTAACCCAGTAACAGCCTTCTCTCGGCTGCCAGGCACTTTCCCCTTTGGTGCAGCTCCCGTTGCAGCCAGCAGGGGCGCTGGTGGCTCCGGGCTGGCCAGGGCAGGTGTGATGGTTCCCCCCTGGCTGCAGGGGGCGCTGTGGCACAAACCCGGTCGTCTCTCTCACGTGGTATGGCGGACGCAGTGGGTGGAAGGGATGGAAGAAAGGCTTGCTCCACAAACCCCCACGGGCAGCCAATCCCGGTGCCCCAGCAGGAACCTTGGGAGCAGCAAGCTGGAACGGCAGGAACGAGCTCACACGGGGTAGCAAGCAAGAAGCAGCAGAAACCCAGAAGCTGTAGCAGGAGCCACGGGGGTGTTCCGGCAGGCAGGGGTGTGTGGGGTTACAGTGTAGCAAAAAAGCCTCGGAGCAGTGGCAGAGGCAAGGCAGGGGCTGGGCAGCGGCAGCCCGGCTCCCCAACACGGCTGGGAGAGACTCCCTTGGACAGGGAAAGGGCTCAGGGATCCCAGGGTTTCCCCTGAGGCACCCAAGCAGATGGTGGAGGGTCCTTTGTTTGGTGAGGTAGGGTGTTAAGGTCCCAGTGCAGTGGCTGCACTTACAAGCAAGAGCTCCACTCATGGTAGAAGAAAGGCAGCAGGAGACAGAACCCCACAGTGGTGGTGAATTCTTCCCACAGTGACCGCAGCCTCTTTCGCTTCTGAAAGCTGAGAAAGCAAGAGAGTGTCAGGAAAATTAATTCACAAACACCAGAGGTTTATGTCCAAAAAGGAGACAGAGGAGTCCTGTAACTTTATTTGAATAAAGGGAGAGGCCATGGTGTAAGAGACGGTCCGAAGATCCCTCATCTGCCTCACGATCATCACCAAGGACAGAGACTGAACACAGGAGTCCTGGCCTGGCTGAGGTGGGGTGTCTGCCAAGTGTTGCCTGCAGGTGTGCCCGCTGGGAACTGGTACGCATTCCTGAGGAAAATGAGCGCAGGTCACAGTGGACTGTGCCGTTCTTGCTGCCCAGGCAGGAAGGACTGCGCAGAAGCGGAAAGGAATGACCTGTCCTGTACACCTGTCCTGTACCTGCTTCCCAAAGCAACGGGCCTCATAACAATGGCTGTAGATTTCCCCACCTCTTGGCCAGTTGCCCCTCGCTTCTGGAAAGGACGATAAAGGGACTTTCTAAAATAACTGAGACGAGATCTCCCCACGGAAAGAGGACGAATCTATTGGCAGAAGACCACGAGGACTTTGTCTCATCCGTTGGTAGCTATTACCCCCCTTTCTTCCTCTCTACTCTTTTACTTTGTTTTCTTTATCTCTCTCTCTCTCTTTCTCTCCTCTATCTCATTACTGTGTTGTGGGCACTTAAAGGTGCACTCTTTTGATTAAGACTGAAATCCCTTGTGTCCTTTTGCACTCTGAGATCTATAAACGAACCATCATGACCCTCGCTTGTATTAGCGGATCATGACACATGGGCACTTCCCATGGGGTCTCTTGAATTGTTGGGTTATGCAACCCCCTTTTTATCCTAATTCCCAGCCACAACACCCTCTTCCTTTCCCCATTGGCTGAGGTACTCAGAAGATACAGACTTCTTGAATCACCTATTCTATGCCCCCCTCTTTGTTATATAAAAGAAAAAAACCTATTCATAATTCTATTAAGTCTTTGTTCTTTTTCTCTAGGTTCAGGAATTTAACATGGCCTTGGCTGAGCAACAGTCTGTCGATTAGTAACATCTTCTAGAACTGAGAGTTTTCTTCTGTTGCTTCCCTCTCTCAAAGCTCCTAGCCCTATCTACAAGCAGATTCGCTTGTAGATAGGGCTAGGAGTCTGTTTGTAAAGACACATTCATCTTACTCCTTTCAAAAGCTAGGAGCTGCGCCCAACCCCCTTTTCCCCAGCCCAATTCTCGTGGTATCTCTGCCCTTCCGAGAGAAACCCTCAGATAAGAGAAGTGCAGCCAGGTGCCCTCCTCCCCTGAGCTTGGCAACTTCTTTTGTCTCTTCTAAGAACTGATCATTATGGTTATGGATTGTTATGGAGCGATAGATGGGACAAAGTTCCATGAGAGAAAGAAACAAAAAGAAAAATCCTAAACCCCGACACTCCTCCATTACGGACGCAAGCAACTGCCACCACACAGAACAATTCCTGTGAGTACTGAATTCCCCAAAAGACAAGACACGTTGGAGGAAGGCGCAATGAGTGGGGTTGCCTTGTGTGCTAGTCACTTGCCTTTTTCTGTCTTTCCTCTGAACACTCCTTACCAGGTGATTCCCTGTAGAAACGCCTGATCAGACTAGTGATCAGATGCAAGGCTCTGGGTGGAAAGAAAGCTGGCCAGAGTTAGTGAAAAGAGAAAAGCAGCTTCTTGCACATGAGCAAAAGGAAACAGTCCTTTTCCAGAGCTGTGTGTGGAGGGGTGGAGGAGAATGGCAGTGCTAAGGCTGCCTCTACAGTGTGCTTGGGTTATAGGTGAGAGCTGGGTCTTCTGGGTGCAGAAGAATGCTTTGTGAAAAGCTTTTCTTCAGCCATAAAAAACTTTTCTTGTCCTTCAGCATCTGATTTCTTTGCAAGCCTTAGTGAGGGAGTAACTCATCTGCAAAGGGTCCTGTTTCCTCTGCAGAAACTGTGCATGGCCTGGCAGCAACCAACCAGTGTCGGGGTGGGGGGGTGTACCGGTTTGGCCAAATTTAGAAATATATCCTCTGAGAGAAGGCACAACCACCCCTCCCCCACCAGGTTCGGGGAAAAAAAATAAATTTTCCTCGAAGGAAAATGAAGAAGATAAAACTATTTATTTAACAAACACACGGGAAAGGAAAATGAGGTTAAATGGTAAAATCTTTTGCTGTGGAGGAAAAACCTGGGAAAGCGTTAGAGTCCTCCCTTTGGTCTCCTCGGAGCTGGGGCTTGGCCCAGGGCCAGGCCCTCTATGCCCGATGGAAAGTCCACCCGATGTGCTCTGAGGTTGAAAGCAGTCCAGTAGCAAAGGGAGAAAATCCGGAATTCTAGAGAAGGAAAAGCAAAGTCCAACTCTCAGTCTCTCTCCGGAGAACCAGAAACTGAAAACAACTGGCCAAAAGCTGACTGGAACACAGCAAGCCGGGTGCTTCCTCGCTCCCCTGCCGCGGCTGGGGAAAAAAAAAAACTCCTATATTTATGTGACCTTGAACAAGCTGCAAACTGCTTTGAGAAAGTTTTGCTCAGTTTTTTTTCTTCCCCCTCTCAGGCTCAGTTTAGAGGCATAGAAAGGCACAAAAATTAATTTCTGGGCATAGGCAGCGATATGGGATACACATCATAACGTCACCCCAAGACAGGGGGCTCCACAACCTGGACAACACCGGCTTCATAAGCTTTGTCCTGCAGCATTTCACATACACTCTGCCACTGGCTGGTGCCACTTACTCTCCTAGGGGCAGAACTGGTCCTATGAGTCCTTGCTCAGTCAGCTCTGAGGGATGGAAAAACAACAGTGACTCTAGGAAGATAGGTCTCAATTTTTCTCTAGAAGCTGCCTTTGGGTATTGCCTTCAGAAAAGGTTCAGCAGAGCATAGGGAGCATGTTGTTTGATTTAATAAACTCATAGAATCCCAGTTTGGAAGGGACCTCAAGGATCTAGGACCAACCTTTCCTGGCAAAAGCGCAGTCTAGACAAGATTGGCCCAGCACCCGGTCCAGCTGAATCTCAAAAGTGTCCAATGTTGAGGAATCCACTACTTCCCTGGGGTGATTATTCCAGTGGCTGATTGTTCTCATTGTGGAAAATTTTCCTCCCTAGGAGTAACTTGCATGCACAAATGTGCCATGCTCAAAGTTTCAGGGAAGGTCATTCCTATCTTCCTGTGACTGATGAAGTGCATTTGAAAGGATGTTGTCATTGGGATGTCCTGCTGTTGCTGGAAAGATGCTAAAATGGAGGACATGAGCATCCTGGATCCTCAGCATTGCTTCGCACCTCGTTTCTGTAGTGCCCTGCCACTGTGCTAAATGACACAAAAAAAACCCCCCAAACCAAACTGTGGATACAATATTGCTGCTAGCAAGAATTTTTCTTGCTTCTTTCCAGTCCCGTGAGATACTTTTCTCTCTCACGGAAGATATTAGCAGAGTTCTATAAACTATGACCACCTGCGACCTTGCAGAGCTTTGTTTATGGTACAGTTTATTTATGGTACATTGTTTATTTTAACAATGGATGTTTTAGGATTTTAGCCAATCACCCCAAGGGGTGGCTGATCCTTTGACCAATTAGACTATGAAGAAAAAAAGTCTATAAAAGAGTTTGTAAAATAATTAAATAAATCAATCTTGCTGCACAATTCCTGCCCGTTGGATATCTCCTCTCCTCCCTACGGCTGCGGGATACCGTAATACAAACCACCCCTGAAAAGTCACGTCAGGTGGCACTGTACAAAATCAATCAGAAACTTGTGTGGGATTCTATTAAAAGTTGGAATTGTATGGAGGAAAAAAAATTATTCCTTGTTTGTCAAACCCTTGAGTTTTCTGGCTGTGATTCTAGTTCTGGGATGCAATAAGCCTTGCTGCAATGATAGGTGTTCATTCTCACAAAGGCACCTCTGTGCTCTCCAGTCTGGTGTGTCGGTGCCTTTTCTGCCCAGGGGAGGTAAAGGCCAGGACCTTTCTGCCCCCACACATTTTGTGTGGGAGCAATCCCCGGACGTGTTCAAGTTTTGGCGGTGGTATCCAAATGTGGGAGGTGGGCTCACAAAGGAGGAAGACAGTGCCTTCCCTCCCTGGGGAAGGAAAATACCCAGGGCCCAGGGTTGCTGGGGCAGATGATGGGCTGCCCCGGGGAGGTAAAGGCCAGTGACAGCTTTCTGCAGTGCTCTACAGTCTCCCCAGTGCTCTCAGGGTCCTCCTCAGTGTTCCCAGTGCCCCTTCCATTGCTCCCTATCCCCTGCACTGCTCCCAGTGCCCCCTCCAGTGCTCCCAGTGTCCCTCATTGCTCTCCAGTTCCCCCCCATTCCAGCGTTCCCCAGTCTCTCCACCTGGATGGTGGCACCTCACTGGGCAGTGACATCCCAGCAGGCACCAATGATCCCATGGGTGATGGCACCTCCCCCTCTTGGTTTCATATCACCTCTGCCAGGAAATGCATTCTGGAGATCTCCCAGATGTCTGGATTCTCCTCCTGTCAGGCACCAGGGGAGGGTGGGGCGGGTTGGGGGTGGCACAGGTCCCCCATGAGGACCAGGGCTTGTGAAGGAGCCTCACCTACCTGTTCCTCCTGAAGAGCAGGTACCTGCAAACATGGCACCCACCTTGGCCTATCTGCTGCTCAGTCCCACCCTGAGCAGGAGGCAAGAGGCAAACCCACCTCCTCACCTTGAAGAAGGGGCAGTCAATAACTAACTCATGTAAGCACAAGTTAACTATTGGGAGACAGTAAATGTTAGTTCAGACAGACGATGTTAATTACAAAGCCTGAGAAGCCAAATTCACCCTAATCTTGTCAAGATAGAGAGGACGAGGATCATCTCAGAGACTGCTGAATCATTTCTCAAAGGACTACGCATGCCCAGGGAGAAAGGTGAAAAGTTCATGAGAGGAAGACTACTGGCCTTCATCAGAAAAGACCCCCGAGGAAGAGGAGAGGCCTTCCTCCAGTGCGACCACCAGGACACACAGCGCATGCGTGGCCCATATGCTAATGACTTCTGAGAAATAATTTGTATAACCACACCTGTCCCAAGGAATGTGATGAATATTCATAATTTAACCCTTAATACTGTGTTGTAGAGAGCACCAGGTGTGTGTGTTTGGAGGAGCGATCCCCACACACCCAGCGCGCCGAATAAAGCAAATACCCACTTCTCTGACTCTGTCTCTGAAGTGTCTCCTGGCCCAGTTGCGGCACAATTCAACCTTCCTGAAGAGCCTGTGTCCCCTCACAATGCCCCCCCCCCCCCCCCCATCCCAGCCATTAGACAGCTTCATCACCACGCCTAGACCACTCAGTCCAGGTGGGAACAGAGGTATTTATTTTGTATCCACAGGTGGACCTCAGCAGGTGAGCAGCCTCCCAGCCCCGTCACCAGCAGCCGCTGCTGCAGCCACCGCTGCAGTCCGAACCCCTCATGCGCTGGACCAGCACCTGGAGCTGAGGTGAGAGGGAGAGAGAGAGAGGCATCTGATCAAACGGGTGGGGAGAAGGCAGAGAATTTCTGCAGGATTGGCTCAGACCACCTGGGATGGGATCACATCAAGGTGTCCATGGAGATGCCTCTGGTGATTTCCCAGCCCAGGAGAAGGTCCCTGGTGCAGCTGAGGCAAAGCCAGGTTGGGCTGAGACCTTGGGTATACCATACAGGTGTCCCAGCTCAGGACAGGGTGTTGTGGGGTAGGACTCTGCCAGGGAAGGACATGCTTTCAGGTTTGGGAAGGGGACAGCCAGCCAGCAAGGTCCCTCTGCCTTCAGCCAGGACCTTTCCATCCCACGTGGGAAGCAGATGCTGGGTGTCCACGTGGCTGTCAGGGGAGTCCAGCCCAAAGGCAGCCTCCAGATCTCGCTCCTGTCCCCCGGGGCTGCCTCAGCGGAGGGACATGGGGAATTCCATCCCTTTGGAATTACCTGCAGAACTGCCTCTGCTGCTCCTGCCGCCGTTGGTTGTTCTCAGCCAGAAACATGAAGATGTTCCTCCGCATCTGATGTGGCTCCAGCCCACGGAGCACCTGGATGGCTCGTGGGGAAAGGTGTCTGCAACAACAGGGAATCGTCATCCCAGAGCTGCCAGCTGCCTCTCCCCTCGCCCCACCCTGTGCTCACACAGTCCCATGTCCACCCACCTGGTCCCAGGCTGGAATCTCTCTGCCATTTTTTCTGTGGGGAGGGGGGTTCCACTCTTCTTCCACCTCGCAGTAACCCCCTTTCTTGGGGGCTTGGATGGACGGTGGGGAGCCCAAACACCTCCAGCGCCGAATACCTGCCAAGGAGGGGTCACTCTCAGCAAACCAGAGGCGCCACTTCCCAGAGGACTCCTGGAAAAGTGGGAGCCAGGAGACTTGGCACTCCATCTTGGCTGATGGCTGCTCTTACCCCCCAGAGTTCTCCCTTGGGGGATATGTAGGTAAATCCCTGCCATGCACCTGGATGACCCCCAACTGCACACCAGGGATGCCTTTCTCCTTGAGTCCCATGAGTCCTCTTGAAGTCTCAGGACACTCACTGTCCTCAGGGCACCCTAACTCCATCTGAGACCCCTCTCTGGGTGCCCAGGGACTCCCATATCCTGAGGTCCTAAGAGTCCCCCCAGTTCCTAGGGACCACCCCCAAACCAGCCCAGGGACCCCAGAAGTGCTCTGGGACACCCTAAGCCCTCCAGAAACATCCAGCCCCTCCAAGGAACCTGTCCCATGCCTCATCAGTCCTTTGTGGTCACCCCTGACCTCCAATTCCACCCCCTGTGCCCCTCTCCCAGGAAGGTTCTATGGGCAGCCAGGGTGACCTGACACAGATGGTCTCTGCCTGTACCTGTGGCATCTGTTGGTTCTCCGCAGCAGCCCAGGCTTCCCACGCTGCCCATTCCACCTTCTGTTCTCTCCAGTGGGAATTCCCATGCTCCCATTCTACACACAGCTGCCAGACCTCCTGGAGGTGTCAGGCATGATTAAGCTCAGCTTTTGAGGGGCTTCCTTCAGGTCTGATCCATCTTGCACATACCTGCAGTGCTCTTTGGCAGTTCTCAGAAGCCAGGAGTATGATGTCAGGCCTGGCTGAAGGAGCTAACTCCTGCCCACCTGTCTCCTTCATCTTGGGAGAACTGGCTGGGCATGGGGGGAGCACACTGCAGAAATACCAGGAGTCATCGCCATGAGCATGGGGCAGATTGGGAACCTGTTTTCCTTGGGGCAAAAACTCCCCAGGTGTTCAGGAGAAGTGGGGAGCTATCACTGTCTCCCATGGACCTTCCTGAGTTGCTACAGTTCAAGTGTCTGAGAGGAATTTCACCCAGGGTGCAAGGATTCCCCCCAATCTCTTCCCACAAGAGTTTCACCTGGAAGGTGGCTTTGGCCCTGGCTCTTGCTGCCTCTTGCCTGGCCTCTGGTTTGGCAGCATAGGGAGGGAAAACTTTCCGGGATGCTCTTGTTCCCCTGGGAAAGGAGGAAGCTCTTGGGAGCAGCCCGTGAGGTTGTGTGGTCACAGGATGTGATCACCCCATGTGTGACAGAGCAGCAGGAACCCATTCCATACCTGTTCTGACCCTGTGTTTCTCTGCAACCTTTGTGTGTTGGGTGGAAAAAGCCTCGGACACAGCGAGCTGAAACCTGGAATCAAAGAATGACAACATCCTGAAGTGGAAGGGACCCACAATAATCAGTGAGGCCAAGTGCAGAAGCAAATGATGCCACAGGCTTGAGGAATGGAAGATCCCACACTCTGCAGGCAATGAGGGAACCAGAAAATCACCAAGGAAATGCACACACCTGGGGAACATGTGGGCCTGTGCAGCCTGCATCCCCTGAGCAGTGGTCACTCCATTGTTGACACCAGAACCTGGGACCCACAGCCTCTGCAGAGTGACAGGGAGCTGTCAGGAGGTTTCCATGATGGAAGCAGACCTGTCTCCTGCTCCTATAGGAGCCACTTCTCCAAACCCCTCTTCCCAAACCTAATTTGTGAACATCATGGAATCAAAGAACCAAAAAGGTTGGAAGAACCCTTGGAGACCAACAGGTGCAACCAAGGCCACATCTACACGTCTCTTAAATCCCTTCAGGGATGATGAGTCCACCACTGCCCTGGGCAGCCTGTGTCAGGGGTGGACAACCTCTTACATGAAGAAATTTTCCCTAAAATTCCACCTAAACCTCTCCTGGTGCAATTTGTCTTTTGTTATCTGGGAGAAGAGACTGACCCCCACCTGGCTTCCCCCTCCTTTCATGTAGATACAGAGAGCAAGAAGGTCCCCCCTGAACCTCCTTTTCTTCAGGCTCAGCCCCCACAGCTGCTCCTCATGAGCCTTGTGCTTCAGACCCTTTCCCAGCCACTCTGCCCTTCTCTGGGCATGCTCCAGCACCCCAATGTCCCCAGATTCCAGCTCACCGTGAGCAGCAGAGCCACCCAGATGTCCTGACTCGCCAGTTCTGCAATGCAGCTGCAGTGGAATTGCATGCATAGGACATTGTCCTGGCAGGACAGGATGCCAATATTCTCAAAGGTGAAGGCAGGGCACTGCCTGGTGCTCAGCTGGAAGGAGTACAAGAGAATGGTCTCTTCCACACAGCCCCTCACCATGTCAGGTGGGAGGGAGTTGGTCTGAGACAGCCAGCAGTAATCCAGTGGCATGATCTTGATATCACCTGTGAAGAGGAGAGCATTCTCATTGCCACAGCTGAGCAAATTTTCACATGAGATTCATGGCAAAATGTCAGAAGGACAGGTTTGGTCTGGGGGAAACTCAAGCTGTCCTCCAACTTTGGAATCAATTCCCCCTCCCCCAAAGAGCAGAGGGAACACAGTCCCCCCAAATGTGGAGCTGGATCCCTTCTCACCAGGGATCATCACTGTTGGGAACACCAGCTCCCGTAGACAGGACATATCCATGTCCAGCTGGAACACGGGTCTTCGGACCAAATACACCTCTTCTGTGCCATTGATTTGCTCATGGACCACAGCGAAGGTCCCAAGACCAGGGACAAGAACACCCTGCCCAGGAAGAAGACAATAGTTGAGATAGGTGTTACATCCCAGACCCTTGAATTCAGAGGTTAAACTCAAGGTTCCTTTACTCTAGCTGGTGCAAAGCAGAAATCCCCACCAGCTATTTGCAAGAGGTGAAAAATCACACAAAACGCAAAACTATAGGCAATTAAGGAAACTTTGGCAAAGGAGTAAATAAACCAACAAATTCAACATAAAACCACTTATGATACCATTACTTAGCGTTTTAGTTAGCATTTCCCCAAAAAGTTCCATGAAAAGAGGATTAGAAGGAGAGACAGAGACAGAAAAGCTACAGCAAAAGACACTTTTAGCTACCAGCTCCTAGGTTCCCCCACAGAGTCCCAGAGAAGGCAAGGTCCAGATAGTGGCTACTGCCTGGTCAGCGTTTTTTAAGCCCTTGGGCCTTTGTGGGCCCACCCCCCAGGTGGGACTGCTAGTCACTCAGCCAATTAGAGGGCAGGTTAGCCCCGCCCCCTAGGTGCTATGATTGACAGCCCGGCTCAGGGGGCTGGGAGCAGGGTAGGGCACTGCTTCACCTACACAAAGCGTGGCCTGCCCTTCCCACCAGACACTGGCATTACAAGTGCAAGATGTCTCGAGATGTTGATCTAATCCAGTCTCTGACAATAGGAAATATGAAAACTGTGGGAAAACCCCACATTCTCAATTTTTTTACTTTCCCTCTTCAAACTATTCACAAAAATTCCTCAGCTAAAGAAGATCCCAAGCCATTCCAACCTAGGGAAAGATTCCCGGGGATGATCCTTGGCATGGACCTAGCATGATCCTGTATCTCTCTGCTAGGTCTCTCCACCCCTGACAGCTCAGAGCACACTAAGAGGAGTTCTCTTGGGGTGGTGCCATGATGCTCAGGGAGGGGGACCACAGGGGACCAAGACACCAGCCCACCTTGTCCAGCTTCATCTGTCTTAGGACATAGGCAGACACGACATCCCAGATGGCCACCACCTCTGGAAAGTACCAGAAAGAGGCATCAGGTTGCACTCATGGCATTTTGGGAAGCTCAGTGGAGTGATAGATGGGGCTGATAAAGAGCCTGGACTGGACCGTACCCCTGGTTCTGCCTCCTTCTACTCCCCAAGCAGTGCTGGGGCAGAACTGGGGGTGGGGAAAGGGCTCAGAACCAGGGCTGTGGTCATCCAACCCCCAAAACCAGATGGCACCCCAAAATCCAGTTGGCTCTTGAGAGCCCAGTAGGAACTGTCAGACCTCCCATAAGAGCCAGAACCTCGAAAGGTCACAGCTCCCACAGCTTGAAAGTTGGCCCTGGTAGAGGGGACATGCTGTGCCCATAGGACCCTCAGGGCAGCCCTAGCTCTGTCCAACCCTCCTTCTGGCCCTTGGGGGGCTCCCCAAACCCTCACCTTTGGTGGAGAGTCGCAGGAGTGTGGGGAACAAGCAACTCTGCCTCTTGTTGATGCTGATGGTGCAGCACCCCTCCATCCTGCTCCCCAAATTCCTCTCTGATCAGCCCCTGCCCTGTCTGTCCCTGAGGGCCCTCCCATAAAAGCCCCCACACCCACCAGAACAACCCCCTGACCCTGCTCAAGGCAGTGCCCAGCAGCCCCCAGTCATCACCACGGCGTGCACGCAGTGATGGGGGGTGCCACCTTGTGATGTCACTAGCAGCGTGGGGAGGTGTATTGTGATGTCAGCAGAAAGATGCCATCTTGGAGGTGGGGGAGGGGGACTGCAGAACTAAGAGCCTGTCCTGGCACACCTCAGGTGTCACCACGTTTCAAGAGGTGTCACTGCTGCTGAGCCGGGATGACTTCCTAGAGATAGTCTTAGTTAACAACCAAAGAAAATATGTATTAAAAAAAAATAAATAAAAATACATTCATCTATTTTAAAATGATGAAGAATCAGTGTTCCGGGCCTTTTTTTGTTATGAAATATGATGGATTGAGGGTTTTATCCTGGCTCCCACTTTTCCGGGAGTCCTCTGGGAAGTGGCACCTCTGGTTTGCTGAGTGTCCCCCTCTGTAGTGGTTTGGTCTAAAATACTTATTACTGTTTATCTTCTGTGAGATAAGAATTAGGAGAAATGCAAAGCAGGCACCAACTTGAAAGAACATAAAGAAGTTTATTAACAGACCTAAAAGAAGAAAAGAAAAAAAAATCATACCACCTTCAGAACTCTCCTCCTCCTCCCACCTTCCTCCCTTCTCCCACTGACGATGTAAAGACAACCCTTAAGATGTTCAGTCTGTTTACCACTTCCATAATAACCTTGTTCAGTCCATTTAGAAAGAGAAGTCTCTCCTTGCTCGTGCTATGACAACAGTATCACAACGAGACAGCCACCCACTTCCAAATATTGTTCAGTCCATTTAGGAAGAGGAGTCTCTCTGCTTGCGATGTGAGTCCCTTCCCCCGACTTGCAGCTTTTCCCACAACTGCTTTCGAGGGTCCACTCTTGAAGTCTTTTGGGGTACAATTTTAAGGTTGAGCCGTTCAGAAACAAAAAACAGAGGCCCTTCTCCTTCCCTGGGAGCAAAGGGTCTTTCTTATCTTCATCTTTAAGACTATCTCTAGGAGCATGTCTAGGAATTGAGGTTTTTGTCCTTTTGCATTTGGAGCAAAAGTCCTCATCTGGTTCATCTCTCTCTGTCCAAACTTCTCATGAAATTACAGCTGCGTCAGCATCTGCCTATCTCAGCGCAGGTGCTTTTGCTCACAAGTTGAACACTCCACGCCCCATATCTTCATGAAATTACAACGGGATACTCTGATATATCATAGCTTCACAACAGACTTTCAGCTTTAAGCATCTCCTCTCTCTCTTCCCTCAGGTTTTCAGCTCTTCACAGCAATAAAAGGGTTAATCTCACCTCGGCCTTGCAGCTGGAATGTGGCTTATCGCTGTTGGTCACCTGACCTCTGCCGGACAGAGGTGCCGCTTTGCTGAAATCTTGGCCGCAGTGGAGGGGGGGGGGGGTTCCGAGCCGCTCTGGCCGCCCACGGCAAGGCAGTGGGGGGGGTTCCACAGCTGGAACAGGCCCATGGCTCCAGGCTGGCCATGGCCCGGCCTGGCCTGGCCCAAGCAGGGCCTGGCCGGGCCCGCTGGCCCCCGCACGGGGCCTGCAGCCACCTGTCCCAGTGCCGGAAACGAGAGAGAGCTTGGGGGGGGGGGAGTTTGTCTATTCTTAAGTGTGGATCACAGAGGCGGTCACAACTTTAAGTGGCATAAAGAATTGTCCATATTCAAACTGGCCAGCTGATAGGTTCTATGAGGTCCCAGAGGAAGCTGTAAGCACCCCTTAGCAAGGATATCCCTTCCGGGACGATGCTTGCTAACCTATGACGCCCTCCTTGGCAGGTATTCGACGCTGGAGGTGTTTGGGCTCCCCACCGTCCATCCAAGCCCCCAAGAAAGGGGGTTACTGCGAGGTGGAAGAAGAGTGGAACCCCCCTCCCCACAGAAAAAATGGCAGAGAGATTCCAGCCTGGGACCAGGTGGGTGGACATGGGACTGTGTGAGCACAGGGTGGGGCGAGGGGAGAGGCAGCTGGCAGCTCTGGGATGACGATTCCCTGTTGTTGCAGACACCTTTCCCCACGAGCCATCCAGGTGCTCCGTGGGCTGGAGCCACATCAGATGCGGAGGAACATCTTCATGTTTCTGGCTGAGAACAACCAACGGCGGCAGGAGCAGCAGAGGCAGTTCTGCAGGTAATTCCAAAGGGATGGAATTCCCCATGTCCCTCCGCTGAGGCAGCCCCGGGGGACAGGAGCGAGATCTGGAGGCTGCCTTTGGGCTGGACTCCCCTGACAGCCACGTGGACACCCAGCATCTGCTTCCCACGTGGGATGGAAAGGTCCTGGCTGAAGGCAGAGGGACCTTGCTGGCTGGCTGTCCCCTTCCCAAACCTGAAAGCATGTCCTTCCCTGGCAGAGTCCTACCCCACAACACCCTGTCCTGAGCTGGGACACCTGTATGGTATACCCAAGGTCTCAGCCCAACCTGGCTTTGCCTCAGCTGCACCAGGGACCTTCTCCTGGGCTGGGAAATCACCAGAGGCATCTCCATGGACACCTTGATGTGATCCCATCCCAGGTGGTCTGAGCCAATCCTGCAGAAATTCTCTGCCTTCTCCCCACCCGTTTGATCAGATGTCTCTCTCTCTCTCCCTCTCACCTCAGCTCCAGGTGCTGGTCCAGCGCATGAGGGGTTCGGACTGCAGTGGTGGCTGCAGCAGCGGCTGCTGGTGACGGGGCTGGGAGGCTGCTCACCTGCTGAGGTCCACCTGTGGATACAAAATAAATACCTCTGTTCCCACCTGGACTGAGTGGTCTAGGCGTGGTGATGAAGCTGTCTAATGGCTGGGATGGGGGGGGGGGGGGGGGCATTGTGAGGGGACACAGGCTCTTCAGGAAGGTTGAATTGTGCCGCAACTGGGCCAGGAGACACTTCAGAGACAGAGTCAGAGAAGTGGGTATTTGCTTTATTCGGCGCGCTGGGTGTGTGGGGATCGCTCCTCCAAACACACACACCTGGTGCTCTCTACAACACAGTATTAAGGGTTAAATTATGAATATTCATCACATTCCTTGGGACAGGTGTGGTTATACAAATTATTTCTCAGAAGTCATTAGCATATGGGCCACGCATGCGCTGTGTGTCCTGGTGGTCGCACTGGAGGAAGGCCTCTCCTCTTCCTCGGGGGTCTTTTCTGATGAAGGCCAGTAGTCTTCCTCTCATGAACTTTTCACCTTTCTCCCTGGGCATGCGTAGTCCTTTGAGAAATGATTCAGCAGTCTCTGAGATGATCCTCGTCCTCTCTATCTTGACAAGATTAGGGTGAATTTGGCTTCTCAGGCTTTGTAATTAACATCGTCTGTCTGAACTAACATTTACTGTCTCCCAATAGTTAACTTGTGCTTACATGAGTTAGTTATTGACTGCCCCTTCTTCAAGGTGAGGAGGTGGGTTTGCCTCTTGCCTCCTGCTCAGGGTGGGACTGAGCAGCAGATAGGCCAAGGTGGGTGCCATGTTTGCAGGTACCTGCTCTTCAGGAGGAACAGGTAGGTGAGGCTCCTTCACAAGCCCTGGTCCTCATGGGGGACCTGTGCCACCCCCAACCCGCCCCACCCTCCCCTGGTGCCTGACAGGAGGAGAATCCAGACATCTGGGAGATCTCCAGAATGCATTTCCTGGCAGAGGTGATATGAAACCAAGAGGGGGAGGTGCCATCACCCATGGGATCATTGGTGCCTGCTGGGATGTCACTGCCCAGTGAGGTGCCACCATCCAGGTGGAGAGACTGGGGAACGCTGGAATGGGGGGGAACTGGAGAGCAATGAGGGACACTGGGAGCACTGGAGGGGGCACTGGGAGCAGTGCAGGGGATAGGGAGCAATGGAAGGGGCACTGGGAACACTGAGGAGGACCCTGAGAGCACTGGGGAGACTGTAGAGCACTGCAGAAAGCTGTCACTGGCCTTTACCTCCCCGGGGCAGCCCATCATCTGCCCCAGCAACCCTGGGCCCTGGGTATTTTCCTTCCCCAGGGAGGGAAGGCACTGTCTTCCTCCTTTGTGAGCCCACCTCCCACATTTGGATACCACCGCCAAAACTTGAACACGTCCGGGGATTGCTCCCACACAAAATGTGTGGGGGCAGAAAGGTCCTGGCCTTTACCTCCCCTGGGCAGAAAAGGCACCGACACACCAGACTGGAGAGCACAGAGGTGCCTTTGTGAGAATGAACACCTATCATTGCAGCAAGGCTTATTGCATCCCAGAACTAGAATCACAGCCAGAAAACTCAAGGGTTTGACAAACAAGGAATAATTTTTTTTCCTCCATACAATTCCAACTTTTAATAGAATCCCACACAAGTTTCTGATTGATTTTGTACAGTGCCACCTGACGTGACTTTTCAGGGGTGGTTTGTATTACGGTATCCCGCAGCCGTAGGGAGGAGAGGAGATATCCAACGGGCAGGAATTGTGCAGCAAGATTGATTTATTTAATTATTTTACAAACTCTTTTATAGACTTTTTTTCTTCATAGTCTAATTGGTCAAAGGATCAGCCACCCCTTGGGGTGATTGGCTAAAATCCTAAAACATCCATTGTTAAAATAAACAATGTACCATAAATAAACTGTACCATAAACAAAGCTCTGCAAGGTCGCAGGTGGTCATAGTTTATAGAACTCTGCTAATATCTTCCGTGAGAGAGAAAAGTATCTCACGGGACTGGAAAGAAGCAAGAAAAATTCTTGCTAGCAGCAATATTGTATCCACAGTTTGGTTTGGGGGGTTTTTTTTGTGTCATTTAGCACAGTGGCAGGGCACTACAGAAACGAGGTGCGAAGCAATGCTGAGGATCCAGGATGCTCATGTCCTCCATTTTAGCATCTTTCCAGCAACAGCAGGACATCCCAATGACAACATCCTTTCAAATGCACTTCATCAGTCACAGGAAGATAGGAATGACCTTCCCTGAAACTTTGAGCATGGCACATTTGTGCATGCAAGTTACTCCTAGGGAGGAAAATTTTCCACAATGAGAACAATCAGCCACTGGAATAATCACCCCAGGGAAGTAGTGGATTCCTCAACATTGGACACTTTTGAGATTCAGCTGGACCGGGTGCTGGGCCAATCTTGTCTAGACTGCGCTTTTGCCAGGAAAGGTTGGTCCTAGATCCTTGAGGTCCCTTCCAAACTGGGATTCTATGAGTTTATTAAATCAAACAACATGCTCCCTATGCTCTGCTGAACCTTTTCTGAAGGCAATACCCAAAGGCAGCTTCTAGAGAAAAATTGAGACCTATCTTCCTAGAGTCACTGTTGTTTTTCCATCCCTCAGAGCTGACTGAGCAAGGACTCATAGGACCAGTTCTGCCCCTAGGAGAGTAAGTGGCACCAGCCAGTGGCAGAGTGTATGTGAAATGCTGCAGGACAAAGCTTATGAAGCCGGTGTTGTCCAGGTTGTGGAGCCCCCTGTCTTGGGGTGACGTTATGATGTGTATCCCATATCGCTGCCTATGCCCAGAAATTAATTTTTGTGCCTTTCTATGCCTCTAAACTGAGCCTGAGAGGGGGAAGAAAAAAAACTGAGCAAAACTTTCTCAAAGCAGTTTGCAGCTTGTTCAAGGTCACATAAATATAGGAGTTTTTTTTTTTCCCCAGCCGCGGCAGGGGAGCGAGGAAGCACCCGGCTTGCTGTGTTCCAGTCAGCTTTTGGCCAGTTGTTTTCAGTTTCTGGTTCTCCGGAGAGAGACTGAGAGTTGGACTTTGCTTTTCCTTCTCTAGAATTCCGGATTTTCTCCCTTTGCTACTGGACTGCTTTCAACCTCAGAGCACATCGGGTGGACTTTCCATCGGGCATAGAGGGCCTGGCCCTGGGCCAAGCCCCAGCTCCGAGGAGACCAAAGGGAGGACTCTAACGCTTTCCCAGGTTTTTCCTCCACAGCAAAAGATTTTACCATTTAACCTCATTTTCCTTTCCCGTGTGTTTGTTAAATAAATAGTTTTATCTTCTTCATTTTCCTTCGAGGAAAATTTATTTTTTTTCCCCGAACCTGGTGGGGGAGGGGTGGTTGTGCCTTCTCTCAGAGGATATATTTCTAAATTTGGCCAAACCGGTACACCCCCCCACCCCGACACTGGTTGGTTGCTGCCAGGCCATGCACAGTTTCTGCAGAGGAAACAGGACCCTTTGCAGATGAGTTACTCCCTCACTAAGGCTTGCAAAGAAATCAGATGCTGAAGGACAAGAAAAGTTTTTTATGGCTGAAGAAAAGCTTTTCACAAAGCATTCTTCTGCACCCAGAAGACCCAGCTCTCACCTATAACCCAAGCACACTGTAGAGGCAGCCTTAGCACTGCCATTCTCCTCCACCCCTCCACACACAGCTCTGGAAAAGGACTGTTTCCTTTTGCTCATGTGCAAGAAGCTGCTTTTCTCTTTTCACTAACTCTGGCCAGCTTTCTTTCCACCCAGAGCCTTGCATCTGATCACTAGTCTGATCAGGCGTTTCTACAGGGAATCACCTGGTAAGGAGTGTTCAGAGGAAAGACAGAAAAAGGCAAGTGACTAGCACACAAGGCAACCCCACTCATTGCGCCTTCCTCCAACGTGTCTTGTCTTTTGGGGAATTCAGTACTCACAGGAATTGTTCTGTGTGGTGGCAGTTGCTTGCGTCCGTAATGGAGGAGTGTCGGGGTTTAGGATTTTTCTTTTTGTTTCTTTCTCTCATGGAACTTTGTCCCATCTATCGCTCCATAACAATCCATAACCATAATGATCAGTTCTTAGAAGAGACAAAAGAAGTTGCCAAGCTCAGGGGAGGAGGGCACCTGGCTGCACTTCTCTTATCTGAGGGTTTCTCTCGGAAGGGCAGAGATACCACGAGAATTGGGCTGGGGAAAAGGGGGTTGGGCGCAGCTCCTAGCTTTTGAAAGGAGTAAGATGAATGTGTCTTTACAAACAGACTCCTAGCCCTATCTACAAGCGAATCTGCTTGTAGATAGGGCTAGGAGCTTTGAGAGAGGGAAGCAACAGAAGAAAACTCTCAGTTCTAGAAGATGTTACTAATCGACAGACTGTTGCTCAGCCAAGGCCATGTTAAATTCCTGAACCTAGAGAAAAAGAACAAAGACTTAATAGAATTATGAATAGGTTTTTTTCTTTTATATAACAAAGAGGGGGGCATAGAATAGGTGATTCAAGAAGTCTGTATCTTCTGAGTACCTCAGCCAATGGGGAAAGGAAGAGGGTGTTGTGGCTGGGAATTAGGATAAAAAGGGGGTTGCATAACCCAACAATTCAAGAGACCCCATGGGAAGTGCCCATGTGTCATGATCCGCTAATACAAGCGAGGGTCATGATGGTTCGTTTATAGATCTCAGAGTGCAAAAGGACACAAGGGATTTCAGTCTTAATCAAAAGAGTGCACCTTTAAGTGCCCACAACACAGTAATGAGATAGAGGAGAGAAAGAGAGAGAGAGAGATAAAGAAAACAAAGTAAAAGAGTAGAGAGGAAGAAAGGGGGGTAATAGCTACCAACGGATGAGACAAAGTCCTCGTGGTCTTCTGCCAATAGATTCGTCCTCTTTCCGTGGGGAGATCTCGTCTCAGTTATTTTAGAAAGTCCCTTTATCGTCCTTTCCAGAAGCGAGGGGCAACTGGCCAAGAGGTGGGGAAATCTACAGCCATTGTTATGAGGCCCGTTGCTTTGGGAAGCAGGTACAGGACAGGTGTACAGGACAGGTCATTCCTTTCCGCTTCTGCGCAGTCCTTCCTGCCTGGGCAGCAAGAACGGCACAGTCCACTGTGACCTGCGCTCATTTTCCTCAGGAATGCGTACCAGTTCCCAGCGGGCACACCTGCAGGCAACACTTGGCAGACACCCCACCTCAGCCAGGCCAGGACTCCTGTGTTCAGTCTCTGTCCTTGGTGATGATCGTGAGGCAGATGAGGGATCTTCGGACCGTCTCTTACACCATGGCCTCTCCCTTTATTCAAATAAAGTTACAGGACTCCTCTGTCTCCTTTTTGGACATAAACCTCTGGTGTTTGTGAATTAATTTTCCTGACACTCTCTTGCTTTCTCAGCTTTCAGAAGCGAAAGAGGCTGCGGTCACTGTGGGAAGAATTCACCACCACTGTGGGGTTCTGTCTCCTGCTGCCTTTCTTCTACCATGAGTGGAGCTCTTGCTTGTAAGTGCAGCCACTGCACTGGGACCTTAACACCCTACCTCACCAAACAAAGGACCCTCCACCATCTGCTTGGGTGCCTCAGGGGAAACCCTGGGATCCCTGAGCCCTTTCCCTGTCCAAGGGAGTCTCTCCCAGCCGTGTTGGGGAGCCGGGCTGCCGCTGCCCAGCCCCTGCCTTGCCTCTGCCACTGCTCCGAGGCTTTTTTGCTACACTGTAACCCCACACACCCCTGCCTGCCGGAACACCCCCGTGGCTCCTGCTACAGCTTCTGGGTTTCTGCTGCTTCTTGCTTGCTACCCCGTGTGAGCTCGTTCCTGCCGTTCCAGCTTGCTGCTCCCAAGGTTCCTGCTGGGGCACCGGGATTGGCTGCCCGTGGGGGTTTGTGGAGCAAGCCTTTCTTCCATCCCTTCCACCCACTGCGTCCGCCATACCACGTGAGAGAGACGACCGGGTTTGTGCCACAGCGCCCCCTGCAGCCAGGGGGGAACCATCACACCTGCCCTGGCCAGCCCGGAGCCACCAGCGCCCCTGCTGGCTGCAACGGGAGCTGCACCAAAGGGGAAAGTGCCTGGCAGCCGAGAGAAGGCTGTTACTGGGTTACCGGTTCTGTTTGTTGTTACTGCTGTTGTTGCTTGTTTGCCTTCTTATATATACTAGTAGAACTAGTTATTCCTGTAACTAGAACTGTTATTCCTTTTCCTGTATTGTTGCCTGCAAGCCTCTTAATTTCAAAGTTATAATAATTCAGGGGGAAAGGGGTCATACTCTCCATTCCAAGGGAGGTTACCGCCTTCCTTGGCAGACACCTGTCTTTCAAACCAAAACAAGGAGAACACTCTGGTTGACAAAAAGTGTGTCAAGAAGTGTTCCAAAAGGACGGGAACCACACAGTCCTTCTTATTTCCTCATGAAGAAGCCACTCTGGGAACTAAGGAGCTCTTAGGGACAATGAACACCTCCAAAACTGCATGCACACACCCCTCAGATTTCTCCATCCAAACCAGATCAGTGTTACTTTACACCTCTGCAGAGCTGTGCACTCAGGACATCCCCCACAGCATTTTAGTCCACGGCAATCATCAAGAATTGGTGAATTTCCCAGACCCGCTTGGTTTCTCCCAGAGTGACCTTCACTGTCTTTACCCTCCCACAGGCAAGAACATCAGTCATCTGCTGTTCCTGCTGCTCCCAGAAGCAGATGCAAGGGGAATGTGGCAAAGCGCTTGAAGGAAAAATGCAGCCTCACCAGTAGAAGTGAGCTGGCATGAAGCACCCAGCTGACAGCTGCACGAGGAATTTCCAAAATGGGATGCATAAAGAAGGGATTAAGCTGGCCATAGAGAGGGGGAGGGAATGTTGTGCAAAATGAAACTCGTGTCTTTCTTAGTATTTCTACTGTAAGAAACAGCTGAAAGCACAGAGGAAGACTTAGGGAACACCTGAAGCATCAAGAGACTTAACTGCAGGATGGAGGTGTCATGATAGGGCTACAGGCAGGGGACAGGTTCTTAATGTCAGCTGTAACGGCTGTCAAGTTGTGACAAGGGACATCCCTGTGTGATACTGGGGAAGAACACCCATGGGAGAGGTGTGTGGGGGAGAGCTGTGGGGCAACCTCCACCCCTGATTTTAAGAGCTCAACACAAAAATGTCCTGATAACAGCTTTGGAGTGTACCCTACTTGAAGCCAGCAGTTTCCATACCCTCTGGAGGCATTCTCAGACTTTGGGCTTTAGAGGTGTTACTAAAACCTGATGTTACACACAGATATGCTTAACAAATTTACAAAAACAAAATCAAGAAAAAGAGAAAAGCAGCTGCAGAGGATTTCCTGAAAGGGTTTGAGAATGAAAAACTTGATTTATTGGCACTTAAAAGTTCTTGGCTTGCTCTTCCTAGCAAAAAACCTTGGTAGAAGATCAAAAAAATTAAATGCATTAAAAAACAAGAATTAAAACTGGAAATGAGAAGTTCCACAGAACAGAGGGGAAAAAAAAACCCAAACCAAAACAGTAGCACTTTTTAACATGAGAGAAGTAGGGAGTCAAACTGTGCCAGAAAGCTCAAGAACTGTGTAAGAGCTGTTAGTCCCACGCTGCCTGTGTGCAGCAGCAGCTCTGAACTGCAATATAACAAAATCTGCTTTTCTAGAATGTCTGCTGGCTCCTGGGAAGGACAAAGATTTCTTCTTTCACCTTAATAAAAAAATGCATCTTCTCCAGATTATTTTCACCAGAAACAGCAGTGTATCATCACAACTAACAAATCTCCAGTATGTGTGAGGAAATGGAGACTGGTGCAGCCTGCTCCTTTGTTTAAGGAACCCTCTGTGCAGAAGGTGTATGAGGATGGGGGAATACTCCTTACCTTCATTTACTGTGGGATGTCAGGCCCAGATTCTGGATGGAAGCAGTCAGTCTCACCACATGCTGTGACAAGCACCTGGAATTCAGGTAATGAGCAAAAGCCTTCCCCCTCCCCTGTGGTGTGTAGAAACTTGGGAGTTCTCCAGGACTATAAACAATTAGTGCCAAAGATTATCTGTGCAACAGATACTTAATTTGGAAGGGTTTTCTGCAAAACATCTACTACACATCCAGGTGTCAAGTGAACCCCAAGGGTCCATTCCACCTGACCTCCCTGATGGTGGGTACCTCTTGCTCACACCATGTTTCTCCAACCATCTGGCTTGCAGGGGACTCCAGTTTCTGAGCATGAGTCCACAGGCACTTTGTCCTAGCAGGCCTGAGAAGCTGCTGGCCAGCTGACAAACTCAGACTTGAGTTCCCTTGGCCACAAGTGGCCTACCAGGAGCGGGCTGCAGCTAAAGGATAAGAGACAGGTGTTTTCCTTGCTGCAGGCACAGGGCCAGATGCCAATCAGCGGTGTAGGGCTCCGAAGGCTCCAAATAGCCTCTCTCTAATAATTAGCACTCCCTAATAATAAAATTACCTGGAAGAGCAAATTGATCAAAGCAACACAAACCTGAGGGGGTGACAATAGAACAGGAGTCACTTTATTGTCAGGTGGTCAAGGAGTTCTTCTGACACTGTAATTACGTCTCAAAGAAACAGCAGCAGAAGTGAGTTATAAAGTGACTGCAAGCAGAGAACACAAACTCCAGCATTTTCCCTCTGATGCTGCCCACTATGAGCAGTCCAGGAGGTGATCCTCTTCTAGAAGGACCCTCAGCCTCTTGGTTGTTACCACGGTGGCAGCGACCTCCTGTTCAGGAAGCTCACTGCAGGTGCCAGTGCCCAATTCCCCAGATCCCCCGAGGTTCCACCCCCTCTGCTCACAACTCATGGCTCAGCAACATCTCTTTTCTATGGCTCAAACTCATGGCTTGGCTTTCTCTAGCCCAGGTTCAGTATCCTCCACAACAAAGTCCTGACCCACCCTGCTTCAACTCAAGGCTTATTTTTTAGTTGCTGCCAGGTTCTTACTGAAGACAACGTGCTAAGCAGGGTGCTCTGGGCTCCCAGGTTTAGCATATGAATATACCCAAGATGCAAAAAGGGTACTCACACTTCTACATCACTAAAACCACCCATCATATCAGGCACAGCTCCCATTTCTTTTAAAAATAAATATTTATAAACAAAAGGAAGAGATTCAGAGAACTACAAAGTTGGAAATTTTCCTGCCAACAGCACGAATGTTTCTTATGTACAGTCACAGGAACAAGTTGTATACCAACGTGAGCACTGTCTAAAAAACTCTCTCCTCATCAGCTGCCCCAGTCCACCTGCACAGAGATCCACATCTCCCACTGCAGCAGCCAGCTCCTCTGTACTTCTCCAGGACTCATACTGGAGCTGCTCAGTCTCCTTTCATGATCAAGTCCTCAATATATGCATCCAGTTCATCATCTGTATTAATATCAATGTCCTGAAACCAAAGCAACAAGAAATACCAGTGAGAAGTGAATCTTGAAGAACAGTGCAAGAAAAGAGAAGCCAGAGCAGCTCAGCATCCTCTGTTACATCTGGTCTGCTCAGCCTCTATGCGCCAACCTCCAGCACCCTCCAGCTGCTGACAGCTGCTTTCCCTGTCAGCCCCCAGAAGACAACACTGGAAACCCATCAGCACCTGATGTTCAAACAATGCACTCAAGTGATGTATCTACTGTACTGATCTCAGTCGAGGTAGGTTTGGTTGGGTTTTTTTTAGATTTAGTACGTTTTCCTAACAGGGAGCAACTGCTTCCAGATGCTTTCAGCAGCCTTTCCATTGGCTGATCCTAATTTTATTAAAGTAGTTTTTAAATTTAAAGTTAATTTATTTAAATGTTTTAATTAAATATATATTTTCTATTTTAATTTAATAGTATAACTAATATATCAATTTCACCACAAGATTTTTTTTTTATTACTTGTTTAAAGGTTTGCATTTCTATATGTGGAGTTCAGAATCTGCCCAATAATGGGGCAAAAATTCCCTGCTGAGTACTGCCTGTGCCTGGGGAAATTCTCCTGCAGCATCATGGCAGAGAACAAACAGAACCTGTGTACTGCATACACGCTATGAGAAATCATTCTGTGAGAATTAACACACATCAGGACTCCCAGGGCCTGGATCTCAAGGGTGGGCAGTGACAGCCCAAGCCATTCCCAACTGAGGAAGCTGGTGCCCAGTGAGACACTGGACTGAAACACTTGTAATGCCTGGAGGGGATGAGCCAGGTGGCTACTCCGAGGCAGCTCAGGGTTAGCCACTCCTCCTCACCCACCTCCTGCACTTTCTGCAGAAGGGCCATGATATTAGTCCTCAACTTCTGCAGTTTCTCCTCTGTTTCCTTCAGCTTCCTCTCTGAGTTCCGGAGGTTTTCCTCGCAGGCTTTGGCCCGGGCATCGGCACGTGTCTGATATGAATTGCACAGGTTCTGCAGACCCACCTCATATTGCTTAAAATATTCTTTCTGTAGTAGGCAAAACACAACAGATGACACGTTAAGAGAAGGCACCAAGCATCACAAAAACATGAGCACTCACAGGCTTGTAGAAGATCCAAACTCCTGGCCCCCTGATCAAATCCTCCCCACAGTGTGCCCCTGCATGTCCTGCCCATGCTCATATTTACATCTGATTTGCCTACTGCAGCCAGCATGGAACTCACATGGGTTTTCACATTCTTCCAATACCAGAACTGCCCCAAAGCTGCTTGAATTTAGATTAAGGGTGCAGTGTGCTTTAAAAAGCCTGAACCCACAGGTATGCTGCAGGCAGGGCCTGATATCCCCTGTACACTGTGAGTATCCTTGGTACAGATCACCCAGACAACACAGCCTCTCACTGCAAGGTAGGGACAGCTACACTCACCAAAAACCCCAGACAGACACAACCAAGGTGTCCTGTGGAAGGAGCAGGAGTGGTAACTCCAGCACATGCCAGCAGATGCCTGAGTTAACAGAAGGGAAGGAGACAAGAGAGAGACTGCCAATACACACACTGTGAGAGTGGGAGTACAAAACAGCACTGGCTTTGGTCATGTGGTCATCTGCAGGTGGCTTTTGTAATTTACATGTGCCTCCTGGAAAGGTCTCTCTTGGTGGTATGTTGGGGAAGGAAAAAGTCAGAGAGGCCAGTTCCCTTGCCCTGCATTCCAGCCAGCACTGGTCCTCCCAGTACCAGCCCGCTGGTGGAAGACACTGGTGGAAGCTCAGTTCCACCTGTCCTGTGCTCAAATAAACAGAGGTCAAAAGTCTTAAGGTGTGCAGCTGACTCACTGGCAGTCAACCTGCTCTCCTGGGGAAGTGGGAAGGGGTTGGCTTCCATGTTCTCTCACACCAAAGTAAATGGCCTATAAAGGGACTGAATTCACACTAACATTGTGGGTTCAATCCCTGTATGGGCCATTTACCTAAGAGTTGGACTCGATGATCCTTGTGGCCTCCTTCCAACTCAGAATATTCTGTGCATCTGGTGATAGTTATTTGTTATTATTTATCATTTTTAAGATTGTCTCCAGATAAGTTATAAGGCTGGGAGCAAAACAAACAGATATGTCTACCTTCTGCTTCTAAAAACCTCTAACCTGGCCTCTCTTTTTTAGAAGTTTAACAGCAATGGTTAAGAATTTATGATAGTAGCAGCCAACAGCATTCCCACACAGATGCATGGTAATTAGAAAAATCCTCAGACAACTTCTATAAGACTCAAGGCATCTCTCAGAGCTCTCATTCTTTTCCTCAGCTAGGTTAGTCTGCCAAGGATCCAAATTATCTTTTTAAGAGTGCACTCTTGCATCAACAGGATGCACATTTGCCATAAGAATGGAATACGTGTGGTGAAAACACACCAACTTACTTTTCTAGAAGTACTGAACTCACCAAGGGAAATGCCAACAACCCTTCTGAGCTCATGGAACTCAGCTCATTTTTGGAGATTGGAAAATTTGGAGGCAAGAAGTATCGCAAACAATTCCTGTGCAGGAGAACAAAACACAAAGCCAGAGTTGGGAGTTCAACAGGCTGAAGCAATCAGACTGCAGAGCTCACAAGGTCTGTGGTGAACCCACCGAAGGATCTGGACTAGCAAGTCAACTGTTTCTTGGCTGCTGCTGGGACCGGTGGTGTCAGGCTCGATTCTGACGCAATCCGAGGTAGAAGGTTCAGCCACAACCACCTCCTCTTCCTGCTGTGTGTCTGGAGCCTGGTACTCAGGAGAGGGAGGCTTCATAAGCCTTACATCCTCACTGCCCTTCTCTACCCTGAGAAAAAGTATTAAGGGAATGTCAGGAATCTTTTTCTACATTGGACATACGTGAAACATGGTTAACAGTTTCATCAGAACCTGTACCCAAGTGTCACTCAGACCTCTAGACACCTAACAGCTGCCTCCAGGGCAGGCATCAGAGTGACAGACTGATGGAGTCTGTCATGCTCATTCCTTATGAAGTGCTGGACGGTCCTGACCTCACATGTTTCCTGACATGACAGCAGCACATTTTTCTTCAGCATCTATGGCAATAAAACAGGCCCTTCCTCCCAAAAGCAAAACAAGCCTCCAAAATCCAGTAGCTCAAAATAGTTACCAGCGATCCCTTGGCGTGGTGTCTGTAGGGACATAATCAAACTTCACCTTCCACCGGATTGCGTGCCTGCCCCTTTCCACAGCCGTGACACGGCCAGTGAACCATTCCTTGTTCACACGCACCTCCACGTGCAGCCCCTTATCTGTGAGGGGGAAGCAAAGGTGTTTGCAAACATTCAGCTGCTGGAAAGCACGTTCTACAGGAACTCTAGAGATTCAGGCACCTCAGCAGGGAGCACACCTGAACCTCTGACAATACCCTCAAACAGTAATGGACACCATCAAAACACAATGGACCCACAGGTCAGCTCCTGCTGAGAAACATGAAGATGCATGGAAATGAACTGGCAATTCCAGATGGAAGGTTTCTCCTGCACTCCAAGCTGTTTGACATGGGCTTCACAGTCTCATGATGGGCTCTAGGACAATTTGCCACATGTCCCTAGTGGGTCACTTTCCAGACAGCTCCCTGGAAGCATGCTGAAGAGATGTCCTGCTCTGACAGATGGTGCAGTACCACCTTTCCTGACGTCTCCCAGCCCCTCTTCTCTCACAGCAGTGCAGCAGATCTGGATACAGTTCTGAGCATTTTTCAGCTGGCACGGCTGCATGATCCACTCAGGAAGGGTGAACATGCCATCAGGTACACCCTGCAGCTCAGCCCCAGGATCGATCACAGCCCCACCATCGATCACGGCCATTGATCACAGACCTTTCTGCGCCACAATTGCCTCTGGTCTAATCAAAGGGTTCCCAGCCAAAATGTTTTATGCAAGTTAGAGTCATCTTGGGGTTTAGGATTCAAATTTACACTATTTCTTATTTTAAAATCTCATCAATGAAATCACACGTTTAACTGGTGCAACAGTTCTTTTCTATGTCAGATACTGGTGGCAGCCCAAGGGCTCATTTCTCACCTTTCTGTGCTTTCTTCAGTTCCAACAACTCTTCCTCTCCAGCACTGTCTGTGAGCTGGGAGCAGAGAGAGCTCATATTAGTCGCCTCCCATCAAGATTATCAACACCTGACAAATACCTTCTGCTGGGGAAACCAGCACACTCTCACCTCCACCACCACCTCACTGGAATCCTTCTCTTCTTTCATTGCCAAAAATTTTCCTCGTTTTGTCCTCTCCTTTTTGTGTTCTCCTTCCTCCTCAGACCCATCCTCTGGGATGTTCAAGGCCCTCTTTCGAGTGCTGGAGGCCTGGAGGAAGCAAACAAGCTCTAGCTATTAATTCCAGCCTGCTTCCAACCAAAACATTCTTGCAGCCAAGTTAAAAAAAAAAAAAAAAAAAAAAAAGGCAAAAAAGCCCAACATCCAGTATTGGTGCTTTTCCAGAAGGTTTTAGAGGTGCTACATCATAATGAAAACGCTCACCCCACCACTCCACATGCCTTTTTTTTCTGGAGAAACAATCTGGTCTAACAGGAAAGAGATGACAAGTCTTCTCAAGGGGTGTAAATGGCACCCTCACCCACAAGTAAAGTAAAAGTTCTCTTGTCCTGTGTGCAGGGCCCACAGTGCACATCCCACAAGGCAGAGCAGACAGGCTTAGCAGGACAGTGGGTGAGGAGCTGAGGGTTTTCATCCCGTTGATTCTTACCTGTGAACATCTGCCAGAGGCAGATTTCTTTACTGCTGGCACCTTGGCAGCTTTTGGATTGGGTGTCTCACGTGGGCTTTTGGGGCTCTGAAGGCCAGAGAGGGACTTCATGCTTGTACCTGGTTTGGCAAGAGTTTTTAAAGTGCTGTTAGACTTCCCAGCTGTCACAGTGTGATGGTGTGTCCTGGAAGTGCTGGCTTCCTCCTTGAAGAGCACGCTGGCTAGCTTGGGAGAGCTGCTATTTGGACGATCTGAAGAGCTCTTTTTCAGCTGACTGCAGGACTTAGGAGGAGGTGAAGATCCTGGTGGTCTGCTGGGAGCATTCTTGATTGCATCAGGCAAAGGAGGAGATCGCGGGCGCTGAGTTCGGGTGTGCTGAAACAAAGGGGGGGTACAGAGAGAGGAAGAGTAGAAGAATGGGGATCTGCTGTTCAGAGCAGCTAAGGAAGCACAGAAGAGTAAAAGCCTACAGCAGGATCCCATTTACCTCCCTTGAAGGCCGTGTGGTCACTTCCAGAGGCAGTTTCTTTAAGTCAGCCTGAGATCGAATTGGAGTGGTTTTCTACCAAAAAAAAAAATCAGCAAGGTCATGTTTATAAGCTGCCAGGGGCTGCCTAAACCCATTGCAGCAGTTTTCCAGGCTAAAAGGTGTGTTTTGTGTCCTTCAAGAGACATCTCTTCAGCTGTCCTTCCCATTTTCCCAACAGAAAATTAAATGTAAGCTGAGATGGTCAATTTCTGTTATTAGAACAGCCCCAGCACCATGAAGGAGCATAGGCGGTTTCAGTCTCAGCAGCAGCCCTTTGCACAACGAGGTCCATCACACCTGCTCTGCTTAGCTGGAGACCTCCAGACTCACCTGCAGAGCTTCCAGCTTTTCCTGCTGCTGGCGGATTTTCTCTGTCAGTTGTTTCTGCTTTTCCTCATGTGATTTCAAGTCTTTTTTTAGAGTTCCCAGTGGTACCTTCTGCTTCTGCTCTGCAGCCTCACATCTAGCATGAAGGAAATGCAAAACAACCTCAGCAAGGACAGCAGAACCTGTACCGTCTCACGCAGGATTATCCCAACATCCCGTTCCAAAGGCAGCAGGAAAGCCGCTTGCCTTTCTGCAGTAGCCACAATCGCAAAAGCAGTGGTTTTCATCTTGGAAAACAAATATGAATTAAGGATTGAAAGTACAGTTGTTAATAAAAAGGCATTTATGCTGGGAATCACCAACTCAGAGCCCAGGAACTGTGATAGCTGTGATAGCTTCTGTACTGCATCTGTACTCGACTTTTTCAGCAATTTTCCTTCCCATCAGCTTATGTCTTCATATCAGTTCCTCTTTCTACAGATTTCTTTTCCTTCAGAAAGGAAAGCACAGTACCAGGAACCTATGACTTAGACGTTGTTACCACAAGCCTTCCAGCCTCAGATGCCTTCTGCCTTTGCCACTCAAGGGGCCACGCAGCTTCCTTTGCAATATCCTGTAGCTATTTGCTTTTTCCATCCTGTTCAGCCTATGGCCTACAATAGTGGTGAGTATCCTACTCTCTCAGGTCCTCTCAGGTGCAGAATCCTGGAAGAGTCCTTGAGAGAGAAAGAAAACAGGTAGGAAATACTCTCTCAAATGGACTGGCATCACCTTCAAAGTGCTGGCTGAGCAGCTGGCCCTCAGGAGCACTGCCAGAGGAGGAAGAGGGGACTGAGCCCAGGCTCATCTCCTGTCACCAAATGGAGTCATGGAAAGACAGACCAGGATCAGCCCTGCTGGGGTGAAGTCATGCAAGAATGGTTTGAGCCACGAAAGCAGGAGATGGCCCTTATACAACACAAGAGATCTAGCAGATCTCACACTACATTGGAGACAAGCTGGCAACCTGCAGGTGTGAGTCTTATTAGTAAAGGGAGGACCCTGCTCTCACTGTAGAACACTCAAAGCTCCAAGATGCTGAGGAGAGATGATTTTACCAAGATCTCTGTCTACCAGATACACACTCATCAGCTTTGTGAGTGAGAAGGAGCACAAGCAGCAGTTCCTCCATCAACCTCTTCCCAGCTGAAGCACTGCTGGGGTGTTTCCATAGAGTGGTTACTTCCTTGGCTAAGTGTTGGAGTGAAAGCTCCTCTGGACCCAGGCCCAGAGGGAAGCCAAAGCACAGGGGTTGAATTAAAACCTTTGGATAAGCTGAGATGCATGAAGTCACACCAAAGTGAAATGGAAATACAGATTTTTTAACTTTTAGTAGAAATATATGCTAAGCGCTTTAAACATTGAAAAGCTGCAGCAAAGAAATCTTAAACACAGTTTTTACTGCAGCAGTGTTACCTTTTCACAGAATTTCTTTACTTTAGACAAAACATAGATAGAACTATACTATTCACATTTTTTAGATAGAGTGTTCACATAAATAATAAGAGCTGATAGAAACTATATACGCTAATCTGTGTAATACTTACGTAACACTTGTGTAAGACTTACCACTGTTAGAATTAGACCAGGATAGGTTAAGAAAAGAAAAACTAGAATTGTGTGTTAATTTCATTGGTCAATTAACAAATATAATCCACACTTTTGTAAGTTTAGATAACAGAAGAAGCAGCTGTTTTCTACTTGCTGTTGGCCTGCTGCTGCTGCTGTTACCGCTTGGCCTTATCATGTAACCCCTTCGAACTCACAGAAAACTGTGAGACAATGAAATAAAGAACTTAGCAGGACAGCAGCCTCCTCTGCTCTTTCACCCTCGTCCAAAAAGGAAGGGTATCCCATCAAAAGCTCAACAGCTAAGGAAGTGTGTGTCATCACTGCAAAATGACTGCCTGACACCAAACCTGCAGTTCCTAAACACAAAGTTGAACAAGTGGCACCATACACAGGTTTCCCAGCACAGAAATGCATCTTCCAGCTCATGGCAAGGCTGGAAGCATTGCCAAGCTGTGTCTTACAGCACAGTAAAGAATGAAAGCACCATGAGTTCTGCGACTAGAAAAATTCGTGTTATCCATGGCATCCAAACCCAGAGATTGCATCACTGGAGGCAGCAAACCAGAACAAAGCATTATCTTGGTAGTCAGAATGGCCTAAAACCAAGACTCTGGTGGTGCTCAAGGAGCTTTGAGACACACAATCATGTTCAGCTGGTGCTTCAGCCACCCATTCAAATGACATTTAGGATCCAGCTGGATATCAGATAGGAGAACAGAGGCAAGCGAGCCTGACACTATTTTACAGTGTGAAACAGGGACACTGCCTTCTCTGTAATAAAGTGAGTGATGGTGGCACCTAGTGCTGACCCCCACACAAACAGTGGCACTGGAAGGAGTGACTGCTTCCCATGACAGAGACCGAGAAGGGTGTTCAGCTCCCGTGACCTGGAACATGCCATGAGCAGCCACTGAAGCGTAGGTGGACAAACCAGAAGGGTGGGGAACAGCTCGATGCCACCAGTGGACACTGGGCTGAGGCAGCCAAAACCACCATGTGATCTCTGATGCCAGGAGAGTCTCAACACCAGCTCTGACATTGCTTCATTTCCAATTTGGCTGAATGAGACCCTGCACAGACCCTCACGGTACACAAGCTTGAGAACCCTACCCATGTGCTTCTCAAATCCTGTCATCCTTCAGACACTACAAATACCTGGAATGGTCAGGACACAGATGTGAAGGTGTCCAAACTCTGCACAAAGACCCAACAGTGCAGCACTCAGAACTGGCCCCAGCCAAAAGCCAGAGGAATGTGGAGCAACTTCTGCTTCATGTAAAGGACACAACTGCACTTGCTGCTGGAAAGCACACGTAAGCCTCCTTAATCAAAAAATGTTCTGGAGTTATTTATTTTTCCAGAGTAAGACTCCTGAGATCCCTTTTGAAACTGAAATGACCAGAAGTTTGGATCACCAGTGCCATGTGCTCTACCTGCCCTTTCCCAGCTCCATGTATGGACATGAGAGCAAACAGCAAATCCACTGCAGATAAAGCTGCAACGGACACTAAATGGCTTATCTTTATGTGTTTTCAGAACAATGTTTCCAGTATTGCAACATGGCTATGTGTGCCCGGATTAGTCAACCAGCACAGCAAGACTTTACCTCTAACAATCATAAAGGCAAGTATGCCTTTGAGTGCCCAAGGGGTCAGCAAGCAAGAAGGGAAAGAGAGCAATGTCCTTTTCCCTAAAGACCACTCTAACACAACACAAATAGAACAAAGACTACCCGACTATTGGAAGAAAACGTCACACTTAAAACCAAGGCAAGCTGTGACATAAAAAATAGCAGTAACTGTTTGATTTGGTCTCAATTTCCCAGTCATTCTGATGAAAGTATTCAGACAATGGGACTTCCAACACCAGGTGTATTCTCCAATGCTCTTCCTCCAACTGGAGTGATGCTCCTTTTAGAGGGAAAAGCAGCCCACCCCTCCCCCTCCCCCATAGTCAATGTCCTGGGTAATCCAAAATGTTACTGTATTCCATATATATCTGTGATATGCCCAGAATTGTTACTGTCTCTTTAAGACCTGGCAGCCAGATTTGGAACCACAAGGGTGGGAGGTGCCAGGCCCTTTTAAGGTTGGGGTCGAATAGGAAGAAGCTCTCTTGTTCTTTCCCTTTTTTACTTGCTGGGAGAGCTGAGGAAACCAAGGCAAAACCTCCCCTTTGTTTTCTTTTGGTTTTCCCCGGGGGGGTTGCTTCAGGCAGATTCCAACAAGCTGCATTTCGAAATCCTAAAACTGCTTCCAGGCAAATTCCACAAATACCTGTCGGCACCATGCCAAAAAAAAAACCCAGAAAAGCCCCACTCTGAATGGTTACCCCAGCTGGCTGCCTGCCACTTTGGCTGAGGAGAAGGCAAAGTCCCTCCACAGAGTTCCAGCTGCTGGAGAGAAGCAGTTCATTGCTTTGTGCTGAGGCCTGGCTAATGCTTAGCACATACTTCTCTGATACCATACAGCGTCACCTACAGCTGGAGGGGAAGGAGAACAAATCTGCAAACACCATGGTCACTCAGGCTGCAGTTAAACCAGAAAGGCAGCCGAAGCCAATAGCAGTTGCTCCTGTCCAAAGGAGAAAATACAAGATCAAATCTGTTTGCGTGGTGGATGACGATGGGGTGTCAGGATTCTCACAGCCAGCTGCAAAATCAGAAGAATAAATACTCACGGAATCCTTCTTCTTAGAAAATCTCCGCAATCTGAGGAAAGACCTTACCCGATGAACAGCCAAGTCCAGGTTGAGCTGGTTGATCTGAGTCTGGGACACTGAAGGTGCAATTTTGAATGGTACTGAAGTGAGATCTCTGTTGTATGATGTGGGTGTTGACCAGGGGATCGCAAGGAAGCCAGAACCTCTCTGGATGAGACTCTTAACTGGGAAGGAGAGACATCTTTGACAACAAGAGCTGCAGCTGCAGTAAGGCCCTTGGAAAACCATGGAACAAGAATCCAATGCTTGAGAAAACTGGCTGTGATACAGGGGGTTTAGGCTTTAAGAGTTAATTGCTGATTGTGGGAATTCCTGGTATTGCTAAATTTTGCAGCTGCTTGCTAAACAATGTATATCGCTTGCTTAATAGTTATTATGTGGGCCAGGTGTTCCGGCTTGGCCAAATTTAGAAATATATCCTCTGAGAGAAGGCAGGTTACAACCATCCCTCCTCCACCAGGTTCGGGAAAAAATAAATTTTCCTCAAAGGAAAGGGAAAGAGATTGTCATAGGTTAGCATAGCTCTGGAAGTGATTTTCTTGCAAAGAGGTGCTTACAGCTTCCTCTATGACCTGACAGAACCTATCAACTGGCTAGTTTGAATATTGACAATTTTTTAAGCCACTTAAAAATTTTTACTGCCTCTGTGGTCCACATTTAAGAATAGACAAACCCCAGGGAAGCTCTCTGTTGCTTCTGGTCTTGGGACAGGTAACTGGGCTGGGCCCGTATGGGGCTCAGTGGGCCCGGGCTGGGCCCTGCTGGGCCTGGGCTGGGGCGGGGACCTGATGGGCCGGGGCCAGGCCAGGACACAGCCATCCTGGAGCCATGCGGCCCTGTTCCACCTGCGGCCCCCCACAGCCCCGTTACGTGCAGACAGTGTGGCCCAGCTCCACACCCCCCAACTTTTCAAGGGCGGCCGAAGATTCAGCTGAAGCTGCCCTGATGTCCAGCAAAAGATCATGTGACCAACAGCAATAAGCAAACTCCATCTGCGGGGCTGGGTGAGATTAACCCTTTTAGTGCTATAAGTTTCCTCCAGAACAGATGAAGCCTGCAGACATTTAAGTAAAGAAAGAAGAGCTGAAAACCTGAGGGAGGAGGAAGAGGAGATGCTTTGAAGCTGAAAATCTGTTGTAAAGCTATGGTGGTGATGGACTGTGATATATCAGAATACCCATTGTGACACTGAACCGTGCCATAAATCAAGTCCCTCTGGATGGCAGAGAATTTTCTAAAAGTCCTTGCAAGGAGTTTCAAAGACAAACCGAGACCTTTCCTTGATTTTCAATGCTTCCAGATAGTCGTTTATTAAGTCTTATCAGAGGAACAGAGCCACTAGCGTGACCCAGGTACAGCATAGAGCACAGAAAGCAGGAGTGAAGTCTCTCCTTTTCAAGATTTACACAGCCTTTTAAAGCTAATTTAACCAATAGTTACTAAAAACATACATTATTTTCACTTTCCTACCAATTATTCAGTAACACGGCTAGGAACTGCAGAATTCTCTATCCAATCATTCCAAGCTACTTTTACTGCAGAACATGGAGTAGTAGAAGAAGGAGAAGAAGGTTCAGAGAACAACAACAATCCTCCATTTTGATATTTTTTTACTCTTATCTATTTACTACAAAGAGAAGCCCAAATCCTCTAAATTTTCACCCTGTGACAATCTTACATAGTAGTCTATCACCTAATTCACACCACTGTATTTTTTAGTTCTTGTCTGACTGTTGGTAATTTTTTTCCAAGGTTGGAGACTAAAACAGTGTTGTTCAGGGGGGTAAGAACCCTTAGAAACAGGCAGAGAAATATTCTCGGCACTCTGGGTTCCTACGCCGTTGTAATTTCATGATAGCATGGGGGGTGGAGTGTTCAAACTGCACTTGTGAGCAAAAGCACCTGTGCTGGAATAAGCAAATGCTGAAGCAGCTGTAATTTCATGAGAAGTTTGAACAGGGAGACATGGAAGTGATGAGGACCCTTTTGCTCCAAGTCGGAAGGAGAAAGACCTCTGTTCCTACAGATGCCCCCAGAGATAGTCCTAGGGACGAAGATGATGAGGGCCCTTTTTCTCCCAGGGAAGGGGTGTGGGAGACAGAGGAGTAGAAACTCCTGCAATTAAAGGAGACTTTGATTTACAACCCTGGAAGAGACTAGGTCTGGCTTAATTGACAGAGATTTATAGACTTTAATCAAAAGGATTACAAACTTGTATTCCTATAATTATAAGTAAAATTGTACACTGGGTGTTTTGGTGGACGGTTTTAAAATTTGTGTGATTTTATATAGTTTAAGTTAAGAATGTAGATGATATAAGAGAGACATCTGTGTGTATGTGACATGAGAAGTTATTGGTCAAGACACAGCTGCATTGCAGTGAGAAGTGCCACAGACGATAGGTCATAAATCCAAAACAAAGTGTCCTTTTAAGTGTCTATTGGATTAGAAAGTTATAAATTACGATGTAACCCTAAATCTTGTGACTAGTCGCCATTACCCGGAGGTGTTGTAAAATCTCACGCCTAGACTGATGCATTTGTTATTTTAAACAATAAATTAGTGTAATTGCATAGTCCCATCCCTTAAAGTTATTTTCCTCCGACACGTGAAAGCGAGAAATGGACAAAGGGGGAGGGCCTCTATTCTTAGAGATGAAGATGCTCCCAGAGATGGATGAAGAGAACCTTTGGTTTTGAACAGCTCAACCTTGTAATGGTACCCCATTAGCTCAAGATTGGACCCTTGAAAGCAGTTGTGGGAAAAGCTGTAAACTGGAGGAAGGGACTCTCACATGCAAGCAGAGAACCAACGTAGGTGGCTGTCTTGTGATACTGAAGCCATGAGAGAATTTCTTGTGGAGATGTCTCCATAACATGAGCAAGAGAGACTCCTCTCCCTAAGTGAACTGAACAAGATTATGTAGTGGTTTGGTCCAAAATACTCATTACTGTTTGTCTTCTGTGAGATAAGAATTAGGAGAAATGCAAAGCAGGCACCAAACTTGAAAGAATATAAAGAAGTTTATTAATAGACCTAAAAGAAGAAAAAAAAAAATTACACCACACCTTCAGAACTCTTCTCCTCCCCCCACCTTTCTCCCTTCTCCAAGTGACAATGTAAAAAGACAACCCTTCAGATGTTCAGTCTGTTTACCACTTACACAATAACCTTGTTCAGTCCATTTAGAAAGAGAAGTCTCTCTTGTTCATGCTGTGAAAACATTATCACAACGAGACAGCTGCCCACTTCCAAATAACTTTGTTCAGTCCATTTAGGAAGAGGAGTCTCTCTGTTCGCATGCGAGTCCCTTCCCCCCAACTTGCAGCTTTTCCCGCAACTGCTTTCGAGGGTCCACTCTTGAAGTTTTTGGGGTACAATTTTAAGGTTGAGCCATTCAGAAACAAAGGTTCTCTTGACCCATCTCTGGGAGCATCTCTAGGAACTGAGGCTTTCTCCTTTCCCATTTGGAGCAAAAGTCCTCATCGCTTCCATCTCTCCCTGTTCAAACGTCTCATGAAATTACAGCTGCGTCAGCATCTGCCTATCTCAGCACAGGTGCTTTTGCTTACAAGTTGAACACCACCCTCCATGCCTTCATGAAATTACAATGGGTACTCTGACATATCATAGCTTCACAACAGAATTTCAGCTTTAAGCATCTCCTCTTTCTCTTCCCTCAGGTTTTCAGCTCTTCATAGCACTAAAAGTGTTAATCTCACCTAGGCCTTGCAGCTGGAATGTGGCTTATTGCTGTGGTCACATGACCTCTGCTGGACAGCAGTGCATCTTTAGCTGAAGTCTTGGCCTTGGCCGCAGTGGAGGGGAGGGGGGAGCCAAGCCACTCCGGCTGCCCACAGCAGGGCTGTGGGCTGGTTCCATGGGTGGAACAGGGCACATCTGCTCCAGGATGGCCGTGGCCCGGCCCGGCCTGGCCCGAGCAGGGCCTGGGCTGGGCCAGCTGGCCCCCCCCCCACGGGGCCCGCAGCCACCTGTCCCAGCACTGGAAATGAGATAGAGAGGCTCTGCCTCAGAGTTTCCTATTCTTAAGTGTGCATCACAGAGGCGGTCACAACTTTAAGTGGCTTAAAGAATTGTCCATATTCAAACTAGCCAGTTGATAGGTTCTGTCAGGTCATAGAGGAAGCTGTAAGCACCCCTTTGCAAGGATATCACTTCCGGGACTATGCTAGCTAACCCATAACAGGTTATTGTGGAAGTGGTAAACTGACTGAAAATCTCAGGGGTTGTCTTTTTACATTGTCAGTGGGAGAAGGGAGGAAGGTGGGGGGAGGAGAAGAGTTCTGAAGGTATGGTATAATTTTTTTTTCCTTTCTTTTAGGTCTGTTAATAAACTTCTTTCTATTCTTTTAAGTTTTCTGCCTGCTTTGCTTTCTCCTAATTCTTATCTCACAGAAGGTAAATAAGTAATGATTATTTTGGGCCAAACCACTACGGAGATTATTTATTTAACAAACACACAGGAAAAGGATGATGCTAAATAATAAAACCTCTTGCTCTGCTGAGAGAAACCTGGGAAAATTTCAGAGTCCTTCCGTAGATCTCTCTCTCCCCCTCCTTGGAGCTGGGACGGTGTGGTGGCCCCACCTCCAGGCCCAAGGCCTCGGTGGAAATTCCTCCTGATGTATTCTGATGTTGAAACAGACCAGCAGAGAATAAAAAAAAGGAAAAGAACAAAGTCCCAGGAAAACAAAAGTTCAACTCTCCGTCTCTCTCTGGAGAAAGCAAAAGGAGCTGAAAAACTGGCTGAAAGCAAGGAGGGTGCTTTCCCCACACTCGCTCTGCTGCCACAGCTGAAAAAAAAAGTCTCTATCTCTGTGTCCTTGAAAACATGAAAGCAAACTGCTTAGAAAGTTCCCTTGGTTTTGTCTCTACCCCCTCTCAGGCTCAGTTTAAAGGCACAGAAAGGCACAAAATTATTTTCTGGGCATGGGGCAGCGATAGGGGATACACATCACAAAGTTACCCCAAGAAACCAGCTAAAAGGGAGGGATGCAGGGGAGAATAAGGGTAGGATGCCAGACCATTGATAAGAGGTAGAAACCGTTGTAGATACAAAAATGCTGCTAGCGAGGATTTTCTTGTTATTTTCTAAGTCCGTGAGAGACTTTTCTCTCTCACAGAAGAGGTAGCAGGGAATGTAAACAACCCAGACACCTGCAACCTTGAAAAGTCTTGTTTATGGTATAGTAGAAAAATATTTTGACAATGGATGTTTTAGGATTTTAGCCAATCACCCCCAAGGGGTGGCTGGCCCTTTGTCCAATTAGGCTATGAAGAAAAAAGTCTATAAAAGAGTTTGTAAAATAATTAAATAAATCAATCTTGCTGCACAACTCCTGCCTGCTGGATCTTCTCCTCCTCCTCCTCCCTATGGCTGCGGGACACGGTGCTATACCGTAGGAACCAGGCCTGCGGTAATATTTGGTGCTGCCCGACGTGATCTGCACTCTCTGACGTGTCCTGCTGCTGCGAGCCAAGCCGAATCCCTCTAGAGGTACGCTGTTCTCCTTTGCCCCCCGGGACCGGGAGGTCCGACAGAACTGAGAAATGGCAAACAGCGGCTCACAAACCGAAGCTGCGATGCTGGTCTGGAAAGGTGTGTTTAGCATATTGCGCACCTCCATTCCTGAAAACTCAGTTCGGGAATTATTAGACTGGGCTACTTTAAAAGGGATTTCCATGGACAGAGATACTGCCCTGGACTTTGCCTTATGGCAGGAACTCGGATGCGCTGTCCGAAAGGAGCTCCCGACTGAGGACTCAGCAGCGTTAGAATTATACAAAACCTGGCGTTCATTATTTATTCTGCTGACAGACCTTGACTGTGATAGCAGGGCTGGCTCGCCTATCTCGGTGATGAGTGACGGAGGAACGTCCGAAGGGGGCCCCGTTGACTGGGTTTCCGGGGAAAATGATAATGGATTCAGAAAACCCCCCCCGGCTCCACAGGCAGAGCCTGCGCCGGCTCACTCTGCACAATCGCAGGACTCCACAGCCCCCAGGGACCCCGCGCCGCCAGAGGCGGGGGGGTCAGGGCAGCAGGAGGGCGCACAGCCTGCCTTGCCGTTCGGCTGGGCAGCGGCCACGGCTTATCCAGTGCTTCAGATCAGCGGCTTAGCCACTTGGATGCCCAGAGAGGCTCCTAGCTCGGTTCCGTATGGACCTGGATCTAACTTCTTAGCCGGCGTAGCGCCGGGCGTGCCTGCCCCGGGACTCCCTGGGTGTGGTCCGCTGCCCTCCCTGGCGCTGGACTGTTCTGCAGAGTCGCAGAACCGAGCCATCGACCTTTTAATGCAGCATTTGCCTTTTCTGATGGAGCTGCCAAACTTATCCCGAAGGATGGAGGAACTCCTCACCCTGCTAGATCGGCGAATGCCCGAACCAGCGCCGCCCGCGCCGCCCGCGCCCCCCCCGCCATCCGCGGGAGACGCGGCTCCGAGCCGAGAAACAGCGCGGCCGGCGGCGAACCCGGAAGCGGCGCAGCCGCGGGAAAACCCGGACGCGGCGGCGGGTGCGGAGACGCGGCCAGAGACGGCAGCTGCGGAGACGCGGCCAGAGACGGCGGCTGCGGAGCAGCGGGCAGGGGCAGCGGCACCCAGAGCGACCGCCGAGTACGGGCCAGCGGCGGCGGCGCCGGGCGCGGCTGGGGAGCGCGGAACAGCAGCGGCAGCGGCGACCGCGCCGAACGCAGCTGCTGTGCCAGAGGCGGCGGCGCCGAGAGCAGCCGTAGCCTCAGAGACAGCGGCAGCAGTTCCAGTACCAGTTCGGTCGGGGCTGGCCGAGACGGCCTCCCGTATAGAAACTGGTGTAAAAACTGCCGCGCAGCCAGCTGCAGTCTGTCCTGTCTGTTCTGCCTCTAGCGAACTTAGCCAAAGTGCCCCTCCACGTAAATTTCTGTTCACTCCCAGCACCCCAAAGTTGCCTTTGCCTGATGATTCCTCGTCAGGCAGTGAGGCAGATGAGGTGCTGGCCCCAGGTCGTCAGGCGGCTGTAGCCGCGCGGCGAAGAAAAAGGCTGCGCCGGTCTCGCCCCTGGACCTTTCAGGACTGCACGGTAACAGTGCGTCCGACGCATTATAATCGCTTCTTAGAGTCCCTTAAGATGCGAGCATTGGAGGAGGGTGACTGGAGGTCATTAGAAATCCTTGGAAGGCCATATAGATCTGAGGATTCTGGGGGTAACCGGGGAGCTGTTACACTCCATCCACAGGCGGTGCCAGAAGTTCAGGATGGTAGTGCTTCCCCTAAAGGGGAGATCCAAGCTTTCCCAGTGTATAAGGCTCTCCCAGATTCAGGGGAGCAAGACAAGCATGAGGTAATTGCCTGGAAAGTTGCCCAGGACCTCCAATCCAAGGTGGCACAATATGGACTAGGTTCTGCTGAGGTTATGCAGATAATAAGGGTGATAAATACAGATTTGCTTTCTCCATTTGATATCAGACACTTAGGTCAAATTCTATTTCAACCTGTACAATTTACAGTTTTTGAGAAAACCTGGAGAAAGCTGGCCGGCAAGACTGCATTAGCAAATATGCAGCTCCCTGCTGCTGATCCTAGACACACAGCAGGAGTGGATGCTTTGATGGGGACTGGTCCCTTCTCTGATCCCAGTCTACAGGGTAATTTGCCCTCTAGCATCCTGCAGCAAGCTCAACAGGTCGGCATGGCTGCCCTGTTGAAAACCATAGAGTTGTCTGCACCCAGAAAGCGATATACTGAAATAGTTCAAGGCAAATCAGAGTCATTCCTCTCTTTTGTAGAGAAAGTCGCTGCTTCTCTTGAGAAGCAGGTTGAGGATGACGGGTTAAGACAGATGTTGTTAAGGCAGTTAGTGAGGGATAACGCAAACAAGGAGTGCAGAAAAATCATAGATGCCTTACCAGGGGACCCTGAGGTAACAGACATGGTCGAAGCCTGTGCTAAGGTGGGATCTGGGAACCAGAAAAGGTCTGCTTTGGCTGCTTTCCTGCAGCCTGTTCACGCATCTGGTCGTGAACCAAAGCGACCAAAACAGGTGAAGAAACGGAAGCGGCCTAAGCCGAGCCAAAAAGAGAACACACCGATCGCCCAGTGCAAGAGGTGTGGCAGGCCAGGGCATTGCTCAGACTACTGTAGATCCCGGACTCATGCCAATGGTCGGCCGTTGTCGGGAAACTTCCACCGGGGTGCAAGGAGGGGGAATTGCTCTCCGATGCAGTCGCTCCCCCAGAGAGTGGCACAGGTACAGGCACAGGCCTACCCAGCCACCCTAGAGACAGCACCCAGGGATCAGACGGCACCCACGGATCAGACGAGTTTGACGTCCACACCGCAGCCGCAGTCGTCTTAGACTCTAGCGGTATTTATAAGGTTCCCTTGGATGCATATGGACCCTTAGCCCAGGGATCCAGTGCGATGCTGGTGGGAAAACCTGATGTTGCCCATCAAGGAATCTTAGTGCACTCAGGAGTTATTGATGCTGACTTTAAAGGTCAGATTTGGGCTACGGTCTCCACGCAAAACCCCCCTGTAACTATTCCTGAAAAGACCTGCCTTGCTAAATTAGTGCCTTTTAAGTCTTGTGTCCCCAGGGTAGAAGAAATTCAGGAAGATAACGGCAGTGGATCTACGGGACTTCCACAGGCCTTCTGGACTGCAGACATCTCTGACCAAAGGCCACAGATGACATGTACCCTGGTCCTGCCAAGCGCCCGTCCACCCCGGATTCAGCTTCGAGGTTTGATTGATACGGGTGCTGATGTAACTATCATCTCCTTCTCTGCGTGGCCTCCCTCATGGCCTTTAACCCCAGTGGGATCGGCCATTGCAGGAATAGGAGGAACCACACAGAGCTATTTAAGCGAACGGCCTGTGGTGGTGAAGGACTCAGAGGGGCACACAGCTACAATTAGGCCTTATGTTGCTACCACTTCCCATAATCTTTGGGGACGGGATGTGTTGGCAGCTTGGGGCGTACGGATTGGGACAAATTTTAGCAGGGGTCACTGTGTGTAAGAGCGCACAGTATCCTACACTGCCTTTGAGGTGGTTGATTAACACACCAATCTGAGTCAGACTCTGCTCAGTTAGTTGAATTAAGGGCTGTTACCATGGTTTTTCAGCGATTCTCACGGGAGCCTTTGAATTTGGTTACTGACTCTGCTTATGTAGCAGATATCACCCAACGCTTAGATTGTTCCCTTCTGAAGGAGGTGAATAATGCGGCTCTGTTTTCGCTGTTGCAAACCTTGTGGTCTGCAATTCAGGCTCGAGTGCATCCGTATTACATTCTGCACATTTAAGCCACACCAATTTACCAGGTTTTCTAACGGAAGGCAATGCCAGGGCTGACATGCTGGCCAACCCTGCATGGGTAGGGCCTCAGCCTGACAAAATTGCACAAGCCAAGGCATCGCACGGTTTCTTCCATCAAGGTGCACATATCCTGCAGAAGCAGTTTCATTTAACGCCAACCGAGGCGCGCGACATTGTCAGCGCTTGTGCTGACTGTCATGGACTCGCTGTGCCTTTGCCAGCGGGGGTAAACCCCAGAGGGCTAAAAGCCTTGCAGATTTGGCAAACGGATGTAACACATCCCTGAATTTGGTCGGCTGAAATATGTGCACGTGTCTATTGACACTTTCTCCTCGGCTATGTGGGCTACTGCTCACACTGGAGAGAAGGGCCGTGATGTCATTGCCCATTGGAAATTGGCTTTCTCAGTCCTGGGCGTGCCAGCTTCTGTGAAAACCGATAATGGTCCTGCCTATGCCTCGGAGAAGACACGGCAGTTTTTACACCTATGGGGTGTAGACCATACCTTTGGTATCCCACATTCTCCTACTGGCCAAGCCATTGTTGAACGTGCTCATGGTACCTTGAAGCGTGTTTTGGACAAACTGAAAAGGGGAGTGCATGGAGAAACCCCACAGAGCCGACTAGCAAAAGCTTTGTATACAATTAATCACCTCACAGTACCACAAAATTCAAATAATTCTGTTATTCTGAATCATTTTTTCTCATTGCAGTCTGCAGGCGACAGACAACTGCCCCGGGCAAAAGTCTGGGTGCGGAATTTACTCACTAACCAGTGGGAAGGCCCACATGAGCTTATGGTTTGGGTTCGTGGGTGTGCTTGCGTTTCCACAGATACCGGGATATGGTGGCTACCTTCAAAATGCGTTCGCCCTGACCTACGGCACCAGAGGCAGAACAGGCAACCCCTGAATGATGACCAGAACGCCAATCATCCAAATGGCAACCAGAATGTAGAGCATCAGCCTAATGACTCTTCTGATGATGACCAGGATGTCAACCATCAGGCAGATGGTCCTTCTACAAGCAGAGACTGGGATGGTCCTTCCACAAGCAGAGACTGAACTTTAAATTTCTTGTTAAGGAGTCAGATAGTTAAAGCCTTAAGGACATATTTAGAATTAATAACTGATGTAGATTTCTATTTGGCATTAATAGTAGAGTTGTTATCTTATAAAACAAAAAGGGGGAATTGTAGATACAAAAATGCTGCTAGCGAGGATTTTCTTGTTATTTTCTAAGTCCGTGAGAGACTTTTCTCTCTCACAGAAGAGGTAGCAGGGAATGTAAACAACCCAGACACCTGCAACCTTGAAAAGTCTTGTTTATGGTATAGTAGAAAAATATTTTGACAATGGGTGTTTTAGGATTTTAGCCAATCACCCCCAAGGGGTGGCTGGCCCTTTGTCCAATTAGGCTATGAAGAAAAAAAGTCTATAAAAGAGTTTGTAAAATAATTAAATAAATCAATCTTGCTGCACAACTCCTGCCTGCTGGATCTTCTCCTCCTCCTCCCTATGGCTGCGGGACACGGTGCTATACCGTAGGAACCAGGCCTGCGGTAATAAACCGTGACCAAAGATCCTGCTTTCGGACCCTGGAACTGGCTTGAACCAGCTTTGAGGTTTGGACTTGGACCAGAACCTCAGAGAACATGCGCAAGGAAGCAAGGTGAAAAGTTCAAATCTGAGGTAGACTGCTTACTTCATCAGAGGATGACTTTACTTCATCCCAGAGACCCCGGCCCACGACCACCAGGCGTCACTGCGCAGGCATAATAGAATGCTGAGCTAATTATAATAGGAAGTGGAGACAGGCAATGAATATGTATAGGCGTATTGTGTAACCTAATGCATATGCAATTTGTAATCAGATATATTCCAAGCTGAGTACCACGGTGGGCACACATGGTTTTCTGGGGGCTATCCCCTGTGCGTCCAGCGCTGCAATGAGCATACCTACTTTACAACTTTTGAGTTGTAGAGTCCTTTCTGTGTATCAGCTGTGCTAGAGGTAATTTTCTCAAATAATGACTGACCCACTAAAAGTCCAGACCTTCTAAAATGTATAATACTCATGTGGTTAAAACTCACAGGACTTGGGCCACAAGTGTACTCCCACTTCCTAGCAACCCTGGAATGGGATGTGGAAAATGAAGCAAGTGGGTGCTGTGACAAGAAACCTCTGGATATATGAAGATACTGTCTGTCGGGGTCCCTCCCCCTGCCATGTAGCCCTGGGAGAGGGGCCCTGACGGGACAGAGATGGGGTTTCCTAGCCCCTGGGCAGCCTCGTTCCTGATTAGTTGTTTTGTGTTTCACTGTGTGGGCAAGGACCCTCGGTCCCGGGACTGTAGGAGTTCCTCGGCAGAGCTCCGGCCATGTGGCTGGAGAAATAAACATCTCTGAAACATCTATCAAGAATCTGTCCATATATATTTCTTTTCCACGGGACTCCTTGTTTGGTGCATCGTGTTGCAGTATCCCCACTGCAACATAATGGTGGAGAAGACACCGACCCCTAAGGATAGAAAATTTGTGAGTAAAAACCACTCTAGATGTCTCTCTTCTCACCTTGGTTTGGATATTCTCTCTGGACTATGGAAGAATCATGGGAAATGTGGCTCTCTGAGGCACAGAAAGAAATGTATCTAGAAGTTAAAGGAATCCTTGAACAACAAAACAAGAAAGTATTTGTTCCGGGAGATCTAGAACATTTTTTTAACTGGCTTTTCAAAAATTTCTTCTATATTTCTCAAGACTTACTTTTTGATATCAATCCTCCTGGAACTCCTGAAGCTTATCACGAGAGTTTTTGGCACGAGATCTTGTGTGAGATGAAGGATCAAACAGAACATGCATTAGTGGTTGAACCCCTCCGTGGATCCATGGTAATCAGTGAAGCTCTTGAGGAGTATTTGTGTGGTCCCATTATCCCTAGAGCAGAGGATGGCCATAATCCCGTGGCCAAGACCACGCGGCTGCCATCCCAGGAGCGCGTGACTGCAGCCATGACAGCGGAGGTGCCTGTGCTGGATGTGCCCGGCCCCCTCGGGAGCGCGCGCCTTATTGCGGACCCCATCCCTGTCTCAGGGTCCCCTGCCACACGACCGTGAGTGAGGGAGTGGTGCTGCAGGCGCCGCAGGTGCCATGGGCCATGAGCAGCCAGGAACCAGGGGTCAGCGTGGAAGCCCACTCTGAGCACACGGCTCGGAGAGCTCTGTAGAATGAGAAGCGGCGGTTTCCATAGCGACATGAGAAGAAGTGCAGCGCTGAGCCGAAACGGGGCCGCACTCAAAGCAGTGTGGAGTTGGCGGAGCGGGACGGCTCGGAGGGCGTGGGGCTGGCGGCGATGGCAACGCGGGGCTGTGCAGAGCCCAGACACGCGCCCGAGCAGCACCGCTCAGAGGGCGGGGAGCAACCGCAACGCGGGGGCCTGGCTGAGACGTCGGAGTCAGCGAGGCAGCGGCCACGTGGGACCAGCAGCCTCGACAAACGCACAAGCACGTGATAGGAGAAGTTGTAGTCACGAAAGTCACAGGAACTGTGAAATGGTACAATGTAAAAAACAACTATGGATTTATAACACGAGATGATACAGGGGAAGATTTATTCATCCATAGAACTGCCATTAAAAGGAATAACCCTAAAAATTACCTGCAAAGTGTAGGAGATGGGGAAGTTGTACAATTTGATATAGTACAAGGAAAGAAGGGTTTACAAGCAGCAAATGTTACTGGGCCTGGGTATTCCAGTCAAAGGCAGCCATTATGCACAAAATTATAAACAATATCCATTCCAGCAACTTCCCTACCCACAGCCTACTTTCCCCTTTTACCTGATACCCAAAATGAACCCCTTCCTAAGTTTACCCCATCCCCAGTTTATTCCTAATCCATTTTTCACCCCATGGTTTCCCTATACAATTTGCTTTCCCTACAACTCCTCTCCGATGCTGAGGGGGGGATGAAAAGGAGGAGGGAAGAAATTAAACCCTCTCCTGCCTCAGTTTCTCCACAAAGCATGCCCGGAGAGTCCTGTATCCCTTCTGTCAGCCTTAAGATGTTCCAGAGAATTTGTTTGGCCGTTCAAAGACTCAGGAGGGTGGCTTGTTTTGTTTTGAAACTGTCCTTGCTGTTTTCAATGTTAAGTTTTACATCTCTTTTGTTAAAAATCAATGGGTGAAATGTTGGGGTCTCCCCGCCCACCATGTGGCCCTGGGAGAGGGGCCCTGGGACAGAGATGGGGTTTCCTAGCCCCTGGGCAGCTTTGTTCCCCATTGGTTGTTTTGTGTGTCCCTGTGCGGGCAAGGACCCTCGGTCCCAGGACTTGTAGGAGTTCCTCGGCAGAGCTCCGGCCATGTGGCTGGAGAAATAAGCATCTCTGAAACATCTATCAAGAATCTGTCCATATATATTTCTTTTCCACAGGACTCCTTGTTTGGTGCATCGTGTTGCAGTATCCCCGCTGCAACAACTGTCCACACCCCGACAGGAGCCCAAGTCTCGTCTGGGGAAACAAACTCGACTGAGAGTATGTGAAAAGTGGAAGAGATGATTGAAGAGACCCATCAGAAACTCAGGAAGGAGTTTAAGGAGGACATTCTCCAAGTTTCATCAGTACAGACCAGGGTCCTTGTTATCAGGAGCAGGCATCCCATGGAGAGGGAGAGGGGATACACCCTACAAAGTGACATGTTGTTTCTCCTGCATGAGCACGGGGAAGACACGTGAAGATGGGATGGGAAACCCACCTCTGTCCTAGCAGCACAGGTGCATAAGCTAAAGGAGGAAATTACTAACGAGGAATTCTGCCAGAGTGAATGTAGCTCCTGTTTCCCATGACCAGCTGCTAGGCATAACAGAAGGGACGATCCCCTCAAAGGGACTTCCAGAATATATGCCCAGGGAGGGAACAATGGTCAGAACTAGAGGGGCCCTGCCTCTAGCCAAGGTCAGGGAAAATCAGGTCTATTGGATAGTATGGACCTGATGGCCTGGCAAATCACAACCACAAAAATACAAAGCTTTGGTTGGCACTGGCACACAATATGTTTTGATGCTATCGGGATCTTTGGGGGCAGAACCTGTTTCCATCATTGGGGTGATGTCAGAGACTGAATGTTATAAATTATGGCTTAAACATCTTCATTAAGGACTTTTGCCTATTATAGCCAAACAAAAGCTGCAGAAAAGACTACCACACCCTGAATAGGCCTTCTGGCTGAGGTGGTGGCCCTCTACTACTCGCTGATGAAGATAAGATACTGACTTAGGTCTGGGCTGGGGAAAGAAGAATACGTTCACAGAGGGATCAAGCTTAGCACCTTCGAGGTGGAGACCACAGCCCCAGGAATATCAACTGCCTGGCTTGCACAGACTCTCACACCAAAGGGTAGAGGGGAGGAAGAGAAGTTTTGGGTGTGTGGTGAACAAAGCCTCTGGCCAGAGGCGGTTAACACCCATCCTCTGGGGTGCAGAGGAGCTCAGCTGTGGGGCGCCTTCACCCCAGGAAAAGTCGTATCCACAGGAAGTACAGCAGTGGAGGCCCATCAAAGGCCTCCCCCAAAGGGGTCCCCAGACCCTTCACCAGAGCACTGCAACATGATGCAATAGATTCACAGTGTTGCAAGGGACAGTGTCAAACCTAGCACCCTTAGGGGAGTCACGTGGGCATTACCACCTGGCCCAAATATATATTAATCCACTAGATTCTGTACTTTTCAACACTGCGTCAGGGAACTCTCACCACCAAGGAGACTAGATGGAGGGGAGCAACCAGATGTCATTGTGACCCTCAGGAGGGTGATATGTTTCTACCTAACTGCTGTCACTCTCTCCCTCTCCCCCCACCCCCCACGCACAACTCTTTTTCTTTCTTTCTTTTCTCTTTCTTTCTCTATGCCTCTTTTACTATTAAATAAAATATATCAATTTTTTGGCACCAACATCTAACCTCATTTAATTTTAATCATGTTTCTTGGGTATATTTCAAACCTTTCTGGGTCCAATCTGTTTTATTCATAGAGTCTTACTTTCTTTTGGTCTTCTGTGTTTAAACCAGTTCATAACAGATGATTGGGGTGTCTCAGCAGCTGTCTCTATTGGAAGCTGAGATGAGCTTGACTGGAAAGGAGTGGAAGAAACACTCTATTGTGACTGGTCGAGAAGCCCCGTTGTAATCTTGGTGTCGATTACCTCAGGAGTGTCTCTTTCAAAGACTGAAAAGGACTTTGGTGGGCTTTTGGGACAGCTGCCGTGGCATTAGACAGTTGAAAACCTTGCCTGGTCTCTCAAAGGACCCTTCTGCAGCATCTACTGATCACCACCACAACGGTGAATGCACCGTGGTCAGCAATACCACATGAACCAAGATTCCATGATCCCCATACTTAAGATGAGTCATGAACTGGAGAGCCAAAGAGTGCTCAGCAAAACTCGCTCACCTCTCACTAGCCCCATATGGCCCGTGCATAGTCCAGCAGAGAGTGGGTCATGGAGTTGTTCAGGAGTGAACTCCTAAAGCATTGGAGGAGAGAGGTCCTCCTAATACTGACCCATGTCCTCACACATTCCATGCCACTCCTGACTATCTAGCCTTGGGGCAGATCTCTGTAAGACCTGCCCAGAAATCCCTTTCATGACCGTAAACAGGATGCGAACAGCACTGAGGAGACCTGGAAGACTTAACAACAAGAACATGCTTTCCTTAACAACCAAAGGAAATTCAAAATTCTCAAAAGCTGTTCTAACAGGCCTGAAGGAGGAAAAGGGAGTGAAAAGCTGGGGAAAATCATCCTCCCCTGTTCTCCCCACAGACTGGGTATGATTATTAATGGCCTCCTGTTACAGTGGGGATACTGTAACACGATGTACCAAACAAGGAGGCTGTGGAAAAGAAATATATATGGACCGATTCTTGATAGATGTTTCAGAGATGTTGATTTCTCCAGCCACATGGCTGAAGGTTGCCGAGCAACTGTCCTAGTCATGGGACTGAGGGTCCTTGCCTGTGCAGGGAAACACAAAACAACCAATGGGGAGCGAGGTTGACCAGGGGCTAGGAAACCCCGTCTCTGTCCCCTCAGGGCCCCTCTCCCAGGGCTACATGGCAGGGGGGATGGACCCCGACACACTCCCAGAGACAGCACCCCAGGACGAGGCAGGAGATCAGCACTGAATACACATCCCAAATGGCCCTCATTGTCCTCAGTGTTATAATGTCATAAACCGATATGTCACAGTGCACCACAGAACGATCCTGACCCCTCTCCCTGCTCTCAAAAGGAGCACTGTGATGGGCACAGAGAGTATACATGAAAATACAGACAGGGTGAGGTACCACACCCACATGAACAGACCAAGCAATGTTGTGGCCAGTTGCTCTGTACCTAATACAACAAATGCTTAGATCAAGTTTGTTTCCAACCCCCGCTGGCCAGATCTGTTGTTTTCTCAAGCTGGCACTGTCCCACACTGGGCACCAAAGAAGGCTGGTTTGGTTAGGACTGGTGTTCTCCAATGCAGCATTCCCACTGAAACACTCCAAACCATGTGCTGCTCGCTCACTCACTCCCCCTCCCCTTGCAGCAAGATTGAGAGAATTGGAGGAACAAAAGGTAAATATCATAGGTTAAGAACAATTTTTTGGAGATAAAAAATGAAATAAGAAAACCAACAGTAACAGAAACAATAACAGAGTGTAAGATGGGAACAATTCACATGCAAGTGCTCACCATGTGGAAACTGATTTTACCCTGATCACTCACTTCACACTATGCCACCAGAAGGGACCCCTTCCCCCCACCCTCTGCATATGACATGAAGTAGTGCAGAATAACCTCTGGGTCCTGGCCATGCCCCTCCTGGCTGATGCAAAAATTAACCCTGTCCTGGTAAGAACCAGGGCAGCAGGCTTGGAGGAGGCTTGGAGGCAGCTCTCCTCAGCTTTGCTGATAGGAAAGCTATCAGGATCATTCAGGATTTGTCTATCTGGTCTCATCCCACACAGCAGGCACAGCCATTTTAGGTTGTGCATGACAAGGACTCTTGAGACCGCAAATCTCAAATACATTTGGGTGCTGCTAAGAGGGATTTCAAGGTACTTGCCCAAGTAGATCAAGACACCCTGGGGCCTGAAGATCAGAAAGACTTTCTGGGCAGAGAAGATTGCCATGGCTTTTGGGTAAGGCAGCAACAGGGCAAGAGGCTGTGTGTTCCCCACAACCCTTTGAGGTGGCTGAAAGGCAGCACCCCAAAGCCCAGCCGGTCTCTGAGCTGGGCTGCAGAAGCACTTAAAAAAAAAAAAGAATAAAAAGGAAAAAAAAAGAAAAAAAAAGAAAAAAAAGAAAAAAAAAAAAAGAAAAGAAATGTTGATCCTGTTGCCATAAAACCAAACCCCCAATCCAATGCTGGTGACATGGAATTTCACGCTTCCACTTAAGGAACAATGTGGAAACATTTATTCTAATTATAGCAGGTCTTTGATGTCTATGCAACAAACTAATTCATGTGGTTTATTCCTTCCTGAATCAGGTTCTCTCAGTTCAAAACACAGGCTGAATGGGAAAAAAAAAGGAAGTTTATCAGAGTTTTAAATTCTTTGAAACCTAGGAAGAAACTCTTATCTCATCCAAACATCTTGAAGTGAGACACTGGCATGGGAAAGACATGGGTAAAACTCTACAACATTATTGCATTTGCTGCAATGACTACAGTAGCTCAGTGCTGGCACATTTCAGAAGAATGCAGGGAGAAAGGGAAAGAGGTCATAGACATTCTATACTTTAATTTATAGCTCTTCATACAGTGCTATTCTGTTGTCAGACTCAAATTCTCATCTATCCCATTTCCAAAGAAAAGGCAATTCTGGCAGTCTTATTTTATTATTGTATTACATCACGAAACACAAGGGCTGCTTGAAAGTACCCCATTAAATGAACTGGTGTAGATGAACATGTGAGGAAACATGACCAGAACACAAGTTTCCTCTTGCCTTCAGTGGAGCTCAAAAAAACAGCACAAAATTTACCACTGATCACTTGTGACTATAATAGCATACACCCTGTATACCATTATCTCATGAAAAAAAGCACAAAGTACACCAAATTCACCATACTGACATGCTGTAGAAGACAAGATCTTGCAGACAGCATCACTACTGTCATTTGTGTGCATGACAAGTAATTTGCTTTTCTCACTTGTTTTTAATAGTAAGAGATATCTTGCCATTAATCATGAATTATAACCAAAATCTGTCATCTCTTTTGTATGACAGACCTTTACAATTTTTTCTTCTATCCTCTGCTGGTGTTTGACAGGACATGGATGATACGGAGGAAAGTGGAAGAAGAAGATTTAAGGTGCACACAGATGTAATTTTAAACCAACCTTGATTTTAAAAGCAACCAACCTGTCCAGTATTCTTAATGCGAAAGAGACATTTATCTGGTGCAGATTTCTTTTGCAAGCAAGTAAGAGAGAATATGAGAAAGCTGACTAAGAACTAAATTTATTTTCTAGAGAGACAGATTGAAATAATTTTCCCAGTTCCTGCAAAAGTAAGCTGCTCTTAATGGTTTTTGGTACTTTTACATTTGCTATTTTAAAAGTTACCTAAGCCTGCTTTAGTTTATCCTAAGGAACAACTTAAATATTAAAATTCATATTAGAGCATATGCATGCATTCCAGGCAGCCAACACAGCCACACACCTCCAAGAATTCTAAACTTATATGAAAAATAACTTTCTTTTTTTGCTCCTTGGCTATGACCACATTAAAAAGAGCCTGACTATGTATTTTTAAAAATTGCATCACAATAGAGGCTCTTCAGCCTTATACAAATATCACTGCTAATAATTTAGCTTGAACTCTACTTAATCAATTAATTCCCAAAACCACTCCGCCCTCCAATCAAACACACAAAACTAGGAGAAGTATGACTCTCACCTAAAAACTGACCACATTTCAACAGGCAAGCAGCATTCAAGTAGAGCATTATTTACTGTTGTCAGGAGTTTCCACAGAGATCAACAATACTCACATAATTAGCTGCCAGAGGTGTCCTGAGAATGAAAGGAAGGGCCAACAAAAATAACTTATCTGAGTGTACCAACAGAGGAACTATTAGACTACAAAGAAGAGAGAGTTTATTTTGTTTGTTGTTTGATTTTAGTAAAGAGGACAACATAAAAGTTTGGTACTCTTTCACTTGCACATGGGAAAGCACAAAGGACGTAAGTGACAAACAAAAATTAGATAAGCAAAAGGTATTTCAAATGTATGCAGTAAGCAATGACTTAGATTTTGAAGCAAGGTTCGCACATGCTTCAAATTAACAGACAGTAAAGCATAAAATGACACAGAGAAATACCAGATTACTGACAGTTAGGAAGTCTTTAAATTTTTTAGTCTGCACATCAATTGTTTTCACAAACACATCTCTGAACACATTGAAATAGTTCACTAGTTTCCAGCCAGGGCAGATTGACAAATACAGGTTATAAAATACACAATGTAGAAACAATTGTATGAAGCTTTCCAGCAAAACTTCAATCTTCACTGCACACAGCAACTTCTTTCAGGGCAACCAGTTCCCAGAATTAAACCTGAACGCCTCTGAAGAGACAAATAATAAACCCTATCAGAAACCTCCTTCAAGACTACACAACTCCCCCCACAAACCTAACAGAACATTCCTTTCCTTTGGACGCCTGACCCATCCATGTCCTTCCCTTGCCCTTCCTACCATTCCAGCTCCTTGCATTGCCTTGCTCACCCATCCCCCACCTTGACTCCCCTACTGCTATTATCCTGGTCTTGTCGTGCATGGAATGTTTTTCACCCATTGCCTTGTCTACCCCACCCTCACTTTTCTTTGTCTTGCCTTTCCTACAGCCTTTCATTTCCTTGCCTTTCCTGACAATTCCTTTACTTTGCCTTGCTTCCCCACACCTTGCATTGCCTTGCTGTAGACTCTGTAGTGTTCCCTGGGCCATCATTCCCTACACTGCCTTGCACTGACTTGCTCACCCATCCCCACCTTGATGTCTCTCCCCATTTGTCAGGTCCAGCCTTGACTTTCCTTCTCTTTCAAGGACTCTTATTGGCTTGCTTAGCTCTGCCTTGTCTTGCCTTGCAAAACCTCCACTTTTCTTGCCTTTCCCTTGAAGTCATTCCTTGCCTTGCTCACCCTTCCCCCACCTGGAATTCAAGACCCCTCTTTTTGTGGAATTTCTTCAACTTGCCTTGCCCTGCCTGCTCCTCCTAGGATTTTCAAGGCCTTCACGTACCTCCAGTGTTTCAGGAGCACGTGAGAGCAAGTTTAGGGGAGGTGGTGTGCAATCACACTCATCTGTTGTGGCAGCTTTTTCTGGCACAGATCCTTGCATGTCTTGAATTTTGGACAGACAATCTACATTTTGCCCTTGGGCTTCAGGGCTAGAATGACAGTTCCTGTACATATGAAGGAAAGCAGGTAGCCCATGTGTTTCAGGTGCAGATTAGAGATGGCCCATGTGAGATCAAGGCCGGACAGAGCAGTCTGTTCTGGCCTCTTTTGTGTACCAGCAGTCCTTGAACGTACATGTCACTTGCCTTGCCTTGCCAACCCAAGAGTTTCCTTGCCTTGCCCTGCTAACCCTCCCTAGCCTTACATTCCCTTGTAGGCCCATGCCCTACCCTTGACCTACTGCCTACTGCTTTCCTCCAGGGCCTTGCCTTGCATAGCCCTTCCTGTTTCTGCCTGGCCTACCCATCACTGGGTTGACCTCTCTATAATCAGTCTTGCCTACAACTTCTGGGCCTTCTCTCACCTACCACTCCGTTTGCTTTCCCCTCACTTCTCTGGCCTTGCCTGCCTCTGCCTTGACTTGCCTACAACTGCCTACATTTGTTTTGCATTGCCTTGCCTGCATGGAAGGCAAGGAAGAGAGTGGTAGGCAAGGTAAAGCAAAGCAGGGAAGTTGTAGGTAGGGCGAGGCAAGGCAGACGTAGGCAAGGGAAGCCAAGCAACGGTAGGTACTAGGCAAGGTACTGATGCAAAGCCAGGCCGAGTGACTCAGAGTGCCTTTCCTTTGGAAGCAAAGGACATAGTGCCAGTGCTGGTGGAGCAGATGCTAAGGTACCATGGGGAGGAAGAGTCCAGCAAGATATTTCTGGCCAGGCCCCTTCTGTATAGGACCAATTGCTGGACATATGCAATACTGGAGATGGTATGCAACTTTCACTTGGTAAGATCCTGAATGAGCATGGCAATGCTTTTTCATGGCAAGGAAAGCACGTAGGCCCAGTGTTGGAGATGCAGAGAAGAAGCTGCCTCGTGCAGGTCAAGGGCAGCAGCAACTTTCTCTTCTGGCATATTTGGTGGGAAGCACTGCCTCAATTTGTACAATGATGGAGTCGGTATCCATCTTTGGAAGGTGGCCTCCTGACAGATTCAATTTGGCATATGGTTTCCACTTCTCAGAGGTGGCCCTCGGAAATTGTGCCAGGGCACATCTTTTGGACAAGGTACATGGCTATGCTGAGTCTGGGTGTGCAGCTAATCTGGTGCCCTGGGCAGGTAATGCTGAGTAATGGTGTTCTGGCACCTTGGTATGGGATCAGTCCCTTGATGTTTTATATTTTGGAGGAGGGGATGCCATTTCTTTGGATACAGACTTATAGTTCCTCTGTTTGGCAAAGAAAGCAAGTTTGGGTGCTCTCAGGGAATTTAAAGGCTTTTCCCAACAGGTAGTTCCCGGGATTGGAGTTGTTGAACTGTCAGTGGGAATGCAAACGCCAAGTTGTTGAGCTTTTTGTCCTGCTACCTTTAGTGTGTCAGCAGTCCCTGGGGCCGTTCCCTTTGGATCCTGACTCTGTGAGGCTGAAGGCTTAGGATGGTACCTAGAGCTGAGAAGGAAAGTGCTGAGAGCAAGGCGTGTGCTGGTAGTTTGACGGGTGCAGTTGAAGTTGTAGGCAGCAAGAGCTTTCTCAGCTGGCACTTTTGTGAGCTCTGTTTCTGCCGGATATTTTTCAGTTTGTGGCCAGACACTGCTAGAGTGAAAAGATTTGTTAGGGCAAAGGAGTTCGTGTTGCCCTTTGAGAGTGGTGCAAAGGAGAGTTTGCACTTGGAAGATCAGAGAAATCTTTTTGTCCTGACGTAGTAGATTAGAGAGCAGGGACGTTTCCAAATTGGGTCTGCCCTCGGGGTGGTTTGGAACCGGGCGAGGTGGGTTTCCCTCTTCTGCAAGTCCACAGTGCCATCGTGTGGTTGTTTTGATGAGCGCTGACAGTGCCCAGAAAAAAAGGCAAGCGCTTTTCTGGCCCAGCCCCATTCGTGCGGGAGAAGTCAGTGGAAGAGCTCCGCTGTGCATCCTGCCTCTTGGAGACTTGAAAGACGGTAGTGCTGCATGTAGCGGGGAAGGAAGAGGAATCCTTTCGTTGTTGGCTGTGCAGTTTATAGGCTGCAAAAGAAAAGGTAATTCCAGCTCCACCTCCTTCTTTGAGAACCTTTTCTGTGCAATCGGCTGTGCACCATGTAACTTGCAGCCTCTGAAATTCATCAAACTCCCTGGAGAGATGCCTTTTCTCTCCAACTCTATGTACCACCTTACCCTCTCAATTTCTCAGCTCCCAAACCCCCTCCAAACTGTCAGGAAAATTAATCCACAACACCAAAGGTTTATGTCCAAAAAGGAGACAGAGGAGTTCTGTTACTTTATTTGAATAAAGGGAGAGGTCATGGGCATTTCCCATGGGGCTTCTCAAACTGTTAGAGGATGCAGCCTCCTTTTTATCCTAATTTCCTGGCCACATTTCCTTCTCTCTTTCCCCATTGGCTGAGGTACTTGAGAGGTACAGACTTCCCAAATTGCTTAATACAAACCCCCTTTCTTAGGTGTACCCCCCCCCCCCCCATCCCCATCCTTTTCCTTGTATCTCTGTTCTTTTTCTCTAAATCCAGGGATTAGCACACTCTTGATATTAGTGTCAATTAGTGGAATTCCTATGGAATCTATGGTTCCTCCCATTGCTTCTTTCACCTCTCAATATCTGGCTTTATCTACCATCAGGCCCACAGTTTGTTTGTAAAGACACCTACTTCTCATCCTTTTCAAAACCATCCAGCAGCTGCTCCCAAAGAAAAAGTTCAAGAACAAAAAGCCAGTAATGGCCTTCATAGTCCCTTTGCCATCTTTAAACTAGACGAAAGACACTATGATTTGCACTTTCCTTCCCAAATATATATATAGCATCATCACATTCTCTCAAGGTGGCAGAATCCATTGTTATAGTGAAGGATTTCCAGATGCAATTCAGACAGAGAGATTTGCTAGGTCAGAAAGCATTTGCCGACCTTCCTTCTGCCCTGGGTTCTTGCAGCACTGTTGAGCTTTTAACAGGGTACCCTTCCTTCTCGGACAAGGGTAAAAGAGCAGAGGAGGCTGCTGTTCCACTAAGTTCTTTATTTCATAGTCTCATAGCTTTTTTGAAGGCAGAGTTCGAAGGGGGTCACGTGATAAAGCCAAGCAGCAACAGCAACAACAGGCAAAACCACTTTCTTTTTCTTCTATATGCTCTATACGCTCCATATATTTTTTCTTACAGAAGTGTGGATTATATTTGTTAACTGACCGATAAGATTAACACACAATTCTAGTTTTCCTTTTCTTAACCTGTCCTGGTCTAATTCTAACAATCGTAAGTCTTACACAAGTGTTACATAGGTATTACACAGATTTGCATATACAGATTCTATCAGTTCTTATTGTTTATGTGAACACTCTATTTAAAAATGAACAGTATAATTCTATCTATATTTTGTCTAAAGTAAAGATTTCTGTGAAAAGATAACACTGCTGCAAGAACTGAGGTTTCTGCTACAGCTTTTTAATGTTTAAGGCACTAAGCATATATTCCGACTAAAAGTTAAAAATCTATATTTCTATTTCACTTTGGTGTGGCTTCATGTATTTCAGCTTATCCAAAGGTTTTAATTCAACCCCTGTGCTTTGGCTTCCCTCTGGGCCTGGGTCCAGAGGAGCTTTCACTCCAACACAGCACAATCACTTCCATACACCTTCTGTGTGCCCGAGTTGAAGCACCTAGAGCTCACAAGAGAAGAAATTGTGAAGAAAGAAGACATTTGTAAATCAGCCAGTTCTCCAAGCATTATTTACATTGGGCACAGGATAAAAGGACTATACACCTACCTTCTCACATATATGGACTCCGACAATTTTCAGACGTGTTCTTCATTACCCCTTCTTGTCGGCCAGACTGTGGTGCTCTGTTGAAAGTCTGCCACTTTGAAAGGACTGATGCAGCAAGTGCGTCTCTCTTGGAGCATTTGCCTGAGCGGCAGCTAGATAGACAGCTTGGACTCTGTGAATCGGAAAGGATATGATTGCACACACAGCTGAGGAAGAAGCGTGCACAGCACTCTGTGGATATGTGTAGCATCCTCACTGAAGAGCAGCAAAGTTGAATGTTTCGGCAGAAGCAGTGCGCTGGGACTCTCTGCTGCCGGCACAGCGTTCTGTGCGAGAAGTAGACGACGATTCGCATCCGGGAGAAGGAAAGCGCAATGTGTCACACAAAGCGAAGAAGGAAGCTGCGGAGCACCGGGCTCGTGCGCACAGCGTATAGGCGGCAAGAAGAGCGTGCTTGCCACTCACTTGCCTGCCAAATTCACGGTAGCAGCCACAAGAGAAAAGTTCAATGCCATCTCCTTGTGCTGCTACCTATTCCTCTCCCAGCCCTCTGTAGAAAACAATTAACATTAGGACCTGAGACCCAGAAAACAGGTTGCTAGATTCAGCAGAGGAAGGAAGGACAGAATGCACAGGTGAGTTCAATGCATCTTATGACCAGCAAGATAAAGGAAGGTGCAGCCCAGCACTAGCTTTTACTTCTAGAGTATGTTTCGATGAGAGCAACTGCTGGACATCGGCGATGGAGCTGCGAGACTGAAAAACGTGATAACATGTCTGCCTGAGAATGAAGGTACACTGCTGCAGTCTTTTGTGCAGAGCTTCAAGGCTGCTCTAAGAACGACCTCTCTTTTGATGAGTCCTTCTGTGTGAGCTCTACCTCTTTGGACTCTGCAACACTGAAGGTGTTTCCAAGTGCCATCAGATCGCGGTGCTCTCTGCACCTTCTTCTCAGTTCCAAGTACCAGCGCACACAGTACAGCCTTGCAGGGAGCGAAGACGCAGATAGGCATCTCACAGAGAAGAACATGCAAGGACGAAAAGATGTTCTTCCTTTCTCCTCCTCCTTGCCCAGATTGTGGTGCTGTGTTGAAAGCCTTGGCTAGCGAAAGGCTAATCCAGCAAGTGCTTCTCTCCTGATGCATTTCACTGAGCGAGAGCTGAGCAAAATCCGTGCACAGCACACTGTGGATGCATGCAGTGTTCACGCTGAAGAGCGGCAAAGCTCCAAGCCATCACTGGGCTTCACTTCTGTCCAGATCACAGAAGGTGAAGAACAAAGCAGCTGGGCACCCAGCTAATGTATTCAGTGGAGCGAATTTCAAATATCCAGCCAAGAGCTGCTTCACAAGCAGATTCAGCTGAGAATGCTCTGGCTGCTTCAGAAAGGAAGGCGCAGCCCTTGCACTCCAGCACACAACCTGGCCAGAAACAGGTTCCTAAACCTTCAATGCTGCCGAGTCCATGCAGCTTAAGCACACCCAGAAGGATGCGTCCAGAAAGAAGGTGTTCTTCGAGTATCCCCCTCCTCCAAGTAGCCTTGAAACTGAGCACAACACCCTGCGGCTCGGGAACTTCCTTCTCAGATAGACGTAGCGTCACATTATTCACACTCACAGCTCCGTTGCCCACTTACAGCAGGACAAAAGGCTCATGAGGACACCTCCACCAGGACAAAAGGCTCACGAGCTTGGCCTTTGCATTCCCACCGACAGCTCAACAGCTCTAACCCTGAGCTCTGCCTGTTGGGAAGAGCCTTTAAAATCCCTAAGAGCACCTGATGTGCACATCCAAACCTGCTTTCCTTGCCAAAGAGAGCAACTACAAGCCCATCTCCAAAGAAACCACATCCCCTCCTCCAAAATACAACACATCCAGGGACTGATCCACCTCCAGTATTGAATATGTCCAACAATTGCCCCAACACGCACAGGGGCCAGAAGAGAAATGTCTTGCTGGACTATTCCTCCCCACGGTACCTTAACATCTGCTCCAGCAACACTGGCACTATGTCCTTGCCTTCCCAAGGAGAGGCACTCCAAGTCTCTTGGCCTTGCCTTGCCTTCAGTACCTTGTCTAGTTCTTCTTAAGCTACCCTTGCTCTGCTTCCTTTGCCTACGTCTGCCTTGCCTCACACTACCAACAACTTGCTGGCTCTGCTTTGCCCTGCCTACCATTCCTTACCTTGAGTTCCATGCAGGCAAGGCACTGCCAACCAAGTGCAGGCAATTGTGGGCAAGTCAAGGGAGAGGTAGGCAAGGCCAGAGCAGTGAGGGGAAAGCAAATGGAGTGGTAGTCAAGGCCAGAGCAGTGAGGGGAAAGCAAATGGAGTGGTAGGCAAGAGAAGGCCCAGACATTAGAGGCAAGGCTGGCCGTAGGAAGGAAAGTCCACTGATGGGTAGGCCAGGCAGAAACAGGAAGGGCTCGGCAAGCCAAGGCCCTGGAGGAAAGCAGTAGGCAGGTCAAGGGCAGGGCATGGCCATGCAAAGGAATGCAAGGCTCCAGAGAGCTAGCAGGGCAAGGCAAGGAAACTGTTGTGTTGTCAAGGCAAGGCAAGGCAAGGCAGGTGAGAAGTACATTCAAGGACTGCTGGTACACAAAAGTGGCCAGGACCAAGTGCTCTGTGTGGCCTTGATCCCGCATGGGTCATCTCTCCTCTGCACCTAAAAGACTTGAGCTACCTGCTTTCCTTTGTATGCAAAAGAACTCTCATTCTGGTCCCTGGGCTCAAGGGCAAAATGTGAATTGCTCTTCCAAGATTCAAGACATGCAAAGATTGCTCCCAGACAAAGGCTGCCCATAGAGATGAGTGTGGCAACATGCGTCCTCCCCTGGTCTTCCTCTCATGTGATCCTGAAACACCGGAGATGCTTGAGAGCTTTGAGATTCCTAAGGAGGAGCAGAAAGGGCAGGGCAAGGCCATGAAATGTCATTGAAAATGGGTCTTGAATTCCAGGTGGGGGAGGAGTAAGCAAGGTAATGCAAGGCAAGGGAGGGGTTCAAGGGCAAGGCAAGGCAAGTGGTGGCTTTGCAAGGTGAGGCAAGGCAATGAGGGTCCTAGAAGGAAAAGGAAAGATGAGGCCAGACCTAGACGAATGTGAAAGGAAGTCAGGTGGGGGATGGGTGAGCAAGTCAATGAAAGGCAAGGGAGAAAAGGCAGGTTGAGGGAAGGCTACAGAGGGGGCAGCAAGGAAATACAAGGCATGGGGAAGCATGTGAGAAGTGGGTGCTGCCAGCCGGCCGGGATGGCAGGGGCAGGGCCACTGCAAGTAGCATGGTGGGGATGTGGAGGGGGGTGTTAGTGTGCGGGGGGGTGTGTGGGTGTGTGTGCAGCGGAGTGCAGGGTAAGTGCAGGTGTGTGTGTGCGCATACAGGGGTTTTGTGCCAGGTGCTGTGCCGGGGGGAGCCGTCCCACCGCCAAGAAGGTGTGGGAGTGAAAGGAGTAAGATAGATGTGTCTTTACAAAGAGACCGTGTGAATCTGCCCTTAGACAAGGCTAGGAATTCACAGGGAGGAAGTAACAGAAGAAAGTATTCGTTCTAGAAACTGTTACTAATCAACAGAGACTGTTGCTCAGCCAAGGCCCTGCTAAATTCCTGTACCTAGAGCAAGGCAGCAAAGACTTCATAGCATTAGGAATAGTTTCATTTTCTTCCTTTTCCATCCCAAAAGGGGGATGCATATTAGAGGGGGGCATCGAGTAGGCAGTTCTGGAAGTCTGTAATTCCCGAGTACCTCAGAGGGTGCTCTTGCCAGGAACTTAGCAGAAAAAGGGGGCTGCGTCCCAAAATCATTTGAGACACTCCACGGGAAAAGCCCCATGACCTCTCCCTGTAGTTGAAGAATGTTACAGGACTCCTCTGTCTCCTTTTTGGTGGATGAAGAAACTCAGAAAGCAGAACTTTTGCCAGAACTCTCCAAGATGCCCCCTTTGCTCCCAGTGACTCCATCACTGTCCGGGAAGCTGTCTTTTCTACCAGAGGAGTTCGAGATATAGTTAAAAGTAACCCGGGGTCCCCGCAGCGGCGCGGGCGGGAGGGAGTGGAGAGCACGCTCGGTGCCGTGCCGGCCGCTCCTGCCCAGCGCTGCGCTCCGCCGAGGCGTTTTCCCGCCCGTCCTGTGCAAGACGTAAGGGACGTTGAACTTGGAGCTTAGCTGTCAGTGGGAGAAACTCCCCTCCATTGGCAATGTCTTTTTCCTGCCCTCTGATTCAGCTACCTTGTGGTAGGTGCGGTGGTGCTGAAGAGGGGCACTGTCTTGGCACAGTTGCTGGCATAGATGGTGTGAGAGCTGCATGCAAGGAGCTTTGAGTGGCATGTGTGAGGGTAGGAGGGTACGGTACTCATAGCTGAAGGCAAAAAAGGTCAGGGCATGTCATCAGCCGCAGTCGTGCTAAGTTGTTCATCTTTGCAAACTGCTTGCCGAGTTGTTCCTTTCTTAGGTAATGGAGGTTTGTATCAACCAGGACTTCATATGGTCAGTATTTGCAGAGAAGGTTACTTGGACTGTTGTTGAAGTCAGTGTAGCAGTTTCTATGGCATTTTGCAAAAAAGTGTCAGGTCTCTCTGTGTTCCCCAATTCTTAACAAAAATGAAGTTAACAAACTCCTGAAAAGAGGTTTTACAAAACTTCAGGGATTTTTTCCTACGAGTACTGTAGAGACAACCATAGTCACCTTGTCTTTCCAAAAGTGAAGGTTACATATTTTTGTCCAAGAGCATCAAGTGCTTTTGATCAGCATTTGTGTGCATGCATTAGCCTTGTTCTTGTTCTTCCTTGGAGAACTTTTACAATACTCAGATGATCTGTGTAGGCTGCAGACTGCAGTGGTGAACTTCAAGGCTTCCAGCAGAAGGGAGATGCTGTCCACGTTTTGGATTCTCCTTAGTCTGAACCTTCAATGTCCAAGGCTTCACTTTTCAAGCAGTTGGAAGAGCTCCAAATTAAGATATGAACAGGTCTTAATTGACCTTGTCACCGCCTCAGTTAGTCAAGTTATGCTGTGGATTGGATTTAATTGACTAGTGCAATATGTGCTAAAAATATGTAGAGTATCTCCTCGATTACCCTCCCAGAAGGGTTTGAATGGAGAACAAGGAGTTCCAAAGACAAATATTTGGTGTACGAGAAGTAGAATTTAGTTGATTGCAGAGCACTGCATGCACAAATGTCTAAGGAGAATCCATCTTTTTATGTCCCATCTATGCTTGTTCTCATTTGAAATCCTGCACATTCTGCAGGTTGGTTTTGTTTGGGTTGGGGCAGGGGAAGGAGTGATGGTGGGGGAGGGGTGGGTGTTGGGTTTGGGGTTTTTTTCTTTTTTTTTGTTTCCAGAATAGTGTACAAAGAACTTGTGCCCAAAACCAGCAGTATGAAACAATGCAGGTATAAAAGAAGGTCACAGAAGTGTCGGATAATATGAATCTGCAAGTGCTTCAGTATTTTACCCAGGAGTTTCACTCCAACAAGGTGATTTTCCTTCACAGAAATGTAGTGGCAAGCTTATGCCATGCTAAAAGTGATGACCTTTCTCTGCCCCAAATTGACCAGCAAAATATTTTGGCTCTTGATTTAAACCCCTGAGCCAGCTGTGTTTCAGGCTGCAGAAGCTGCAGCTGTTGCGGCAGCCATGGGGTGCAGCCCTGCCTGCCGGTCCCGACCTGGCGCCAGCCAGTGGCAGCCACCAGCTCCCGGGGTCCCCTGTGCCACCCACGCCAGGGCTCTCCCTGCCTGCCTCCCACCCTGGTAGCCTCAGGGAAACTCCATCCGCTTTAAAAACAAACAAGCAAACAAAAAGCTCGCTGTAAAAACATGTAGAAGTCTTGAAACTAATTATCAGCGCTTGCTCGGAGTTTGTTGATGGAGCAAATGGATTTTGGATAAACTGGTATTGCTAGTACTACTTTTAAATTAGGTTCCTAAGCTTCAGAAAGGAGGAGTTGGTGGTCACGTTCCCCTGAGAAATGTTTGAAAAAGTAAGACTGCTCAGTCATTTAAAGGTGGCCAGAAAATGGGTGTGGCAGTGGAGTGGACACTCTGTGAGTAGGTAGCCTTAAGTCATGTAACGACATGCACTTCAGTGGGAATTTTGCATCAGCGCCTAGAGATCGTGTCATGACGTGTTGCATAACAGCAGATTGGGCCAAAATTCTACTGACTTTGATCAAGGTGGACAGGCCACCTTCACTTAACCTGGCAAAGGGACGTAAGTCAATGATGTTTGAAAAGCAGCCATGAAACATAGCCCCTTTAGTTTGTTGGACTGTTGCAAGTCTGCAAAGCTCTGTTGACAGGTCATTGGAAGTAGCTGTTGGAATCTAACTGCAGTTGGACACTTTGTCAGTCAACTCAGCAGGAGGCTTAACGGTTTAGGTTGAGAGGTGGTGCGCTTTTTTTTCCAGAGGAATGGCCCGGTGAAGAGCACTGTTCACTGCCATGACTGCTGTTGTAGCCTTCAAGAGAAATCTTGGTTCATTCAGAGAGAACTTCCTTGGTTCTGCTGGTTTGGTTTCACAGCTGGAGCAAAGGTACAGCACTGGAAGCAATTCCTAGGGCAGAAGCAGGAGATATCCAAAGCTCTGGACTTTGTTGTCCTCAGCACAGTGTAAGGGAGCGTAAGTCTAATTGGAGGAGTGGTGAGCATCAGTGATATCAGATTTTTTACAAGTTCTTAATTCTGTCAAAACAAGAAAGAAGGAAAGTGATGAAGATGAAGTCCTTTCCTCTTAAATCTGCCTACGCAACAACTTCAGGGGTAGTTGTAATGTGTATTCACCTATTTTGAATTGCCCCAAACCAGGCCTAGAGATGCTTCAGAGACAGAGAAGCGGGTATTTGCTTTATTCGGCACTGGGTGCGTTGGGGATCGCTCCTCCTAACGCACACACAGAGCACTCCATACAGTCCAGCATTATGTGTAAAATTTATGAATATTCATCACATTCCTTGGGATAGGAGTGGTTCTAGAAATTACTTCTCAGAAGTCATTAATATCATTAGCAGACATGCCATGCATGCGCTGTGTACCCAGGTGGTCGCACTGAGGAAGGCTCCTCTTCTTCCTCGGGGGTCTTTCTAATAAAGATCAGTAGTCTCCGTCACAATGCACTTTTTACCTTTCTTTCTGGAGCATGCACAGTTCTTCGCTGGATGATGCAGCGATCTCTGTTCTGGTTTTCAAAAGATCCTGTTCCTCTTATCTTGACAAGATTAAGGTGAATCCTGTGGCTTAGGTTTTGTGATTAACATTTGCTGTCTCTTAATAGTTCACTTGTGTTTACATGAGTTAACTATGGATCAACCCCCTTCTCAATTTTAGCACTGAAAGGATATCAGAGTCATTTAAAGAGATGTCTCCTATGGAGTACTATAAAACTGCCATAATGGTAACACGTTTTCATACAGTAGTTTTAGCACAGAAGTAATATATGTACAATCTTGGACGTTTCATCCTGCTGGCTCAAGAACCAGTGTTGAGCTTTTCTCTTTTAAATCCAGTCTTAGAGCTCCGCAGGGATCACTGCAGCATGACGTTGTGACAAGGGGATGCTGATTCATGCATAAACCTTTGATGCTTTCCTTCTATCTTCAAGCAGCTTTGAAAACCAATGATTATCTGGCATGTTGCACTTGAGAGTCATGGTAAAGGTTTCACCAAATACTTTGTAATATCAGGCTGCAGCTTTCATTCCTAAGGAAATAGCATCGAGCATATCGCTGGCAAAATGCTGAAAGAATGAGCCAAAACCAATATCCTTTAATGGGAAAGATGGAAAACATTTAAATGTGTTTATTTGAACTAAAATTACTGTGGACCAAGCCTAAATGTATTTCACACTAAATTCTTAGAACTGATTTTAAGGGAAGAAGTGAGAAAGATGAATTCCCAAGCGGAATTTTCAGCAGCATAATATTGAACATTTATTAGTAGAACAAAGGCATATCACAGCACAGGAGCACTTAGCAATATTGCTAGAGGCGTGGCTCCATTCATATTACTGTGAACTTAAGTACTTCTTTAAGCATAGTCCTTAAGCCCAGAAAGTCATTTACACTTCACTCAACTTTCCCCCCCTCCTGTCTCTGCCCCCTTGCGCCAGCACACACCAGCACACAGCTGCCTCGGTCCTCTGGATAGCTTCAGAATTGAAGGCAGGCACGCTCCTCCAATGCCTCCTCAGTCTCTAACCTAATTTGTAGTTGACAGTTTCTTTGGGAGGTGTGAGTTTTGATGAGATAACAGACTTCCTGGGATGCATGCGGTTTATCTTCTTTGTTTCTTGAAGATGTCTTGGTTTCTACCTCTGTAATTTCTCAACGTAAAGGACATTTATTATCATGTGTTTATTACTACGTTTCCCAACATGTTACCACTCTTTCGAAGTTACAATTTACTCTAGTCTTGTTTTTACTTAACAATATTTTACCTTAACACTGTTTCTACATAGTACATTATCACTTCTAAATGTTAAAATCATATATGCGAAAGACAATATTTATCATTCACTCATTTATCACAGGAGGAATGTGTCAGCTGCTTGTGTTGCAGTTCACTTGTAATCCTGGTCTATTACCGCAGGCCTGGGCCCTAGGGTATGTCACCATGTCCCGCAGCCATAGGGAGGAGGAGAAGATCCAGCAGGCAGGAGTTGTGCAGCAAGATTTATTCATTTAATTATTTTACAAACTCTTTTATAGACTTTTTTCATCATAATCTATTTGGACAAAGGATCAGCCACCCCTTGGGGTGATTGGCTAAAATCCTAAAACATCCATTGTCAAAATATTTTTCTACTAGACCATAAACAAGACTTTTCAAGGTTGCAGGTGTCTTGGTTGTTTACATACTCTGCTACCTCTTCTGTGAGAGAAAAAAGTCCCCCACAGACTTAGAAAAATAGCAAGAAAATCCTCACTAGTAGCATTTTTGTATCTACAATTCCCCCTTTTTGTTTGATAACAACTCTACTATTAATCCTAAATAGAAATTTACATCAGTTATTAATTCTAAATATGTCCTTAAAGCTTTAACTATCTGACTCCATAACAAGAAATTTAAAGTTCAGTCTCTGCTTGTGGAAGGACCATCCCAGTCTCTGATTGTAGAAGGACCATCTGCCTGATGGTTGACATCTTGGTCATCATCAGAAGAGTCATTAGGCTGATGATCTGCATTCTGGTCGCCATTTGGATGGTTGGTGTTCTGGTCATCATTTGGAGTTTGCCTGTTCTGCCTCTGGTGCCATAGGGCAGGGTGAACCCATTTTTCAGGTAGCCACCATACCCCAGTATCTGTAGAAACACAAGCAAACCCACGACCCCAAACCATAAGCTCATGCGGGCCTTCTCACTGGTTAGTGAGTAAATTCCGCACCCAGACTTTTGTTCGGGGCAGTTGTCTCTTGCCTGCAGATTGCAATGAGAGACAGTGATTCAGAATAACAGGATTCTTTGAATTTTGTGGTACCATAAGCTGATTAATTGTATACGAGCTTTTGCTAGTCGGCTTCAGTAACCAAATTCAAAGGTTCCTGTGAGAATCGTTGAAAAGCCATGATAACAGCCCTTAATTCAACTAACTGAGCAGAGTCTGACTCGGATTGGTGTGTTAATCAACCACTGCAAAGGCAGTGTAGGATACTGTGTGCCCTTATGCACAGTAACCCCTGCTAAAATTTTGTCCCAATCCATACGCCCCAAGCCCCAAGCTGCCAACACATCCCGTCCCCAAAGGTTACAGGAAGTGGTAATAACATAAGGCCTAATTGTAGCTGTGTGCCCCTCTGAGTCCTTCACCACCACAGGCTGTTCGCTTCAATAGCTTTGTGTGGTTCCTCCTAATCCTGCGATGGCCGATCCCACTGGGGGTAAAGGCCATGAGGGAGGCCACGCAGAGAAGGAGATGATAGTTACATCAGCACCCGTATCAATCAAACCTCGAAGCTGAATCTGGGGTGGACGGGCGTTCGGCAGGACCAGGGTACATGTCATCTGTGGCCTTTGGTCAGAGATGTCTGCAGTCCAGAAGGCCTGTGGAAGTCCCGTAGATCCACTGCCGTTATCTTCCTGAGTTTGTTGTTCTACCCTGGGGACACAAGACTTAAAAGGCACTAATTTAGCAAGGCAGGTCTTTTCAGGAATAGTTACAGGGGGGTTTTGCGTGGAGACCATAGTGCAAATCTGACCTTTAAAGTCAGCATCTATAACTCCTGAGTGCACTAAGATTCCTTGATGGGCAACATCAGGTTTTCCCACCAGCATCGCACTGGATCCCTGGGCCAAGGGTCCACATGCATCCAAGGGAACCTTATAAATACCACTAGAGTCTAAGATGACTGAGGCTGCGGTGTGGACGTCAAACCTGTCTGATCCCTGGGTGCCGTCTCTAGGGTGGCTGGGTAGGCCTGTGCCTGTACCTGTGCCACTCTCTGGGGGAGCGACTGCATCGGAGAGCAATTCCCCCTCCTTGCACCCCGGTGGAAGTTTCCCGACAACGGCCGACCATGGGCATGAGTCAGGGATCTACAATAGTCTGAGCAATGCCCTGGTCTGCCACACCTCTTGCACTGGGGGATCGGTGTGTTCTCTTTTTGACTTGGCTTAGGCCGCTTCCGTTTCTTCACCTATTTTGGTTGCTTTGGTTCACGACCAGAAGATGTGTGAACAGGCTGCAGGAACACAGCCAATACAGACCTTTTCTGGTTCCTAGATCCCACCGTACCACAGGCTTTGACCATGTCTGTTACCTCAGGATCCCCTGGCAACGCATCTATGATTTTTCTGCACTCCTCGTTTGCTTTATCTCTCTCTAACTGCCTTAACAACATCTGTCTTAACCCATCATCTCAAGAGAAGCAGCGACTTTCTCTACAAAAGAGAGGAATGACTCTGATTTCCCTTGAACTATTTCAGTATATCGCTTTCTGGGCGCAGACAACTCTATTGTTTTCAACAGGGCAGCCACGCTGACCTGCTGAGGTTGCTGCAGGATGCTAGAAGACAAATTACCCTGTAGGCTGGGATCAGAGAAGGGACCAGTCCCCATCAAAGCATCCACTCCCGCTGTCCATCTAAGATCGGCAGCAGGGAGCTGCATATTTGCTAATGCAGCTCATCTCTTGCTCCACGGCAGTGTTCGGCGCCGTTGCTGGCCCTTGCGCTGCAGCTGCGCCCGGCACTGCGCTCATCTCTTGCTCCCCGGCCACGTTCGGGTTTTCCTGTGCCAATGCTACTTCTGGGTTCACCACTGGCCACACCGCTCCTTGGTTTGGAGCCACGGCTCCCGCGGGTGGCGTGGGCGGTGCTGGCAGCACGGGCCCGGCACACCCCGCATGGCAGGATGCCTCTGTTATCTGAAACAGCTGTTTTTGCAGACTGAGCAATTCTCCCAGCTGCCGGGATATGTTCGGTAACTCTGTCAGCAAAGGCAGATGCGGTATTAAAAGGTCAATGGCTCGGTTCTGTGACTGCGCAGAACAGTCCAGCGCCAAGGAGGGCAGCGGACCACACCCAGGCAGTCTCGGTGCAGTCACGCCTGGTGCTAAGCCGGCTAAGAAGTTAGATCCAGGCAATTTTGGCTCTGTTGGTGCATTGGCAAAGGGGCTAGGAGCCACTCTGGGGGTCCAATTCGCTAAGCCGCTAATTCGCGGCCCTGGATAAGCCGGGGCCACCGCCAAGTTGAGTGGCAAGACATACTGCGCACCCTCCTGCTGCCCCGACACCCCTGCCTCTGCCAGCGCGGGGTCCCTGGGGGCCGCACAGTCCTGCAATTGTGCAGGGTGAGGCAGCGCAGGCTCTGCCTGTGGAGCTGGGGGGGTTTTTCCGAATCCACCATCATTTGCCCCGGAAGCCCGGTCAGTGGAGTCCCCCTCAGACATTCCTCCGTCACTCATCACCGAAATAGGCAAGCCAGCTCTGCTGCCACAGTCGAGGTCGGTCAGCAGAAAAAATAACGAACGCCAGAGAAAGGTTTTGTATAATTCTAACACTGATGGGTCCCCAAACGGGAGTTCGTGCCGGACAGCACAGCCAAGTTCCTGCCATAAGGCAAAGTCCAGGGCAGTATCTCTGTTCATGGAAATCCCTTTTAAGGTAGCCCAATCTAATAGTTCCCAAATTGAGTTTTCAGAAATGGAGGTTTGCAATATGTTAAACACACCTTTCCAGACCATTACCACAGCATCAGTTTGTTCTGAGCCGCTGTTCACCATTTCTCAGTCACGTTGGACCTCCCGGTCCCGGGGGGAAGGGGAACAGCATACCTGTAGAAAAATCCTGCTTGACTCAGCAGCAGGACACGTCAGAGAGTGCAGATCACGTCGGGCAGCACCAAATATTACCGCAAGTCTGGGCCCTAGGGTATATCACTGTGTCCTGCAGCCATAGGGACGAGGAGGAGAGAAGATCCAGCAGGCAGGAATTGTGCAGCAAGATTTATTCATTTAATTATTTTACAAACTCTTTTATAGACTTTTTTCGTCATAATCTCTTTGGACAAAGGATCAGCCACCCCTTGGGGTGATTGGCTAAAGTCCTAAAACATCCATTGTCAAAATATTTTTCTACTAGACCATAAACAAGACTTTTCAAGGTTGCAGGTGTCTTGGTTGTTTACATATCTGCTACCTCTTCTGTGAGAGAGAGAAATCTCTCACAGACTTAGAAACTAGCAAGAAAATCCTTGCTAGCAGCATTTTTGTATCTACACTGGTCCTTCTCATTTCCTTTTCACTAGAAAACATTTCTCAGGCTCAGTGAGCAGATGTGCGTGCAAGTGGTTCGGTGTGTCCTTGTAATTCAAATAGTCAGGATCAGATGGGTTTCTGCAGTGAAAGGATACAATGAAACGGGGATATAGCCTACAGTAGGAACTCCTGTGATTTTGCTCCTCTCAAAATATTTCTCCTCTCAAAATGGATCTCTGTAGCAAACGTGACACATTCTTCTACTCCTGAGAATCATTAATAAAGAAACCTGGGGTGTTTATTAGGTGACAGTGCTGTTCCTGCTGTGCACCTTTGCACCTGGCTCACAGATCATTTTCACACAGCTGTAGTCCAGAATGCGGGCAGACAAAAACACAGCAGTTTTCTCTTGCCTACTTGACTTTTCAAATTCTTATTATGTGATTATCGCATGATTTTGTCCATAATATCTGAAATAATTTGCCATGCAGTTTTGAACACAGTGCAAATACATATTTTACTCTTAGAAATTTGAAAGTGAGTTACATTTAATAGTAGTTTGTGAGTAGTATGGCAATCGGGCCTTAAATACACCAATCAGGCTTGTAAATAAACCCATCTTATCAGTCAATCTCTTCAATATATTCATGTGTTTATATGTGATTTTATTCCTATAGAATAGAAAACTCAGAGCAAAGAAGGGGGGGGGTGGGGCAGCAGCGGCCCAGCTCTGAGTGGGGCAGGGAAAGGCAAGCTCGGGATCCCGGGGTTTCTCCCCTGAGGCACCCGAGCAGATGGTGAAGAGTCCCTCTTTTAGTGACTGTTAATAAGGTTCCAATGTAACGGCCGCTCTTACGAACAGAGCTGCACTCATGGTAGAAGAAAGGCAGCAGGAGACGGAATCCTGCAGTGGTGACGAATTCTCCCCAGAGCCACCGCAACCTCTCTCCCCTCCGAATGCTGAGAGCACAAGAGCTGGGGGCTGCATGCAACCCCGTTTTCCCAGTCCTAAGTTCGCTGTATCTCTGCCCTCCACGAGAAACCTCAGGTAAAGAGAGAATAGCCAGCTGCACCCCTCCCCTGAGTGGTGACAACTTCTTTTGTCTCTCTTAAGTGTCCAGTTGTTATTGTCTCCTAGCGTATGGGGGAAAGCTCCTTAAGAGAAAAAAACCTCCAAAAAAACAAAAGGAGAACTACTAAAACCCCAACATACGGGTGCTTCTCACTTTCCTTCTCTGTCGTTTGGTGGTCGGCGATGGAAGAGATGGGGCAGATTGCTTGGATGCAAGAAGCCGGTTTTATTGATACAGAGCTGAGTATTTATACCTTTTCAGCAGTAACTAAAAACAGATTCTTATATAAGCAGCAATCACTATAAAAACCGTATCTATGTTTCTTAATAACATTGCAAAACTACAAGCTAGTATTAACCAACACAGGTACATACCAAGCATGCCATTCCCTTATACTAGCTATTTCCTGGTAGGCCATACTGCCTGCCATGGTTTGTGGCCTAGCAGCATTAGCGCGTCCATTTCCGACATGAGTTTAGCAGTGCTCTCACTTCTGCTTTCTAGCTGTATCTCCACACTTCTCAGCTACATGTAAAAGCACATGCTCTCAGTGTCGTAGAGTCCTTAGGGAAAGCAAACAGCGGTTCCGCTTCACACCACTAAATGTGCCAGGACAGAAAGCTTTCACTGACCTTGCCTTGCCTTTTCCTTGCAGCCTTTCCTCTTCAGAGTGAAACATAGATTTAGAAGAAATATAAAGATTTTAGTTATAGGCTAGCTGTGTTGAGATTAGTTAGAATAGGAAGGAATTTGGGCCCAGCTAGAGTTAACTAAAATAGTTAAGAGAGCTGGACCTGAAATGGGTTTTAAGATGTTAGTAACTGATTACCAAGTAACTGATGATCTGTCATTTGTATGTTTGCTTAGCTGTGCTTAGAATGAGGAATAGAAACTTTGATAAGTTGGTGTAGGGAACAAGGACAATTACCAATTTCCTCCCTTGGTGGGAACCCGTTCAAAAGTCACGCAAGAGGAAACTTAGAGGTCACTATAGTAATTAGGATTGTTAAAGTTCAAAAAGACAAAAAGATCAAAATGAGGAAGATTAGTTACTTCATCTTTCTTGGGACCACTGACCCAATTCAAGACCACCGACTCCATTCAGGACACACACTATGCATGCTTAATGACATTTAAGCTCATTTCCATATGAAGCGGAGAATGGGAGGTGTTAATGTTATGAATATGCATTTGTATTTTGGATATTCATAATATGTGGAAATAAAAGTGTCGTGTTTGCTTGGATCGGGGCCCTGCGTCTTAGGGAGCTATCCCACGCTGTGTCTGGCACCAAATAAAACATGCACTTTCTAACTCTAAACTGTTACAGAGGTTTTGTCCGTCTCAGTTGAATATCGATATTAGATCCATATTCATATTTTGGTAAACCATTTTGGCGACTCTGGTGGGGCCCTGCTCTATCTGGCCGAGGGGCCAGGGGTGCAGGAACCCCCCTTGGGCACTCGCCCCACATTTTTGGGGAGGGGGGGCTCCTTGATCCTCTGACACCCCAGGGAGAGACCAGGACCTGCTGGAACCATGGACAAAGAGGTATGTTTTAAAATTAAAGGGGTACCTTAAAGAAGGCAGCTTGTAAGACACAGCGGGACACCCTGAGCGAAGCGGAAGCCTGGGAGAGTTTGGTTGAAAGTGTCCGCAGAAAGTATAGTAATTTTTTAACGTAGCAGGTAACGGCTCCAAAGGTTCATCTCCCATAAGGGGAGTAGAGCTGCTTCTGTTTCCCAGGGAGGGGAACGAGGTACAGGGGCGCTGCCTTGGTCTCTCGTGGAGGAGAGACGGGTGTGCAGCGTGGGTGGCCGTGCGACGTGTGTTGAGGGGCGCTGCCTTGGTCTCTTGTGGAGGAGAGCTGGGAGCGCAGAGCGGGTGGTGGGGCAGTGTGTGTGGCTGCAGAGTTTGAATGGCTGCAAGAACTCCGGCTTGGCTCATTCTCGTAGAGGGGAGCGAGGACCATGGAGTTGCACACTGGAGGAGTACGGGTGGTATCGGCGGGAGCGCTGTCGGCTCTGGTCCGGTTGGTGGCTTAAAAGCAGCATTGGCTTGTAGTTTGGGATACAAGTGGTGAACAGAGAGAGAGACTAACTTCATTTTGAGTGCTGTGTGCATGCATTAGGGACGCGCCGCAGGTCTACAGGGACCACTTTGGGTTAAAGAGTACGGACCCCCTAGGCTGTGCAAGCGCTGTAAGGGTATGATGTCTGGGTTATGCCAAAAGGGTTTATTGGAACTGTGAATTAGCAGTGTGTTGTGTGTGTGTGTGTTTAGTTTGTGAGAGTTTGTATTGTGGGTGTTTTGATTTGTGTGTATTTGGCAGGGATCAGCCACGTATTTGTATGAAAAAGTTATAAAAGTTTGTGTTTAGTGGAGTTGAGGAAGGATTTTTGTGCTTGAGAGAGTGGAGAGATTTTTTTGTGTCTAGAGAGTGGGTTGCAAGAAAAGAATTAAGTAGAATGCGTGAGCTTTAAGTTGTGTGAATGGTGGTGGTGAAATTTGGTTAAGGTATTAGTGAAAAAGCAGTAATTGTGTGTTTAGAAGTTGTTAAATTTGTGTTTAAAGGAGCGAGTGGAGCTAGTTTGAAACTATGTCTGGTGTTACTTTGGCGACTGGCAGGGTGATTTGAGTTTGTAGCTTCGGATTTTTGTTTTGTAAGTTTTGAGTATATTTTGAAAAGTTTGATTGTAAGTGAGTTTAAATTTGGTTGTTTGGTTCAGGGTGACATCCAGACCAAGGGCTAATAATTTTAACCTTAGCGGTGAGGCAGAGCGGCATAGCATGTAGCGCGGGTTCAAGACTAAACCCCCCCCACTCACTCAGCAGTGCAAGCAAAGCGGTAGGGGCTAAACCCCCTGCTTGGCAGAGTGAGTGAGGCGGCAGCACAAGCTGGAACTCGCTAGCTTGCCAGATTTTAGCAGAACCTTGCAAAACCCCAGCAAAATTTTTGCTCAGGGTTGCAAAAGGCTTGTGGTGGGTTTTATAAGTTTAAAATTGTTGGTAGAAGTGCTTTGAGTGAATTGTTTCAAGCATTTGAATGTGTGGAGTGAGTTTTATGTGCTGTGTGAATTTTTTTTAGATTTGAATAAAAAGGAGGGGGGTTTTCTGAGTGGTGGAGTGTGTGAGTGTGTTGTGAAACAAGCTTTTTTGTGAACTTTAAAAATGGGGGCAAACAAAAGCAAAGAGGTTCCTAAGAGTATTCCTCTGGGATGTGTTTTGACACACTGGAAAAAGATGGTGAATCATAGTGGTGCAGAGACCAAGAGGGAGCTTATTAAGTTATGCACCCAATGCTGGCCAGTTTATAAACTTTAAGGGGGTATGAAGTGGCCTCCTTTTGGTACACTGGATTATGAAACATTACTGCAACTAATGCTTTTTCTTAGACATGAGCAAATATGGCCAGAGATTGTTTATGCTGAATTATTTTTCACTCTTCAAAATCAACCTGAGTGACAAAAAGAGTTTGGGTCAGACCACCCTCTGATCCCTTAGTATTGGCTTTTGAAAAGGATAACAAAGTTAATAACGAAAAACCTAAGCGATGCTGCGGTGCATGTTCAATAAACCAGAGATGTACCCATCCTGACAAGGTATATCAGGTAGAAGCCCAAGAACAAGAACTGGCAGATCTACTTAAGTCACCCCCTAAAAAGGGAGGTGGGGGAGGGGTAGCAAATGATACAGAATCAGTTACCATCATCTCCATCCCCAAACCCCGCTCCACTTTCTAGTTCATCTCCCTCTGGGAAATTAATAACAACTAACCTGTACCAAGCAGTGACAGCGAAGAGGATGAACCACCCTCCCCACAGGGTCCTATAACATTAAGGACCCGAGGGCAAACTAAAAGAAATATACAAGCACCTTTAAGGGAAGCAGTAAATCATGAAGGGATTCCTATATTAGTTAAAATCCCCTTTTCTATTATAGATATAGAAGCCTGGGAAAAAGTGGCCAGAAATTACCAGAGTGACCCAATACTGGGGTTGCTAAGAAATTTAAATTTATGGTGAACCAACACAATCCTGATTGGGCTGATATTCAGTTACTGCTTGATGCTCTAACTGAATCAGAAAAGCAATTAGTTATAAAGACAGCTGTGAATATGGCTGAAGATGATTGCAGGACAACACAGGAGGATGTTAAATAGGTACTTCCTCTTCAGGATCCAGAGTGGGGCCCTAATGAGCCAGATGAAATGGCACAGTTAAAAAGGTACTGGGGATTCATAATAAAAAAGCTAGAAAGAGCAATCCCTAAAGCCATAGACTGGTCAGCCCTGTATGCTATTAAGCTGGGTCCCTCTCAAACACCTTCTGAATTTTTAGACAATTTGCGAGACGTGATGCGCCGCCATGCCACCTTGGATCCTGGATGATTGGAAGAAGGAGTGCAGCAATTGGTAAATTTGTTTTTAGGACAATCCACAGGAGACATCCGGCAGAAGCTTCAGAAGATGCAAGGTCCAACAATCCAGAATCTAGAGACTTTGCTTAATGTGGCATGGAGAGTTTATAGCAATTGGGAAGAGGGATACAAACAGGGGATGCAAAAATTAATAAGGGTGGTAAAAGAAGAAAAAAAAAAAAGGAAGTTGTGGGCAAGGTCCACCAAGACAAGGACCACCCCAACTAGGAAGGGACCAGTGTGCCTTATGCAAAACCTGGGCATTGGAAAAACCAGTGCCCAGAAAAGAGAAAGGGTGATGAAAAAGAAATATGACCAGAGAGGTGCGGGGATGGTTGCTCATATAAAAGACTGGGCGCTACCCTAGGGGACCCTCTGGTTATAGTTAAACTAGGGAACAAAGAAAAGAAAGTGGAATTTTTAGTAGATACGGGAGCAACATATTCAGTGTTGAATAAAGCTTTGAGACCTATATCAAGGGGTTATTTTGTAGTGACAGGGTCAACTGGCCAATCTGAAAAGGCATACTTTTGTAAACCACTGAAATATAAATTGGGAAAACAGTGGGGAATTCACCAATTTTTATATATGCCTAATGCTCCATCTGCACTTTTGGGCAGAGATTTTGCTGGAGGCAAAAATAATCTTTAAAAATGAGGAAATCAGTTTGGAAGTAAAAGACCAACAATATATAGAGTTGCTGAGCCTAATGCTAATAACCAAAGAAACTGAAATAGCAAATGAAGAAGAAATTATTAAGAAGATAATGGATCAAGTATTCCCTGGAGTGTGAGCCTCTGGTACCCCAGGGAGGGCAAAGAATGCCCTGCCAATTCAAATCAAGCTTAAAGAAGGGAAACGGCCTGTAAGGGCCAAGCAATTTCCCTTGAAAAGGGAAGATAGAGAAGGGATCAGGCCAATTATTGAGAACTTTTTGCAAATTGGATTGTTAAGGGAGTGTTAATCGGATTTTAATACTCCGATTTTACCCGTGAAGAAACCTTATGGCTCATACAGGTTAGTACAAGATTTGAGGGCAGTCAATAAAGTGACTGAGGATTTATACCCAGTGGTTGCTAACCTTACACCTCATTAACTCGTTTAACACCTGAACTAACCTGGTTTACCATTTTAGATTTGAAGGATGCTTTCTTTTGCCTCCCTCTCCATGAAGCCAGCCAGAAAATTTTTGCACTTGAGTGGGAGAAGCCCAAGAGTGGACGCAAAACTCAACTCACATGGTGTGCATTACCCCAAGGGTACAAGAACTCTCCTACTATATTTGGAGAACAGCTTGCAAAGGATCTAGAATCCTGGGAACCCCCACCAGGAGAAGGACAGCTGCTTCAGTATGTGGATGACCTTTTGGTAGCAACCCAGACCCAAGAGGCATGTATGAACTGGACGGTAAGCCTCTTCAACTTTTTGGGCTTGTAAGGGTATCGGGTGTCCCAAAAGAAGGCCCAGATGGTAAAGCAAACAGTTATTTACCTGGGCTATGAAATAAGTGCCAGACAAAGAACCTTGGGATGAGAGTGCAAAGAAGCAACATGCCAGACCCCAAAACCCCAGACAGCAGAAGAGCTGAGAACTTTTCTAGGTATGACAGTGATGCCTTTTCCTGGTCTTAAAATCAAGCCATACACGGTTAGAAGGAGAAAAGGGATTTTACCTTGGTATTTATTTTAAGGATCCTTAGGTGTACACGTCCAGGTCATATGCATCGAGATGCACCCTGCCGAGTCTCTCTCTCTCTCTATCCGTTCCCCCTCCCCAACATTGGGTATAACATTATAGGTTTTACTAATTAGCATATCTATCGAAGATTCCCCCAATGAGAGGCTCAAGTGAGCCCCCCTCCCCAAAGAACCTTCCCCTGGATGGTTCTATCTTGGTTTACAGAATGTGTTCTGGAGAGGACCTTGGGGTCTGGGGCACACTGATCTCTAGCTACGAAGCTTCTAAAATGTTTAGTCTCTTAGCTTAACAAGTCCAAGAATGTAGGCAAAAAGCACTAGGAATACAGAAGTTGTAAAAAGGTATAACAGAAAGAAAAGGCAAAAATCTTCATGTCATCAACAGGGTGGTGCAGACTGTGGATTAATGATTATGGATCGCTTGCTAAACCTTTATATGCATTAATTACAGAAGGAAACAAGAGCCTGCCGTGGACAAAGGAAGCAACACAGGCTTTCGACCAACTGAAGAAGGCCTTCATGTCAGCTCCAGCCCTGGGACTTCCAGACGTGAGTAAACCATTCTTTTTGTTTTCTCATGAAAAGCAAGGGATTGCCTTGGGAATACTGGCACAAGACTTGGGCCCATATAGGCAGGCACTAGCCTACCTTTCCAAACAGCTGGATGCAGCAGACAGCTGGATGAAGCTGACAGGAAAAGGCGATGGATGAATTCAGTTACGATGGACATTATGTGGAAAGTTGGGACTTTACTAATTATTCTTACAATCGCAACAAGAGTTAAAGTAGTACTACTCCAGTCTAACGCGACTGAAATATACCGATGCCAGGGGAAGGCATATGATCCTCACTTTCGGAAGGCTTTGAACAAAATGCTCAAAGTCACAAACGCAAGCCTGTGGGAAGGAAGGGATATTTGAAGATGTAAATATGCATTTGTGCAGGATGGGTTTCATGAGGCTTACCATCCGCCCATGAAGCTTATCCGATTTGGCCCTGAATGCTGTGACATGCTTGAGCAATTAAGTTTAGACTTAAAATAGAGGGGTGTGCAACAAAAGCATATGATGAACAAATTGACTGCAGTAAGGAGTGACTTAATTAAATTGCAGCAACCGTTGCAATCCTCCTTGCTGGCCCGGGTGATAACCATTGGAAACTGTCCAAAATACTACCAGATTGGGAAGATACAGAAGAACAAGACCATGAATTGAACTGTATTATACCCCTCTGAACATAGAATGTGGGCATGAGAAATTAAAAGCCAGTGGCAAACCATTAACCTAGAGCCCTGCTCTATGAGGGAGCAGTTAGAGTACATATGTGGAAGGATTTTAGGTAAAGACATTTGTTTGGACACAGACCAAAGCATTTGCCACTTTGAGGTGCATTCCATTAACCAAACAACGCAGCTAGTGTATATGGAAGAGGTTGCATCTGCCTCAGGATGGCATGTCCCACCATAACGATAGACAATTTAATCGTAAATGATAACCGAACTTAATTTGTGTATTTGGAATTTCACAAAAATTGGATAATCACATCAGTATATAAAGACAAGCATGATTACTGTCCAAGAAGTCTTGCCTGTCCCTATACGAATGAATCTGACATTTGTCTCATCATTGGTGGGATGTGCTTTTCGGATGGTCACCCACAGCAACTGGTATACTCAATGCCTTGATTCATCCTATTATTGTATTGCTCATTTTAGTTAGTGCAAGTTGGATTTTATCCGTGGTGATGCTTGTTTGGTATTGGAAGATGCTGTGGAGAATAGCAGCCTTGACATCACTATCCAAAGCGTATGGTTTAGTCTTGAATGAGAAAAAGGCTGACCACGCTGCTTGGATAAATGAAGAGGAAATCTGTGTACTGAGTAAAAGAATTTACTCACTGTTAAAAGAGAAGTGGGGAATGAAACATAGATGTAGAAGAAACATAAAGATTTTAGTTATAGGCTAGCTGTGTTAAGATTAGTTGGAATAGGAAGAACTTGGGCCCAGTGAGAGTTAATTAAAATAGTTAGGAGAGCTGGACCTGAAATGGGTTTTAAGATGTTAGTAACTGATTGCCAAATAACTGATGATCTGTCATTTGCATGTTTTCTTAGCTGTGCTTAGAATGAGGAGTAGAAACATTGATAAGTTGGTGTAGGGAACAAGGACAATTACCAATTTCCTCCCTTGGTGGGAATGAAACATAGATTTAGAGGAAACATAAAGATTTTAGTCATAGGCTTGGGATTTCAGTTATAGGCTTGGGCCCAGTGAGGGTTAATCAAAATAGCTAGGAGAGCTGGACCTGAAATAGAGTTTTAGATGTTAGTAACTGATTACCAAATAACTGATGATCTGTCATTTGTATGTTTGTTTAGCTGTGCTTAGAATAATGAGCAGAAACATTGATAAGTTGGTGTATAGAATAAAGACAATTACTAATTTCCTCCCGTTGTGGGAGCCCATCCAAAAGTCACGCAAGAAGAAACTTAGAGGTCACTATAGTAATCAGAATTGTTAAAACTCAGAAAGGCATAAAGGTCAAAGTGAGGAAGATGAGTTACTTCATCTTCCTTAGGACCACTGACCCAATTCAAGACCACCAACTCAATTCAGATCACGCACTACTCATACTTAATGACATGTAAGCTCATTTCCATACAAAGTGGAGAATGGGAGGTGTCAACACTGAATATGCATTTGTATTTTGGATATTCATAATATGTGGAAATAAAAGGTATCATGTTTGCTTGTATTGGGGCCTGCGTCTTAGGGAGCTATCCCACGCAAAAATAAAACATACACTTTCTAACTCTAAACTGTTAGAGTTTTTGTCCGTCTCAGTTGGATATCGATATTAGATCGATATTTATATTTTGATAAATCATAGTTAGCACAGGAGAAAGGCATGCTTGGTATGTACCTGTGATAGTTAGTGCTAGCTTTTAGTTTTGCAATGTTATTACTAAACATAGATGTGGTCTTGGCCAGTTGCCCCTCGTTTCTAAAAAGGGTTATAAAGAGACTTTCTGAAATAACTGAGATGAGATCTCCCCACGGAAAGAAGACTAATCTATTGGCAGCAGACCACGAGGACTTCGTCTCATCCGTTGGTAGCTATTACCCCCCTTTCTTCCTCTCTACCCTTTTACTTTGTTTTTCTTTATCTCTCTCTCTCTTTCTCTCCTCTATCACATTACCGTGTTGTGGGTACTTAAAAAAGGTACACTGTTTTGATTAAAACTGAAATACCTTGTGTTCTTTTGCACTCTGAGATCTGTAAACAAACCATCAGGACCGTCACTTGTATTAGCAGATTGTGACATTAAACTGGCGTCACAGACAGCATTTCTGACAGACAGAAGGGGTTGTAAAGTTGTGTGTAGTCTGTAATAGGGGAAGGATGTTTCACTCCAGCCGCACCTAGCCCAACACCCCGAAAAGGGTGAGCAGTGTCTAGAAAGAAAGGGGAGTGACTCAAATTTCCCGCAAACTGCACACGCCTAGGTGAAAAGCATCCCATACTCAGCTGAGGGCTCTGTCTTCAGATTTTTCACAAAAAGATCTCTTAGTGTAAAAGGGGGAACTGTTTTGGTGTGTGTGTGAATTTGGACTGCTTGGTGTAGTGAAGAGACAACCATAAGTAACTTAAGGAGTACCTCCCAGGCAAATTTTGGTCTCTTCACCCACCCAGGGAAGCAAAGGGAGACATGGCAAAGCTGTTTGTGTCGCAGTGTGTAATTAAGTTTTACCTCCCTGTAGTGGTGCTGATCCCTTCATAAAATGACTGAAAACCCTAGTGCAAATAATAAAGCTGAATTTTATGCTCTGCTAGCAAAACATAATGCCCAGCCCTCTCCGGGAGGGGAAGAATGGGCTCAAAATAACTGGTTTAATTTGGAGAGTGTGACTGATAGAGTATCTTCATTACAACATGAGACAAAGTTTAAATTTGGCCAAAATAAAACCATAATCTCCTCCGTTTTAGGAGCATGCCTTACAGCAGCTATAGATGTAGTGAAGAGAAAGCAATCATAGCTTCCCTTCAAAACCTAGTGGAAATTTTACAGGAACAATCAGATGAAGAAAGGAATGAAAATCATTTGCTGCGGGCTGCTTTGAGGGAGGAATATTTTAAGAATTCAAAGAATGCTGACTCACCAAAAGAGAAAGAGGAAAAGAAAACTCCTAACATTAACCAAATATACCCCCAAGAAGAACTAGTGCTAGTGAAAAATTGTGGGGAAAACTGCTGCTCTCGTATGAGACCTCTAATTAAAACAGAATATAATTATATCAATGATGAAAATTTTGAACCGCACCACTAAACAAATACCATACACTGCTACTGAATTGGCTAAGTTAAAAAAGGAGTATAGGCAGCTCCCCCACGAATCTGAGACGGAATATGTCTTCCAATTGTCTCTCACCAGAGGAGACCAAATTCAATTAACTGAACAGGAGGCCAGTGGATATTGGGGACGTGGAGTTTTCTTAACAACAGGAAACAAACGTGGCACATGGTCCCTGACTCAGTGCACAGCTTTCTGGGCTGGGGGACTCAATCCTTTAGAAAGGGGAGACCCTTTCGCTATAGTTGGTACCCCTGATCAACTTCTAGAAAGCATCCACAAAGCCGCGGGTCTGCAAATGATCCATGAAAGGAAATTAACTCCTGGATATGAATCCCCCATGCAATTACCTGTTAAACCTGAACTGATGACCCCTTTAATTTGAGGCCTTCCAGAATCACTCAAACCTACAGCAATTGTCCTTCAAAAAACTATAGCTGCTGTAGGTCCTGTAGAGAGGTTCGATAGATTCCTTGGAAACCCGAGCGACCAAACTGCATCTACCGATCCTGGGTTTACTCCATATTCAACCCCCTCTCAGCCGCCAGGTTCACAATCAAATTCACCTGCTGGTGATTGCAAAGTTTGGACATGGAGTGAGGTTGCAGAAGATCTGATTAATTACAGTAGGAAATATGGACCTATAAAAATCCCAGAGGAAAAATCAGAAAAAACAAAAGGTGTCAGGTACATTAGGGCTCCTCATAAGTGAAAAACCACAGAATGTAAAACAGATCCCTAACAGTCAGCATTGGTGGTTATTAGGTATCAAAAAGGGGCTGCCCAGAAATGTGATGGATGGCTTGCCCCTTGATAAATTGAGTAAGGTAGTGTCTAACTGGCACTGCCGAAAACCCATTCTACCGAATCCGTCACTTCAAACCAGTGCACCCCTCCTCCCTCAGAATCTGGGCAGTGAGTCAAAGCCACTTCTCCCTCAAAGTCCGGCCAATGAGCCAAAACAGATTCTTCCTCAAAACCAGGGAAACTAGACCCTCTCTTTCTTGTCAGTGGGCAAAGAAACGGAGCATAGGTATACCTGAGAATGCTCACTAAAAATAAAACAGGAGATATAATGATCACAGCTATTACAAGTCCTAAACGGGCACCTGTAACTTTTCTGATTGACACTGGGGCACAAATTTCTGTGCTGACAAAGAAAGATGCCCAGAGGTGTGGAATTGTTCCAACAAAGAACCCATATTGTGTTTTAAATGCCTTGGGAACAACAGAATCTATGAATGTGGCCTTAGTCAAGTTCACTTTGCCTGGAGAGGAAAACCAACTCTTTATCAATGTGGTGATTGGAGATATCCCAACCAATTTATTAGGGATGAATGCCCTTGCTAAGAGACAGTGGGAGGACTCAGAGGGTCTTCTGTGGTCCTTTGGCACACCACATTTTAATATCAGACTGCTCCAAGCTGCAGCCTCCCTACCATTCAGCAAAGTAACTAATGTGAAACAATACCCCCTCCCCCTGGGTGCCAAAGAGGGCATCAAGCCAGTGATACAGGAGCTACAAGAACAAGGAGTAATACTGAATACCCATTCTCCTTTCAATTCTCCAGTGTGGCCAGTGCGAAAGCCTAATGGGAAGTGGAGGCTGACAATAGATTTTCGTAGGCTAAATGCCAACACAGACCCTCTTACAGCAGCAGTCCCAAATCTGGCAGAATTAATAACATTGATTCAAGAAAAGGCTCATTCAATCATGCCACCTATAGATGTCAAAGACATGTTTTTTATGATACCTTTACAGCCAGAAGATATGGACAGTTTTGCTTTCACATGGGAAGGACAGCAACACACTTTCACTAGGCTTCCCCAAGGGTACAAACATTGTCCTACCCTGGCTCATCACACTTTAGCCCAAAAGTTAGAAAAAGTACGCAAAGCTGACAATGTTCATCAATACATTGATGATATCCTTGTGGGAGGAGATGAAATAGAAGAAGTGAGAGATACCCAACAGAAAATAACCTCCCACTTAGAAAGCCTTGATTTGCAAATTCCCTCAGAAAAAACCCAAAACCCTTCACATGAAGTGAGATATTTGGGAATTTGGTGGAAAGGAGGTATGACATGTATCCCACCTGATACCCTAACCTCTTTAGATCAGATTAAAATGCCTGAATCCAAAAGAGATCTCCAACATGCTTTAGGATTATTAGTGTTCTGGAGAAAACACATCCCAGATTTTCCATAATTGCCAGACCTCTTTATAACTTGTTAAGAAAAGGGACAAAATGGGAATGGACTGCTTCTCAAGAAGAAGCATTGCAATTGCTTGTTTTTGAAGCAACAGCTCACCAAGCCCTAGGCCCTATTCATCCTACAGATGCTTTTCAGGTGGAATGGGGATTTGTCTCCTCAGGGTTGTCAGTACACATATGGCAGCGGGGTCCTGAGGGTCTGACGAAGCCTGTTGGTTTTTACTCCCGTGGTTTTAAAGATGCTGAAAAAAGGTACACTACCTGGGAGAAAGGATTGTTTGTGGTTAGCTTAGCTCTCATAGAAGTGGAGAAGATTGCACGACAACAACCAATTGTTTTGAGAGGCCCTTTCAAAGTTATTAAGGCAGTCTCTACTGGCACCACCCCCACCTGACAGGGTGGCCCAGTAAGGGCACTCAGTAAGGGAGTGGTATGCTCAGATTGAACATTATTGTAGCGTCTTCTCAATAACTGAAGGAGCTGTAAAAAATCTGGCAATCCAAGAAACTGAAAACTTGGGTAGCAGCCAAGACAAACCTGCCTCAGTCATTAAAGTAGCCCCTCCTTTTTCCCCCAAACAGTCAGCAAATTCTTGGTTCATGGATGCTTCTGCCAAGCAAGAAGGAAAGGTGTGGAAATATAAGGCTGTAGCCCTGCACACTTCCTCAGGTGAACAAATTATCACAGAGGGGGAAGGTAGCACCCAAGTTGGCAAGCTGATAGCTGTTTGGAGTGTTTTCCAATGTGAGGCATAGAATACTTCTCCTGTCTGTATCTACACCGATTCCTATGCTGTGTTTAAGGGATGGACTGAGTGGCTTCCTTTTTGGCAGCAAAATGATTGGGAAGTTAACAGAATCCCAGTATGGCAAAAGGAAAAGTAGCAAGAAATTCTAAGTATTGCAAGTCAAGGGAATTTTGCCATGGAGTGGGTAGCCTCTCACCAAACAGATGGAAATTCAGCAGGAGAGTGGAACAATAAAGCTGATGAATTAGCAAGACTAAGTCCTGTGAAAAAAAGATCAAATTACAGAGGACTGGGAGCACTTCTTAGAATGGTTGCATGTAAAAAGACAACACACAGGTGCAAAAGATTTGTACAAAGAAGCCCTTGCTTGCAGTTAGTCTGTTACCAGAGAAATGTGTAAAACATGCATATCAGTCTGTGAACAATGCCGCAGACGGCTGGAAAGACACCTTTTGGAAGATGACCCTCTTCATTTAAGAAAGGGTAAAGGCTTACGGGACATGTGGCAGGTATGTTGGGGCGCTTGATGTGCTGCAAGCATACAAGAGGTTATAGAGATATGGAAAGTTACTAGAAGCAGCTTGCAAAGATCAGGATCAAGGCCACAATGTACTTTTGCAGATAGAAGAAGCAGACAAAAGGAAGTTAAGAGGTCACTAGGGCTTCAGAGCAGGATGTTTTGCAGGCTTTTGGCAGAGAAACAAACCGCAAACCTTGCAGAGCTGACAGACAACAATCAGCTGTCATATATTTGCTTATTAAGAACGAACCAATTGTATTACGCCACATATTGTAGCAAACCAATAAGGAATTGCTTGTAGCTCAGCCGTATTTGCAACGATACTATAAAAGATGCAGTAGTACAGCAATAAAGCGGAACATATTCGCATCATATTGGTGTCATTATTTGTTCCCCACCTCCGGCCGCGGCATTCTGGTGACCCCAACGTGATCCAAGACGGGTGCGCTCTCACAGGGACGGCATTTTGCAGACGAGAGAGGAGGTGAATTCATCCCGGCTGCCCGAGAGAGGCAGGAGTGCGGCCGCACCAATTCTGACCGGTCAGGCAGACGACGTCTGGTTACGGGATGGGGAATGCTGCTATGTCAGCTTTGGAAAAGGCAACTGTTGATGGGTTGCTAAAAGTTGCCGCCCGGTCGGGAGAGCGCATTGAGTGGCAAGAACTGGTAGATCTTCTATGGTGGTGTCAGAGACGGGGGCTGCTACAGGGAACTGACGGCCTCTTTGACTTGGGGGTGTGGAAGACAATAGGTCAAGAGCTTTTTGAGGCTATACAAACTGGCACGAAGGGTACGAAGCCGTTGGCTAAAACGTATCGGAAAGTTCGCTTGACTATCAAACAAGTACATGCCGATGCTGAGGTGGCTCGCGCGTTCCAAAAGGCAGTCGCCTTTGAACAGTCTGATGATACACTTCCTGCAGAGGATGCTGCCTTGTTGGAGCGGGAAGCACAGGACGACGAACAGAATCGTCGGTCTGAGACTGGCTGCAGTTGGGAAGTAGTGAGCTCCCCTGTTGCCGCTCCCGCTGGCAAGTTTGATGACCTTATTCCCCCGTGGAACCCAGATGAAGAAGCTCACCTTCCCTCACCTCTGCAACCTAGTCGACCAGCAGAGCCCACTGCTCCGCCAACGACCGAACCGATGGATGTGCACGAGTCACAGGGGCCTAATCTAACTACCTTGTTGAAGGCTCAGGAGAATGTGATGCAGAAACTGCTGTCCGAGATGAAGCGTATAGATGGGGGTGCCAAAAAGAAGGATAGACAGACAGCATATGAAAAGGCAGCAAAGGCCCTAAAGGAGGGGCTCGAGAATATTGAGAGACAACTTGGGCAGTGGGAACAAGCTGCTCCTAATGGGCCCCCTTCTTACCTGAAGGGACTTGAGCAACCCCAACTTCGCTATACTATACTGCAGCGGGCCGCCCAGGCAGGACGACCTACTGAAGCTATCAGCACTGATATCAAAAGATTCTATTCACCAGACCACTGGCTAACTCAGAAAGAAAAAGAGGCAATTGAAATTATACAACAGTCGGGCCAAATTAGAAATCCAGCCAGAGTCCCGCTACCAGATGATGCACATCACAATATACCAGCAGACCCCAGTTTTGACATGGCCAAAAGGTGGAAAGCTGTCCTCACAGATGCTGAAATGGTTGGGAATTTAACCTTAACTCCTTTAATTTCTGCTTCCATCGTAACAACAGATCGAGGGCCAGAATGGAAAGCCTTCGACTATTCCACCATAAATAAGTTGCAAACTAACATTCTTGCATATGGAATAGATAACCCTTTGATAAAGAAGCAGCTTGTGTCCTTCTGTAAGTATCATGACCTGATTCCGGGAGACATTCGAATGTTAATGGAATTGTTGCTCGGAGCCACTTCTTATACGCTCTTTTTAGCAAAATGGCAAGAAAGATTAGAAGATAAGCAACTGGAGAATCTTGAGCTGCCCCCAGGGGACCCACTTCGAGTTGCAGGCTTAGATCAGTTGATGGGCTCTGGGCCATATCGGGATCCTCGGCGACAGGCCGCTTTACATCCCCGTGTGTTGGCTCAGTCTAAGGCTGCCGCGTTAGAAGCCTTTTTGCAGTTACCACAGGTCGGTAAACCTGCACAGCCGTATCTGAGGATACAACAGAAGGACGAGGAACCCTTCCTCTCCTTTGTCGACAAAGTTCACGAAGCCGTAGAGGCAGCTCCTAATGTTCCTGCTGACATGAAGGACGTTATGACCAAAAAAATCGTGACTCAGAACGCCAACTCCACTTGTCGAAAACTAATCGCTACCCTTGCTCCGGGAGCCACTCTTACCCAGATGGTAGAGGTATGCTCTCGTGCCCCCCTTGAACGAGAAGCCCAAAAGGCACGCATACATGCTCAAGCCCTGGCAGCTGCTCTTCGAACCACTCCTACTCAGGGAAAGGGGGATCGAGGCCCCCGAACGCCTATGGGAGGCTAGTCCTTGGACCTATCTGGGGATGAAAGTAACTGAAAGCCGTATTCATCCCGCTAAAATGCAAATTCGCACTCACGTACAAACTGTCAATGATGTCCAACGATTAGTAGGAGACCTTCAGTGGCTCCAAACTTGGGTGGGGATAACGAATGAAGACATGGCCCCCTTAATTGAACTTCTTCAGAGCTCTTCTCATCCAGCCGAACCTCGACAATTTACCAAAGAGGCTCAATCCGCTTTAAAATCAATTGAGAAAAAATTAGCATTGCAACAATGTTATCGTTATGACCCACAACACCCGATAGACATAGCAGTGTATGGCAAACTGCCTTGGTTATCAGCCGTTATTGTCCAATTGCAATACAAGAAAGTTCAGATCTTGGAATGGGTGTTCTCCTCAATCCGACCAACAAGAACAGTCGATCCACTCCCTGATTTAGTAGGGCGCCTACTATTGAAGGCCCGTCTGCGGGTTCGACAAGTTTTTGGTATCGACCCACAAACAGTCTACGTCCCTTGGAAGACTGCTGACCTCGTTGCTCTATAGACTGTAGAAAGCATACCATTTGCCATAGCTTCGATGGGTTTAACCCTATCCGTTCATTATCCTCCACATCCGCTATTTAAAACCTCACTGGTCGTTACAGAACGACCGCGTATGCTAGAGCAGCCTATTCCTTATGCTGTAACCTTGTTTACTGATGCCAGCAGTCGCACCGGCCAGTACGGCGTAGCTTGGCATGAAAGCTGCAGATGGCGTTTCTGCATCAAGCACAGGCTGGGAGTCTCCGTGCAAGTTCTAGAATTACAGGCAGTTATTCTTGCCTTCCAAACATTTAAAGACGAACCTGTTAATGTCATCACTGACTCGCAGTATGTGTTTGGCCTTGTCACGAGACTAGATACTGCAGCTTTGGGGCACCTCGCCAATGCGGCCTTAGCAGAATTACTGCCAAGGCTATCTGCACTTATACAGCAGCGTCTGCACCCATTCTGGTGCACCCATATTAAGAGTCATTCTGATCTACCAGGGTTCATGTATGAAGGCAATCAACAGATTGATCAGGCTGTCTCTCTTCCCCAATTACCCTCAGCCTCTTTACCGGTAGCTTGTACTGCTGTACAACAGGCCTGTGAATCTCATGCCTTCTTCCATCAGTCTGCACGTGCTTTGCAACGTGAATTTCAGATTTCACGGAGCCAGGCTCGTGATATTGTTGCTGCATGTCCTGACTGTGCTAGACTTGCCCCACTGCAACCGATGGGAGTAAACCCTCGGGGACTTCAGCCTGGGCAGAAATGGCAGACAGATGTCACCAAAATCGCTGCCTTTGGCCGTTTAAAATTTGTTCACGTCTCCGTGGACACGGCCAGTAAGGCCATTTGGGCCACTGCCGCTCCTTCTGTTTCCTTTATCTATGTTAAACACCATTTACTAGCTGCTTTTGCCGCCTTGAGAGTACCTACTCAGATTAAAACCGACAATAGCTCTGCATATACCAGTGCTGCCTGCTCTCAGTTTATGCGGCAATGGTCAATTAATCATCGCCACAGTATTCCCTATAATAGTACAGGACAGGCAATTGTTGAACGCCGTCATCAGGACCTTAAACGTCTTGTTTTCTCTTTGAAAAAAGGGGGAGGTAACCCCCAGTCGCCTCAAGATATACTGGCAAAGGCCTGTTATGTCATCAACTGGAAGAATCCTGTTTCTTATGGCGACAATAAAGAAACTCCCCCAATTTTTGCTCATTTCGCTCACAACCCCAAAGACCTATCCCCGTTCCATGTGCCGGTGGGCGTTTGGGACCCCCAACAAAATAAGTGGTCCACAACCCCTAGCCAACTTCTAACATGGGGAAGGGGCTATGCTTGTATCCTTACAGGTGACGATTCCCCAAGGTGGCTGCCAGCAAAGTGGATTCGCCCGTGGCTAACGAATATACGGGAGAAAAGCGACGGCAGCGACGACACTTGAGAGCCTCTCTTCTATTGGCACCACTCTGCCGGGCGATAGAGCGTAGCCTTACCCTGCCATCCTTAAGCATACAGATAGATGAAGACTCACTCCGGCCTGAATTGGAAATAGCATTTTCAGCGTGGAGGCACCAAGTAACTACACGTCTGAAGGACATTGAGCGGCCCAGTTGCGGGTGTCGACAGATAAGAAGCGTTACCATCATTTGCGGACAGTGTCGCCGGCAAGTAACCGGGTTCTCCTTGTGCCTGTCGCTGGTGCAGGGGTGCCGGCAGTGCCAACAAAATTGGACTCCTTATCAATGGATAACGCGGTTTTATCACCTTTCCCCTAACGAGTTCCTACATAGACTAGAGAACGCTGAGGTACATCCAGTATTAGAAGGTGCAGAGGAACTTTATGAGTTTTTAACCATAATTATCCGATATCAACAGACTATAGTGCTAGACCGACAATATGCACACCCTTGCAGGATTCATTGTTACTGTTGTAGGGCTTTATAGACTGTTTGAAGGATCGACGGGTTTCCATAGGGTAGAGCCTAGGCAGAATCTATGGGTAACTTGGGCCAATGCCACAAAGACTAGTGCCTTTTGCTTATCCTTGGCATCTGCCACCGAACCCTTTCGAACATGCTTGGTTGGAGTTCCTGGGTTCAGCCCCAGTGATTTCGCAAAATTCTCTACCAGCAATTGTTCGAGTTCAGCGAATATGAGCCACTGCTCAATGACCCTTCTGAAGGGCCTGAATACGACCCTTCCATGGGATCCCCAAGAAATCGATCTCCTGGGGAGCCGGACCCTAAATGTAAGTGGAAATGAGACAGGATGTTTTTATTTTGGCAACACAACAATACCTAACTCAGCTGTGCTGCTGCGATCAAAGAGCAACATACAGTGCAGTAATGACAATAGCTCAGCAGACGAGCCTTATGGGTGGCAGAGTTATCACGATCGATTCTTCCCCAGCACTTCTGCTATGGCACTACCACCTGGGGTGTTCTTGATTTGTGGCGATCGGGCATGGCCAGGGATTCCCAAAAATGCTTATGCAGGAGCTTGTTACTTTGGAAAATTGAGTATGTTAACTTTTAATAAAACCCTTTTGCAAAACCTAACCCGAGGCGCAACAAGGCGTCAGAGGCGGGACGTGTCAGCACTATCCCCAGACTGCAATGATCAAGTTGAATTATAGGGTGAAACAGAAAGGTTTTTTAGCGCGTTAATTCCCTCTATAGGCACAGCCCACAGTCTCCGTACCATAGGGAAACTAGCATGCTGGGTAAGCAAGCAAGCTAATACCACCACGGAGGTGCTTGAAGCACTGGCGCAAGATGTAGACAGCTTGAGGCATTCTCTCCTGCAAAATAGAGCAGCTATTGATTTCCTCCTACTGGCTCAAGGCCACGGCTGTGAAGAATTTGAAGGGATGTGCTGCTTTAATTTGACTTCAAACTCGGAGTCCGTTCACAAGCAGCTACGATGGCTGAGAGACCATACACAGCGAATAATGCAGCACCCAAATGGAGGTCTGTTCGGAATACCTTGGGAAAGTTGGGGCATTACTGGATGGCTGAGGAACGCACTAGAAACTGGTCTAATGATTTTGATAATAGTGGTAGTGCTAGTAGTTTTTTTACCCTGCCTTATGCAATGCATCTTAGTAAGAGTGCAATCCCTAATGGACCTCGCCTTTGAAAAAAGAGGGGGAGATGTTGGGGCGCTTGATGTGCTGCGAGCATACAAGAGGTTATAGAGATATGGAAAGTTACTAGAAGCAGCTTGCAAAGATCAGGATCAAGGCCACAATGTACTTTTGCAGATAGAAGAAGCAGACAAAAGGAAGTTAAGAGGTCACTAGGGCTTCAGAGCAGGATGTTTTGCAGGCTTTTGGCAGAGAAACAAACCGCAAACCTTGCAGAGCTGACAGACAACAATCAGCTGTCATATATTTGCTTATTAAGAACGAACCAATTGTATTACGCCACATATTGTAGCGAACCAATAAGGAATTGCTTGTAGCTCAGCCGTATTTGCAACGATACTATAAAAGATGTAGTAGTACAGCAATAAAGCGGAACATATTCGCATCATATTGGTGTCATTATTTGTTCCCCACCTCCGGCTGCGGCACAGGTAGATTATATCAGCCCCTTTAAAAAGTCAGGAGGTAAACACTTTGTGCTGGTAGGAGTAGAGATTATATCTGCGTTAGTCCAGGCCGATGCTTTTAAAAGAGCTACAGGAGATAATACTGTTAAAGCATTGCAGGGATGGTTTGGAACTTTCCCAAAACCACAAGAAATTCAATCTGATAATGGGTCTCACTTTACTGCCAAAGTTGTACAGGACTGGGCAAAAGGTGAAGGGATTAAATGGACTTTTCACACCCCTTACTACCCTCAAGATAACGGCATTGTAGAAAGGACCAATGGTCTCTTGAAACAGCTTCTGAAACCACAGGAGGGAAATTGGGATGTTCAGCTATGGGAAGCTGTGAAAGGTGTGAATGATAGATGGGGGGTAAACAGGTGTCCCAAAATCACTGTCTTTTTCCCAACAGCTCCAAGCATAATTCTCTCACTACCGGGACCAAATGATCCTAAGAATCCTGCATACTACCCTGGACAACCTGTTTTGGTTGACCTCCCTACTGTAGGAAAAGTACCACTAGTGCTAAAAACCCCTCTGAATAAATATGCATGGGTGGCCTCTGATGCCCTCAGGAGAGAGCATCGGATACATGCTGCATAATTCCATCATTCTAATTTTCTGCCTTTTGGTGGCAGACTCTGTTGTGTTTACTTTTCACAGAAGAACTCCAAGGGACCTGAAGAAGACCACATAAACCATGATAAGACTAGTGATACTTTTCTGCATCCTACCACAACACCAGGGCCAAAAACCAGCTGAGTGGTAGTGGTCTGAAGCTACCATTAGGTACACTAGTGCTCTAGGATCCTATCCCAGAGATCATTGCCCGAACCTAGAGACTGTACTACTGCACGACTCTGAGATATACCGTCCAAGTGAATGGGGATGGGACTTGAAGGATTGGACTAGAATCCTAAAAGGAACAATTGGTGAAAAAATTAAGGTAGGATGCAGAAAAGTAGAAGGATCTCTTTACGAGAAAGCTTCCACCATTGCAGTCACTGGAAATTTTCTAAAACCAGATGGGAAAAGTGATTTGCACCCCAACATTACAGCCAAACTCTGCCCTACAACAGAGTAGGTGCGTGACAAACAAACCCCCTTCATCCTGTGGTGCTGTCAGAAGAATGTTGGTAACTACACCTTAGACCCCAGTACCAACAATGTTGAAATCACAAAGCTTTGCAGAAACAAACTAACTGACTGCTGGTATAACTTTCCTCTAACCAAACCAACCTATGTAACATGCAATTGGCAAAATAACCCGGCAGATCAGCCAAGTCTGAAAGGTTTAACTTATAAATTCAAAATAAACACCGTAGCAAAGCCCATACTGAGTGCAGTAATCACATACCATGGTATAAGTACCCCCCCTTGTGTTAGATGACAAGAATAAAGTTTTTCCACCCTTTATGGTAACCCAAGGTGACGATGTTACAATACGATGTGGATTAATTGCTGAATTTTTTACCGAACCTATACACAGTTACAGCATTGGACCTCATGGCCATGTTTTGTTTTGTGAAATTCAAAATCAAGATTGTTGGCTAAACTTAATTGCTGTACAATTTTTCCATAAAGTCATGTGTGGTAAAAACAATACAAAATACTGGGGGGAACTCAAAGTCAATGTTGCAATACCTACCACCCAACCACTGGTCATGCTAAGCCCGAGAATTTTTGAAATTGGACCATGTATAATCACAAAAACAGGCCAACAACAAATATTGTTCAATCTGGCATGGTCCCTTAAACAAGTCAAGTTGCTGATGCAAAACAATGTCTCAGAAATTCAGCCAGCTTGTTCACCTTTTCTGCAAACTTCCTTTAAGGGGTGGACAACCTGGTTGCAAAAGCGGAACCCTTCGTAGAAACGGACGCAAAGAGACATAACGGGTGTTGTGGGAACAGGATTGGGAATCTTAAATAGTATTGATGCAGAAGTACTAATGAATAAATTGGCTGCCACAACTACAGATTTGACTAAAATACAACAACCCATCAGTGGTTGTTATCAAACATATTACCAAATTGAGAAAAGGTAAATGTGAATGACCACAAATTGACAATTGGCATGCTTGGTGCTACACAAAACATTTCTTTGGCTCTCAGCTGCGTCCAGGCTCAATTGTGGATGCAGTCAGTTGCTGCCTCAATTATAAGAGAAGGCAAAGAAGGTACTTTTCCTACTGAAATTCGGAAAATAATCTGGGACGGTGCCACTGATTTTGAAAGAGAATTCCAATCCTGGTGGAATTTAGTGAATTTTACCTACAATCCCATCACAAACACAGCCACATCCTTTGTACTAACCATACATGATGCTTCAGTGCATTTGATATTCCCTGTCATTGCATTAGGGCTGAACCATGATGCAGCTATTCTCTACCCTTTCCAGCATAGAGAATGGGCCCGTCAAATTGGTAAGAAGTGGCAAACTGTTAATTTGGAAACTTGTATTGTCCGAGAACAACAAGGGTTTATCTGTGAAAGTAGTACAATTAGACCTCAAGACATTTGTTTGGACACAGAACAAAATATCTGTCATTTTGAAGTTCATCCTAAGATTCCTGAAACAGTGCTTGTGTATATAGGCAATGGATGTGCATGCTTAAGAACTGCTTGTGATAAGGTATTGATAGAAAATTCAGTAGTAGTAGATACTAAAATCCATTCAAATTTTTGTGTTTGTAACTTTACTAAAATCACAGGATGTGATTTCTATTATTTAGCCCCACTTACTTCTTATTGTCTTTTACAGTCCAATTACACACTGATCCACCAATTATTGCCTACCCCCATTGGGATGTACCTTACTTTGGTAAAGCACTTGTTGCTTCACCAAGATTTCATTGAAATTTTGGAAAAGATCAAGAAAAATGGACAGAAAACCTTGGTAACTGTTCATCATGATGTGAAAGAAATACATCGTGTTCTAGAAAGAGGAAAGAAAGATGCTGGACACAGCTGGTGGGATACTCCTTTTGGGTGGTCACCTACTGCTACAGGTGTCCTGAACAAATTGTGTCATCCCACCCATGTTCTCTTGATTTTAGTTTTGATTGATTTTGTTTTATCAGCAATCTTACACATCATGAATTGCAGAATGATGAAATGGTTAACACAATTGACATCTATAATAGATGTGCACAATTTGGACAATATCCCATCCACTGTGGACACCCCTAAGGTTATTGACACGAGATGAACTACATGAGTATTAAGATAAGACATGATTAAAAATTACATGTGTACTTTGATTAAAAATTACTTATTCCTTCTTTTTCCTTTTGTTTTCTCTCTCTTTTCTTATTTTCTCTACCCTTTTCTGGAATATGCTACCAACATTGATGAGTACTGAAGACTTTGCAACAACACTACAAAATCATGCTGATGGAGCTCTCCTGATGACAATCGAGAGTCATGGGGCCATGGTGTAAGAGACGGTCTGAAGATCCCTCATCTGCCTCACGATCATTGCCAAGGACAGAGGCTAAACACAGGAGTTCCAACCTGCCTAAGGTGGGATGTCTGCCAAGTGTTGCCTGCAGGTGTGCCCGCTGGGAACTGGTACGCATTCCTGAGGAAAATGAGCGCAGGTCACAGTGGACTGTGCCGTTCTTGCTGCCCAGGTGGGAAGGACTGCGCTGAAGCGGAAAGGAATGACCTGTCCTGTACACCTGTCCTGTACCTGCTTCCCAAAGCAACAGGCCTCATAACAACAGCTGTAGATTTGCCCCCCCTCTTGGGGAAAAGGGGGAGATGTGGGGATACGGCTAGAAAGCAGAAGTGTGAGCACTGCTAAACTCATGCCAGAAGTAGATGCGCTAACGCTGCTAGGCCGTGAACCATGGCAGGCAGTATAGTTAGCACAGGAGAAAGGCATGCTTGGTATGTACCTGTGATAGTGCTAGCTTTTAGTTTTGCAATGTTATTACGAAACATAGACATGGTCTTGGCCAGTTGCCCCTCATTTCTAAAAAGGGTTATAAAGGGACTTTCTGAAATAACTGAGATGAGATCTCCCCACGGAAAGAAGACTAATCTATTGGCAGCAGACCACGAGGACTTCATCTCATCTGTTGGTAGCTATTACCCCCCCTTTCTTCCTCTCTACTTTTTTACTTTGTTTTTCTTTATCTCTCTCTTTCTCTCCTCTATCACATTACCGTGTTGTGGGTACTTAAAAAAGGTACACTGTTTTGATTAAAACTGAAATACCTTGTGTTCTTTTGCACTCTGAGATCTGTAAACGAACCATCACGACCCTCGCTTGTATTAATGGATGGTGACACATGTCCAAAAGAAAAAATCACTGGAACAAAAAGAGCAAACTGATCCAAGGTGAACTGATCCACGGTGAAAAACAGAAACCTACAAAAATCTGGAAAAAAAAAAAAAGGCAACTCACGTGCCCGATTCACAGATGCAACTCTTGCAAAACTTTTGAAGGCAGTCTCACTCCCTCTGCTGAACAATCAACTGGAGGAAATCCCACTCAAAATCTGTGGGAAACAACAAAAGTGGTGCAACAAGCACTTCATAGAATAAAAACTAAAACTCCACCTGAATAAATCAATGCAATTAACAACTTGTTTCACCCGGCCTTTTTTTTTTTTTTTTTTGAGGAAATTTGTTTCTTTTCTCTTTTCTAAGAATGTCAAACATCCCTGCATTGATGATAAAGAAAGCAGTTTGAGGGCAGAGAAAGTGCAAGCAGCAGAATCACACCTAAATGTGATAACCATTTATTCACGTGGACGCTGTCACTTTGTGTTAGCCCCAAGAAGTTTTACTTCTTTTTAATAATCAGTCTAGTGGGCCAAATTTTCACTTTTTAAGAACCTATCAACACATGGGATGGAGCTGCATGAAAACCAATGAAATGTAAAGTGTCACCATAATTGCTTGCATTGTCAGTTTCTTAACGTTTGTCATTTAAGAATTTTTACATATTTGAAATCATACAAATATGTTCTAACCTTCCCAGTTCTGCCTCAGAAGACTTCAAAATTATTATAATTCAGCTAATTTTTTTTACTTACTATTTAATGAATTAAAGAATCTTGACAAAACACAAGCAAATGCTACATAAGAAATGATTAAATCCCCCTTCCTAAACCAGGAAGGTTTTTTGCAGCCATAGACTGCAAATAGGACATGAATAAAATACAGAAAAGCCTTCTACCAGCTCTCAAACTGAAGTGCTGTTCAATCTCATGCCATACATCTTAAGAAAGTATTTTATCTTTGTCTCACTCCACCTATTTATAGCACATTCTGCAATCTCAGATGGGGGTGCAAAATGTGATGAAGACAATTTAGTCACTAAAATTCAAAGAAAAAAAAAGGGCTACTTGGATTAATGAAACTAATTTTGAAAGAGAATTAATTGATTTTTAATCCCACCAACAGTAAAGCCCCAGTTTCTAGTTTGTGTCAAGATTACATTACAACAGTGCTATAATCTGTCTCCTAGAAAACAGAGCATAGCCCTGATGTAAAGATATGTTTGCATGAGAACATTTTGTATGGAAATGTTTCGTGTGTTGATTTGTATCCTAAAAACTAATCCTTCATAATGTATAAAATTATCCAGCAGAGTAAAAATATTAAGGTAACAAAAACTGTATAAAGAAGCTACAACCAAAGAAGCCTCCCTGAAGATACCTGACTAAGACTTTAAAGTGTAAGTTAAACCACTAAGATTAGATAAAGGGAAAACCCATTCCTTAATCATTTCAGGCCTAGGAAAACAAACAAACAAACAAACAAGGCTGAAACAGGAGAAATACCCATAGATAATGAAATAACAGATCAAGTGATCCCATTAGTAGAAGATGTTGAAATTCTAAAGAAATCAAAACGGGCTTCCCCACTGATTATTGAATGCCTGGAAGGGGCACAACCAGTGTCAGTTGAGCAATATCCTCTAAAGCATGAAGCACCAGTAGAAATAAAACCAATAACTGCTACATTTATTGATCAAGAGTTGTTAAGAGAGTATAGGTCTCCCTACAATACCCCAATTCTACCAAACAAAAGCCAAATGGAAATTATCAATTAGTTCAAGACCTGAGAGATATAAATACAATATCAAGAACACGGCATCCTGTAGTAGCCAATCCTTGCACTTTACTTACAAAATTACAAAGTGACTGGGTGTGGTTTTCAGTTCTAGATTTAAAAGTTGCTTTCTTTTGTCTGCCATTAGTTGAAAGCAGTCAAGAAATTTATGCCTTTGAATGGGAAAACCCCAAAACAGGGAAAAAAGCCAGCTTACATGGACCCTATTGCCACAAGGATTCCAAAAATAGCCCCACAAGAATTGGAGATCAATTAGCTAAAGAACTGGAAGCCTGGACACCGCCACTCTGGGAAGGTACACTTCTGCAGTACATTGATGACCTACTAATAACAAGAACCCATGAAGACTGCAAAGAATGAGCTGTAAGTCTTTTAAATGTTCTGGGACTAAGTGGATATAGGGTCTCCCCTGAAAAGGCTCAGCTAGTCCTCCAAAAGGTGAAATATGAACTGGCAGGAGGAGAGAGAGCCTTGGAAAATAAAAGAAAGAGACAATTTGTCAGATGCCCCAGACAACTACAATTAAAAAAAACAAAACTAAGAGCTTTTCTGGGAATGACAAGACAGTGTAAATTATGGATCTACAGCTATGGACTAATTGTGAAACACTTATACCAGCTCCTAAAAGAAAACGGAGGGGACCCACCTATGCTGGACACCAGAGACTAATAACGCATTTGTAACTCTGAAACGTGAGTTAATGCAAGCTCCAGCATTGGGCATACTGGATGTCATTAAACCTTTTCTGTTGTTTTCACATGAAAGGCAAGGACCGGCATTGGGACTTTTGGCACAGAAGCTAGGACCGTACAAAAGGCCAGTGGCTTATTTCTTCAAGCAGCTGGACATGGTCATCCAAGGAGAGCCCACCTGCCTGTGTGCAGTGGCAGCCGGGACCCTGAACATAGAGGAAGCCCTCAAGTTCACAATGGGCTAGCAGATAACCATTTTTGTCTCACATACAGTGTCAGCAGTGCTCACACAGAAAGGAAATCACTGGTTAACCCCATCTCACTTTCTCAAACACCAAGCTGTCCAAACAGAATCGGAGGACATGAGTATCCAAGTAACTAACATCTTCAATCCAGCAGCTTACCTCCAGGGCAAGGCCTCTGAGGAGCCTGTACAGCATGACTGCATTGAAACCATGGAGGCAGTTTACTCTAGCCACCCAGACTTGAAGGACTCTCCACTAGAAAAGGCAGACAACTGGTTCACTGATGAAAGCAGCTATGTCAAGAATGGTAAGTGGTTTGCTGGCTATGCAATTACAAGCACAGACGCTGTCATTGAAGCAAATCTGTTACCTGTGCGGACATCAGCTCAAAAGGCTGAAATAATAGCCCTAACTGTAGCCTTAGGATCAGCTGAAGGAAAACCTATCAACATTTGGACTGATTCAAAGTATGCTTTTGGAGTAGTACACACTCCCAGGGCTATTTGGAAAGAAAGAAGTTTATTGACCTCACAGAAGAAACAAATCAAGCATGCTACTGAAATTTTACACTTGCTGGATGCACTGTCAAAACCTTCAAAAGTGGCTATAATGCATTGTAAAAGACACTCCCAAGGTAACACCATCCCTGAACTGAGAAATGCTATAGCAGACAAAACAGCAAAGGCAGTGGCTAGTAAGTTTCAAGTTCAAGCCCTAGCTTGAATCCCTTCTAGCATCCTTAGGAATAAAAAAACCCCACCATACAACACTGATGATTTAAATTGGATACAGGAAGAAATGAGACAAGTAAGAACAGACGGGTGGGCTAAAATAAAAGATCTCATAGTCATACCCAGAAAACTGTTAAAATTATTTATCCAAAGCAAATACTCTAAAACACATTAGGGAGTTGATGCCTTACATAACCACTTAGAAGACAAAGTAATAGCACTGAAATTAAAGGAGACAAAGGAGGAAAAACAACCCTAATACCACTGTTAGGCTAAGCACAGAGACTATCCCTAAAAGAGTTTTACCAAGAGACGTGTGGCAAATTGACTTCTCTGAATTCCCTAGAAAAGGGACATACAAGTACCTCTTAGTCCTTACAAATACTTTTTCAGATTGGCCAGAAGCTTTCCCTCGTAGAACAAACAAGGCTAGAGAAATTGTTAAAGCTTTAGTACAAGAAATTCTTCCACAATTTGGGGTACCGAGGGAAACAATTTCTGATAGGGGATCACACTTTGTAGCCCAGGCAGTGCAAGGAGTGAGTCATCTACTAAGTATACAGTGGCAACTACATACACCATATAGGCCACAAGCAAGTAGACAAGCAAAAAGGATGAATCACTTAATAAAGCAACAATGAGCCAAAATTTGTCAAAAAACTAATTTCTATTGCTATCAGGCTGTAGATACAAAAATGCTGCTAGCAAGGATTTTCTTGCTAGCTTCTAAGTCCGTGAGAGACTTTTCTCTCTCACAGAAGAGGTAGCAGGGAATGTAAATAACCAAGACACCTGCAACCTTGAAAAGTCTTGTTTATTGTATAGTAGAAAAATATTTTGACAATGGATGTTTTAGGATTTTAGCCAATCACCCCCAAGGGGTGGCTGATCCTTTGTCCAATTAGACTAAGAAGAAAAAAGTCTATAAAAGAGTTTGTAAAATAATTAAATGAAATCAACCTCACTGCACAATTCCTGCCTGCTGGATCTTCTCCTCCTCCTCCTCCCTATGGCTGTGGGACACAGTAATATACTGTAGGAACCAGGCCTGCGGTAATAATCAGGCTCTGCCCATGGCTTTGCTACGCATTTATGTCCAGAATTACAATCAATACGCACTACAGTTGTTCATTGTCAACCACCAGCACCTGATAAACCCTTCTATAATATGAATCCAAAAGAATGGGTTTATATTAAGTCTCTTTCCAGAAATCCACTCCAGGAAAAATGGGAAGGACCTTACAATTTGGGACAAAAAGTGAACCTTGCATCAGATTACCTTAGATAACACTTCTTGCAAGTTTATAGAGATAGAAGATAAACTCACAGCATGGTTACCCAACTTATTCTGGCTTAAACAATTGTTTGTAATAGTTATTTGTCTTGTGATGTTCTTATTTACTGATTGTATTAGTAGTTATTGTTATATGGTATTAGGTACTTAGTATCTCATTGCGTATACACAATGGCAAAAGCACAAACTTAGAAACAAGATAGAGAAGGGTACTTACATTCAAGACATGCAAGGTTTGTAAAGAACTAAAAACGATCAAGGAAAAGGGGGGATTGAGAAGGGGGATAATCCATAGTTAACTCATGTAAGAAAAGAGAGAACTCTTAAATAAAAAATTAAAATAATTTATTGAAAACAGAAAAATTGAGAAGTTACAGAAATTAGAAAAATATAAAAATTTGGGATCCTATGGCTCGATAGATGGTATGCCCCAGGAGTGCAGGGATCTGAGATCTTCTGGCTGGGTCAGCACTGGACCTCAGGTAGAGAAAAAGGACTTGCAGTGCTGAGCTGACTTTTGCTGGTCCAAAATTCAAAAAAAAAATTATTAAAGGCTCCTTAATAGGAGTAAGGCTTTTAATGCCCAGCACTGATGTCCACCACAGCTAGCCTGCAGAGGACACTCTCTCCTCTCACCTCTCTCTCTCTGAATTTTTTGAAGCCTATGTTGTTGTTTTATAGTGCCTTTGCTCCGCCCCAGTCCGCCCACAGCCCGCCCCTTTGGTTTAAAGTGATTGGTGCTTCCCCTTTGACAGATCATCTCCGTCCACCAATAGCTCGTCGTTGTCAGAGGGGTGGTATCAGTTGAGATAAGGGTGCTAAAATGCTTTCATTAAAATTCAGGTTGCCATGGAGCTTGCCAGCAGGGTAATGGCTATGGGGCTAAAATAGCTGCTGGCTGTTAGAACTGGGGTTTTTGGAGTAAGCCCTTGGACCAAAGTGCAAGTAAAAACACCTAAAAAAGTATTAAAATGCATCCAACACATCTTAAAACACTTGTAAAAAGTATACAGTAATCACAGGAAAGATAACTCTTACGGTGTACAGGTGGTTTGAAGTTTGAAAAGGGAGCATCAGTTGGGGATTTTTAACTGGGGAATTTTTAACTGGGAATGGTGCAACTCTCTTAATAAACTACTTTGAACAATTGAAAACACAGATAATGGAACTTGATTTTTGTACCTGGGGTGATGGGTTAATTTTAATATTTAAAATATTTAACTCAGAATTAATTAATTAAAGCACTAAATATGCAAAGACCAAGAACAATTAGGGATTTCATGCATGACACTCATTGTGGGATATGCCCAGCCCTCGCCCTGGAGGGCTGGGCATATCCCACAACTCATGTAAGCACAAATAAAACTATTAAGAGACAGCAAATGTTAATCACAAAACCTAAGCCACAGGATTCGCCTTAATCTTGTCAAGATAAGAGGAACAGGATCTTTTGAAAACCAGAACAGAGATCGCTGCATCATCCAGCGAAGAACTGTGCATGCTCCAGAAAGAAAGGTAAAAAGTGCATTGTGACGGAGACTACTGATCTTTATTAGAAAGACCCCCGAGGAAGAAGAGGAGCCTTCCTCAGTGCGACCACCTGGGTACACAGCGCATGCGTGGCATGTCTGCTAATGATATTAATGACTTCTGAGAAGTAATTTCTAGAACCACTCCTATCCCAAGGAATGTGATGAATATTCATAAATTTTACACATAATGCTGGACTGTATGGAGTGCTCTGTGTGTGCGTTAGGAGGAGCGATCCCCAACGCACCCAGTGCCGAATAAAGCAAATACCCGCTTCTCTGTCTCTGAAGCATCTCTAGGCCTGGTTTGGGGCAATTCAAAATAGGTGAATACACATTACAACTACCCCTGAAGTTGTTGCGTAGGCAGATTTAAGAGGAAAGGACTTCATCTTCATCACTTTCCTTCTTTCTTGTTTTGACAGAATTAAGAACTTGTAAAAAATCTGATATCACTGATGCTCACCACTCCTCCAATTAGACTTACGCTCCCTTACACTGTGCTGAGGACAACAAAGTCCAGAGCTTTGGATATCTCCTGCTTCTGCCCTAGGAATTGCTTCCAGTGCTGTACCTTTGCTCCAGCTGTGAAACCAAACCAGCAGAACCAAGGAAGTTCTCTCTGAATGAACCAAGATTTCTCTTGAAGGCTACAACAGCAGTCATGGCAGTGAACAGTGCTCTTCACCGGGCCATTCCTCTGGAAAAAAAAGCGCACCACCTCTCAACCTAAACCGTTAAGCCTCCTGCTGAGTTGACTGACAAAGTGTCCAACTGCAGTTAGATTCCAACAGCTACTTCCAATGACCTGTCAACAGAGCTTTGCAGACTTGCAACAGTCCAACAAACTAAAGGGGCTATGTTTCATGGCTGCTTTTCAAACATCATTGACTTACGTCCCTTTGCCAGGTTAAGTGAAGGTGGCCTGTCCACCTTGATCAAAGTCAGTAGAATTTTGGCCCAATCTGCTGTTATGCAACACGTCATGACACGATCTCTAGGCGCTGATGCAAAATTCCCACTGAAGTGCATGTCGTTACATGACTTAAGGCTACCTACTCACAGAGTGTCCACTCCACTGCCACACCCATTTTCTGGCCACCTTTAAATGACTGAGCAGTCTTACTTTTTCAAACATTTCTCAGGGGAACGTGACCACCAACTCCTCCTTTCTGAAGCTTAGGAACCTAATTTAAAAGTAGTACTAGCAATACCAGTTTATCCAAAATCCATTTGCTCCATCAACAAACTCCGAGCAAGCGCTGATAATTAGTTTCAAGACTTCTACATGTTTTTACAGCGAGCTTTTTGTTTGCTTGTTTGTTTTTAAAGCGGATGGAGTTTCCCTGAGGCTACCAGGGTGGGAGGCAGGCAGGGAGAGCCCTGGCGTGGGTGGCACAGGGGACCCCGGGAGCTGGTGGCTGCCACTGGCTGGCGCCAGGTCGGGACCGGCAGGCAGGGCTGCACCCCATGGCTGCCGCAACAGCTGCAGCTTCTGCAGCCTGAAACACAGCTGGCTCAGGGGTTTAAATCAAGAGCCAAAATATTTTGCTGGTCAATTTGGGGCAGAGAAAGGTCATCACTTTTAGCATGGCATAAGCTTGCCACTACATTTCTGTGAAGGAAAATCACCTTGTTGGAGTGAAACTCCTGGGTAAAATACTGAAGCACTTGCAGATTCATATTATCCGACACTTCTGTGACCTTCTTTTATACCTGCATTGTTTCATACTGCTGGTTTTGGGCACAAGTTCTTTGTACACTATTCTGGAAACAAAAAAAAAGAAAAAAACCCCAAACCCAACACCCACCCCTCCCCCACCATCACTCCTTCCCCTGCCCCAACCCAAACAAAACCAACCTGCAGAATGTGCAGGATTTCAAATGAGAACAAGCATAGATGGGACATAAAAAGATGGATTCTCCTTAGACATTTGTGCATGCAGTGCTCTGCAATCAACTAAATTCTACTTCTCGTACACCAAATATTTGTCTTTGGAACTCCTTGTTCTCCATTCAAACCCTTCTGGGAGGGTAATCGAGGAGATACTCTACATATTTTTAGCACATATTGCACTAGTCAATTAAATCCAATCCACAGCATAACTTGACTAACTGAGGCGGTGACAAGGTCAATTAAGACCTGTTCATATCTTAATTTGGAGCTCTTCCAACTGCTTGAAAAGTGAAGCCTTGGACATTGAAGGTTCAGACTAAGGAGAATCCAAAACGTGGACAGCATCTCCCTTCTGCTGGAAGCCTTGAAGTTCACCACTGCAGTCTGCAGCCTACACAGATCATCTGAGTATTGTAAAAGTTCTCCAAGGAAGAACAAGAACAAGGCTAATGCATGCACACAAATGCTGATCAAAAGCACTTGATGCTCTTGGACAAAAATATGTAACCTTCACTTTTGGAAAGACAAGGTGACTATGGTTGTCTCTACAGTACTCGTAGGAAAAAATCCCTGAAGTTTTGTAAAACCTCTTTTCAGGAGTTTGTTAACTTCATTTTTGTTAAGAATTGGGGAACACAGAGAGACCTGACACTTTTTTGCAAAATGCCATAGAAACTGCTACACTGACTTCAACAACAGTCCAAGTAACCTTCTCTGCAAATACTGACCATATGAAGTCCTGGTTGATACAAACCTCCATTACCTAAGAAAGGAACAACTCGGCAAGCAGTTTGCAAAGATGAACAACTTAGCACGACTGCGGCTGATGACATGCCCTGACCTTTTTTGCCTTCAGCTATGAGTACCGTACCCTCCTACCCTCACACATGCCACTCAAAGCTCCTTGCATGCAGCTCTCACACCATCTATGCCAGCAACTGTGCCAAGACAGTGCCCCTCTTCAGCACCACCGCACCTACCACAAGGTAGCTGAATCAGAGGGCAGGAAAAAGACATTGCCAATGGAGGGGAGTTTCTCCCACTGACAGCTAAGCTCCAAGTTCAACGTCCCTTACGTCTTGCGCAGGACGGGCGGGAAAACGCCTCGGCGGAGCGCAGCGCTGGGCAGGAGCGGCCGGCACGGCACCGAGCGTGCTCTCCACTCCCTCCCGCCCGCGCCGCTGCGGGGACCCCGGGTTACTTTTAACTATATCTCGAACTCCTCTGGTAGAAAAGACAGCTTCCCGGACAGTGATGGAGTCACTGGGAGCAAAGGGGGCATCTTGGAGAGTTCTGGCAAAAGTTCTGCTTTCTGAGTTTCTTCATCCACCAAAAAGGAGACAGAGGAGTCCTGTAACATTCTTCAACTACAGGGAGAGGTCATGGGGCTTTTCCCGTGGAGTGTCTCAAATGATTTTGGGACGCAGCCCCCTTTTTCTGCTAAGTTCCTGGCAAGAGCACCCTCTGAGGTACTCGGGAATTACAGACTTCCAGAACTGCCTACTCGATGCCCCCCTCTAATATGCATCCCCCTTTTGGGATGGAAAAGGAAGAAAATGAAACTATTCCTAATGCTATGAAGTCTTTGCTGCCTTGCTCTAGGTACAGGAATTTAGCAGGGCCTTGGCTGAGCAACAGTCTCTGTTGATTAGTAACAGTTTCTAGAACGAATACTTTCTTCTGTTACTTCCTCCCTGTGAATTCCTAGCCTTGTCTAAGGGCAGATTCACACGGTCTCTTTGTAAAGACACATCTATCTTACTCCTTTCACTCCCACACCTTCTTGGCGGTGGGACGGCTCCCCCCGGCACAGCACCTGGCACAAAACCCCTGTATGCGCACACACACACCTGCACTTACCCTGCACTCCGCTGCACACACACCCACACACCCCCCCGCACACTAACACCCCCCTCCACATCCCCACCATGCTACTTGCAGTGGCCCTGCCCCTGCCATCCCGGCCGGCTGGCAGCACCCACTTCTCACATGCTTCCCCATGCCTTGTATTTCCTTGCTGCCCCCTCTGTAGCCTTCCCTCAACCTGCCTTTTCTCCCTTGCCTTTCATTGACTTGCTCACCCATCCCCCACCTGACTTCCTTTCACATTCGTCTAGGTCTGGCCTCATCTTTCCTTTTCCTTCTAGGACCCTCATTGCCTTGCCTCACCTTGCAAAGCCACCACTTGCCTTGCCTTGCCCTTGAACCCCTCCCTTGCCTTGCATTACCTTGCTTACTCCTCCCCCACCTGGAATTCAAGACCCATTTTCAATGACATTTCATGGCCTTGCCCTGCCCTTTCTGCTCCTCCTTAGGAATCTCAAAGCTCTCAAGCATCTCCGGTGTTTCAGGATCACATGAGAGGAAGACCAGGGGAGGACGCATGTTGCCACACTCATCTCTATGGGCAGCCTTTGTCTGGGAGCAATCTTTGCATGTCTTGAATCTTGGAAGAGCAATTCACATTTTGCCCTTGAGCCCAGGGACCAGAATGAGAGTTCTTTTGCATACAAAGGAAAGCAGGTAGCTCAAGTCTTTTAGGTGCAGAGGAGAGATGACCCATGCGGGATCAAGGCCACACAGAGCACTTGGTCCTGGCCACTTTTGTGTACCAGCAGTCCTTGAATGTACTTCTCACCTGCCTTGCCTTGCCTTGCCTTGACAACACAACAGTTTCCTTGCCTTGCCCTGCTAGCTCTCTGGAGCCTTGCATTCCTTTGCATGGCCATGCCCTGCCCTTGACCTGCCTGCTGCTTTCCTCCAGGGCCTTGGCTTGCCGAGCCCTTCCTGTTTCTGCCTGGCCTACCCATCAGTGGACTTTCCTTCCTACGGCCAGCCTTGCCTCTAATGTCTGGGCCTTCTCTTGCCTACCACTCCATTTGCTTTCCCCTCACTGCTCTGGCCTTGACTACCACTCCATTTGCTTTCCCCTCACTGCTCTGGCCTTGCCTACCTCTCCCTTGACTTGCCCACAATTGCCTGCACTTGGTTGGCAGTGCCTTGCCTGCATGGAACTCAAGGTAAGGAATGGTAGGCAGGGCAAAGCAGAGCCAGCAAGTTGTTGGTAGTGTGAGGCAAGGCAGACGTAGGCAAAGGAAGCAGAGCAAGGGTAGCTTAAGAAGAACTAGACAAGGTACTGAAGGCAAGGCAAGGCCAAGAGACTTGGAGTGCCTCTCCTTGGGAAGGCAAGGACATAGTGCCAGTGTTGCTGGAGCAGATGTTAAGGTACCGTGGGGGGGAATAGTCCAGCAAGACATTTCTCTTCTGGCCCCTGTGCGTGTTGGGGCAATTGTTGGACATATTCAATACTGGAGGTGGATCAGTCCCTGGATGTGTTGTATTTTGGAGGAGGGGATGTGGTTTCTTTGGAGATGGGCTTGTAGTTGCTCTCTTTGGCAAGGAAAGCAGGTTTGGATGTGCACATCAGGTGCTCTTAGGGATTTTAAAGGCTCTTCCCAACAGGCAGAGCTCAGGGTTAGAGCTGTTGAGCTGTCGGTGGGAATGCAAAGGCCAAGCTCGTGAGCCTTTTGTCCTGGTGCCTTTAGTGTGTGAGCAGTCCCTGGTGCCATTGTCTTTGGATCCTGACTGTGGGAGAGGGAAGGCTTAGGATGGTACCTAGAGCTGAGAAGGAAAGTGCTGAGAGCAGCATGTGTGCTGCTAGTTTGAGGGGTGCAGTTGAAGTTGTAGGCAGCAAGAGCTTCCTCAAGCTGGGACTGTTTTGAGCTCTGTGTTTACCAGATGGTTTCAAGTTGGTGGGCGGAATCTGCGAGAGGGAAAATATTTGTTTTGGGCCAAAGAGGTTTGTCTGGCTCTTGGAGTGTGGTGTAAAGAAGAGTGTGCTCTTGGAAGGGGAAGATGAGGGAAATCTTTTTGTCCTGACACCGTTGATTTGAGTGCAGGGACGTTTGCAACTTGCCTCTGCCCTTGGGGTGGTTTCGAGCTGCGCCAGGTGCTTGGCCTTCTTTTGCAAGTCCTCAGCGCCATCGTGTGGTTATTTCGATGAGTGCTGACAGTGCCCGGCAAAAAGCTAAGCGCTTCGGTGTCGCCGCCCCGGTCGTGTGGGAGCAGTTGGTGGAAGAGCTCCGCTGTGCATCCTGCCTCTTGGAGACATAAAAGAATGTGATCCTGCGCGTAGCGGGGAAGGAAGAGGAATCTTTTCATTTTTGGCTGTGCAGTTTCCAAGCGTCAAAAGTAAAGGCAGTTCCAGCACGGCCTCTTTCTTTCAGAACCTTTTCTGTGCCATCATGAACATGTTCAACATGTAACTCGCACCCAGTGAACTGCATCAAAGGCCCTGGAGATACGCACTTTCCTTCAAGCTCTCTATGTACCATCCTACCCACCACCTCTCACGGATCCCAAACCCCTTCCAAACATCCAGCAGCTGCACGCAGAGAACAAGTGCTAGAACAAGGTGTTGGCCTTCATAGTCCTTTTAAAGTCTGTAAACTAGGCGAAACATTACAGTGACCAGCACTTTCCTTTGCAACTATATATAGAGCATCATCACATTCTCTCAAAGAGGGTAAGTCCACCCTTGAAGTGCAGCGTTTGCAGCCACAGTTCTGACTGAGAGATGGGCCAGGTGAGAAAACATTTGTTGACTATCCCTCTTCTCTGGAAGACTTGATGCAGCACAATCACGTCCACACACCTTCAGTGTGGCCAAGTTCAAGCAGCTAGAGCTCACAGAGATGGGAGAGTCAGGACAGAAGATGTTAAAAAAGTACCGTGTAGTTATAGAAGTATTAAAACTGTGCACAGCAGTCTGCAGCACTGGAGCTTCCTTCTCCAACAGACGTGAAATCCCATTGTTGGCTCTTCAAGCTCCGTTGCTAGCTGCTCTCCTGAAGAAAAGAACTAGAAGAAAAAGACAATATGGGAAGCACCTTCCCCTTGCCACACGTAAAGCCAATTAAACAACCCGCTGCACTCTCTACTCCCCCTCTCCTTGGCATTCACCACTGTGTTTTCTGCATCTCAGAGCCTAAAAAGAAGCACCAGTGCTTCCAGGTATGATTGGAAGAGGAATAAGTAGTAGCAAAAGTAAGTAGCTTTCATTGAACTTCCTCCTGCTCAATCCTAACGTGAATTAGGCAGGTAGGCGAGTAACAGCTGCGCTCCTTTCTCAGTTTCTAAGTAGCAGACACGAGCCTGGTGCTTTGCACCTTCCTTCAGCCTCGTTAGTACCCATGTGGCGCTTTCATTCTGCCGGAGTCGAAGCGTCGTCTACTTGTCGCACAGAGAGCACCGTGCCAGCAGAGAAATGCTACAGCCCACTGCTTCTGCCGAAACACGCCTGGCCTATGCACTTTCCCTCGCAGCGACATACACCAGCACATTGGGTCTTTGTGTCGTCCAAATGTAAAGGGAAAGAGTCTCAGCTCCGTCTGGCACAGAGAACAGTTTTAGGTCAACAAGCTCACCCAGAGCTTACCCTGGACACGTGGAAACCTGTATTTGCACCACATCCCAGTGGCAGCCCTCTTTCTTTTGCAGCCCGCACAGCGCCGTCAGATCGCGGTGCTCTCTGCACCTTCCTTCTCGGTTCCAAGTACCAGCGCCAACCTTACAGCCTTGCGGGGAGCGAAGACGCGGATAGGCGTCTCGCGAAGAAGAACGGGCCAGGACGCAAAGACGGGCTTCCTTTCTCCTCCTCCGTGCCCGAAGGGCGGTGCTGTGTTGAAAGTCTCGGCCAGCGAAAAGCTCATCCAGCAAGTGTTTCGCTCCTGAGGCATTCCACTGAGCGAGAGCTACACGGACACTTTCGACTCTGGGAAACAGCAAGAAAATGACGACTGTACGTCGAGCTGAGCCAAATCCGTGCACAGCACCCTGTGGCTGCGTGCAGTGTTCACGCCGAAGAGCGGCAAAGCTCCAAGCCATCGCTGCGCTTCAGTTCTGTCCAGAGCACAGAAGGCGAAGAACGAAGCAGCTGGGCACCGGCTTCATGGACTCAGTGGGCCCGATTGCAAATGTCCAGCCCAGAGCTGCTTCACAAGCAGATTCAGCTGAGAATGCTCTGGCTGCTTCAGGAAGGAAGGCGCAGCCCTTGCACTCCAGCACGCAACCTGGCCAGAAACAGGTTCCTAAACCTTCAATGCTGCCGAGTCCATGCAGCTTGAGCACACCCAGAAGGACGCGTCCGGAAAGAGGGCGTTCTTCGAGTACCCCCCTCCTCCAAGTAGCCTTGAAACTGAGCACAACGCCCTGCGGCTCGGGAACTTCCTTCTCAGATAGACGTAGCGTCACGTTATTCACTCTCGCAGCTCCGTTGCCCACTTGCAGCAGCTGCTGCTACCAAAGCAAAAAGGCTCCAGAAGTAAAAGCCACTGCTGGGCTGCACTTTCCCTTTGCCTCACGCAAAGCAACAGAAACTGTCGGCTGCACGCTGGATTTCCATTCTCTGCCGCATCTGCCACTGTCATCTCTGCGTCTCCAAGCATAAACCTGGGCACAGTTCTTTCCAGGGAGAGCTGGAAGAGGAATAGGTAGCAGCACAAGTAGCTGCAAGTGGACCTTTCTGGTTTCAACTGCTAACGTGAATCCGCAAAGAAGCGAGTGACAGCCACGCTTCCTCTCGCAGCCTGTGCGATGCGCACAGCAGCTCGGTGCTCTGCCTTCATTCTTATGCTCTTCGTACCACGTGGCGCTTCCATTCTGCCGGAGTCGAAGCGTCGTCTACTTGTCGCACAGAGAGCACCGTGCCGGCAGCGAAATGCTCCAGCCCACTGCTTCTGCCGAAACACGCCTGGCCTATGCACTTTCCCTCGCAGCGACATACACCAGCACACTGGGTCTTTGTGGTCGTCCAAATGTGAAGGGAAAGAGTCTCAGCTCCGTCTGGCACAGAGAACAGTTTTAGGTCAACAAGCTCACCCAGAGCTTACCCTGGACGCGTGGAAACCTGTATTTGCACCACATCCCAGTGGCAGCCCTCTTTCTTTTGCAGCCCGCACAGCGCCGTCAGATCGCGGTGCTCTCTGCGCCTTCCTTCTCGGTTCCAAGTACCAGCGCCAACCTTACAGCCTTGCGGGGAGCGAAGACGCGGGTAGGCGTCTCGCGAAGAAGAACGGGCCAGGACGCAAAGACGGGCTTCCTTTCTCCTCCTCCGTGCCCGAAGGGCGGTGCTGTGTTGAAAGTCTCGGCCAGCGAAAAGCTCATCCAGCAAGTGTTTCGCTCCTGAGGCATTCCACTGAGCGAGAGCTACACGGACACTTTCGACTCTGGGAAACAGCAAGAAAATGACGACTGTACGTCGAGCTGAGCCAAATCCGTGCACAGCACCCTGTGGCTGCGTGCAGTGTTCACGCCGAAGAGCGGCAAAGCTCCAAGCCATCGCTGCGCTTCAGTTCTGTCCAGAGCACAGAAGGCGAAGAACGAAGCAGCTGGGCACCGGCTTCATGGACTCAGTGGGCCCGATTGCAAATGTCCAGCCCAGAGCTGCTTCACAAGCAGATTCAGCTGAGAATGCTCTGGCTGCTTCAGGAAGGAAGGCGCAGCCCTTGCACTCCAGCACGCAACCTGGCCAGAAACAGGTTCCTAAACCTTCAATGCTGCCGAGTCCATGCAGCTTGAGCACACCCAGAAGGACGCGTCCGGAAAGAGGGCGTTCTTCGAGTACCCCCCTCCTCCAAGTAGCCTTGAAACTGAGCACAACGCCCTGCGGCTCGGGAACTTCCTTCTCAGATAGACGTAGCGTCACGTTATTCACTCTCGCAGCTCCGTTGCCCACTTGCAGCAGCTGCTGCTACCAAAGCAAAAAGGCTCCAGAAGTAAAAGCCACTGCTGGGCTGCACTTTCCCTTTGCCTCACGCAAAGCAACAGAAACTGTCGGCTGCACGCTGGATTTCCATTCTCTGCCGCATCTGCCACTGTCATCTCTGCGTCTCCAAGCATAAACCTGGGCACAGTTCTTTCCAGGGAGAGCTGGAAGAGGAATAGGTAGCAGCACAAGTAGCTGCAAGTGGACCTTTCTGGTTTCAACTGCTAACGTGAATCCGCAAAGAAGCGAGTGACAGCCACGCTTCCTCTGGCAGCCTGTGCGATGCGCACAGCAGCTCGGTGCTCTGCCTTCATTCTTATGCTCTTCGTACCACGTGGCGCTTCCATTCTGCCGGAGTCGAAGCGTCGTCTACTTGTCGCACAGAGAGCACCGTGCCGGCAGCGAAATGCTCCAGCCCACTGCTTCTGCCGAAACACGCCTGGCCTATGCACTTTCCCTCGCAGCGACATACACCAGCACACTGGGTCTTTGTGGTCGTCCAAATGTGAAGGGAAAGAGTCTCAGCTCCGTCTGGCACAGAGAACAGTTTTAGGTCAACAAGCTCACCCAGAGCTTACCCTGGACGCGTGGAAACCTGTATTTGCACCACATCCCAGTGGCAGCCCTCTTTCTTTTGCAGCCCGCACAGCGCCGTCAGATCGCGGTGCTCTCTGCACCTTCCTTCTCGGTTCCAAGTACCAGCGCCAACCTTACAGCCTTGCGGGGAGCGAAGACGCGGGTAGGCGTCTCGCGAAGAAGAACGGGCCAGGACGCAAAGACGGGCTTCCTTTCTCCTCCTCCGTGCCCGAAGGGCGGTGCTGTGTTGAAAGTCTCGGCCAGCGAAAAGCTCATCCAGCAAGTGTTTCGCTCCTGAGGCATTCCACTGAGCGAGAGCTACATGGACACTTTCGACTCTGGGAAACAGCAAGAAAATGACGACTGTACGTCGAGCTGAGCCAAATCCGTGCACAGCACCCTGTGGCTGCGTGCAGTGTTCACGCCGAAGAGCGGCAAAGCTCCAAGCCATCGCTGCGCTTCAGTTCTGTCCAGAGCACAGAAGGCGAAGAACGAAGCAGCTGGGCACCGGCTTCATGGACTCAGTGGGCCCGATTGCAAATGTCCAGCCCAGAGCTGCTTCACAAGCAGATTCAGCTGAGAATGCTCTGGCTGCTTCAGGAAGGAAGGCGCAGCCCTTGCACTCCAGCACGCAACCTGGCCAGAAACAGGTTCCTAAACCTTCAATGCTGCCGAGTCCATGCAGCTTGAGCACACCCAGAAGGACGCGTCCGGAAAGAGGGCGTTCTTCGAGTACCCCCCTCCTCCAAGTAGCCTTGAAACTGAGCACAACGCCCTGCGGCTCGGGAACTTCCTTCTCAGATAGACGTAGCGTCACGTTATTCACTCTCGCAGCTCCGTTGCCCACTTGCAGCAGCTGCTGCTACCAAAGCAAAAAGGCTCCAGAAGTAAAAGCCACTGCTGGGCTGCACTTTCCCTTTGCCTCACGCAAAGCAACAGAAACTGTCGGCTGCACGCTGGATTTCCATTCTCTGCCGCATCTGCCACTGTCATCTCTGCGTCTCCAAGCATAAACCTGGGCACAGTTCTTTCCAGGGAGAGCTGGAAGAGGAATAGGTAGCAGCACAAGTAGCTGCAAGTGGACCTTTCTGGTTTCAACTGCTAACGTGAATCCGCAAAGAAGCGAGTGACAGCCACGCTTCCTCTCGCAGCCTGTGCGATGCGCACAGCAGCTCGGTGCTCTGCCTTCATTCTTATGCTCTTCGTACCACGTGGCGCTTCCATTCTGCCGGAGTCGAAGCGTCGTCTACTTGTCGCACAGAGAGCACCGTGCCGGCAGCGAAATGCTCCAGCCCACTGCTTCTGCCGAAACACGCCTGGCCTATGCACTTTCCCTCGCAGCGACATACACCAGCACACTGGGTCTTTGTGGTCGTCCAAATGTGAAGGGAAAGAGTCTCAGCTCCGTCTGGCACAGAGAACAGTTTTAGGTCAACAAGCTCACCCAGAGCTTACCCTGGACGCGTGGAAACCTGTATTTGCACCACATCCCAGTGGCAGCCCTCTTTCTTTTGCAGCCCGCACAGCGCCGTCAGATCGCGGTGCTCTCTGCGCCTTCCTTCTCGGTTCCAAGTACCAGCGCCAACCTTACAGCCTTGCGGGGAGCGAAGACGCGGGTAGGCGTCTCGCGAAGAAGAACGGGCCAGGACGCAAAGACGGGCTTCCTTTCTCCTCCTCCGTGCCCGAAGGGCGGTGCTGTGTTGAAAGTCTCGGCCAGCGAAAAGCTCATCCAGCAAGTGTTTCGCTCCTGAGGCATTCCACTGAGCGAGAGCTACACGGACACTTTCGACTCTGGGAAACAGCAAGAAAATGACGACTGTACGTCGAGCTGAGCCAAATCCGTGCACAGCACCCTGTGGCTGCGTGCAGTGTTCACGCCGAAGAGCGGCAAAGCTCCAAGCCATCGCTGCGCTTCAGTTCTGTCCAGAGCACAGAAGGCGAAGAACGAAGCAGCTGGGCACCGGCTTCATGGACTCAGTGGGCCCGATTGCAAATGTCCAGCCCAGAGCTGCTTCACAAGCAGATTCAGCTGAGAATGCTCTGGCTGCTTCAGGAAGGAAGGCGCAGCCCTTGCACTCCAGCACGCAACCTGGCCAGAAACAGGTTCCTAAACCTTCAATGCTGCCGAGTCCATGCAGCTTGAGCACACCCAGAAGGACGCGTCCGGAAAGAGGGCGTTCTTCGAGTACCCCCCTCCTCCAAGTAGCCTTGAAACTGAGCACAACGCCCTGCGGCTCGGGAACTTCCTTCTCAGATAGACGTAGCGTCACGTTATTCACTCTCGCAGCTCCGTTGCCCACTTGCAGCAGCTGCTGCTACCAAAGCAAAAAGGCTCCAGAAGTAAAAGCCACTGCTGGGCTGCACTTTCCCTTTGCCTCACGCAAAGCAACAGAAACTGTCGGCTGCACGCTGGATTTCCATTCTCTGCCGCATCTGCCACTGTCATCTCTGCGTCTCCAAGCATAAACCTGGGCACAGTTCTTTCCAGGGAGAGCTGGAAGAGGAATAGGTAGCAGCACAAGTAGCTGCAAGTGGACCTTTCTGGTTTCAACTGCTAACGTGAATCCGCAAAGAAGCGAGTGACAGCCACGCTTCCTCTCGCAGCCTGTGCGATGCGCACAGCAGCTCGGTGCTCTGCCTTCATTCTTATGCTCTTCGTACCACGTGGCGCTTCCATTCTGCCGGAGTCGAAGCGTCGTCTACTTGTCGCACAGAGAGCACCGTGCCGGCAGCGAAATGCTCCAGCCCACTGCTTTTGCCGAAACACGCCTGGCCTATGCACTTTCCCTCGCAGCGACATACACCAGCACACTGGGTCTTTGTGGTCGTCCAAATGTGAAGGGAAAGAGTCTCAGCTCCGTCTGGCACAGAGAACAGTTTTAGGTCAACAAGCTCACCCAGAGCTTACCCTGGACGCGTGGAAACCTGTATTTGCACCACATCCCAGTGGCAGCCCTCTTTCTTTTGCAGCCCGCACAGCGCCGTCAGATCGCGGTGCTCTCTGCGCCTTCCTTCTCGGTTCCAAGTACCAGCGCCAACCTTACAGCCTTGCGGGGAGCGAAGACGCGGGTAGGCGTCTCGCGAAGAAGAACGGGCCAGGACGCAAAGACGGGCTTCCTTTCTCCTCCTCCGTGCCCGAAGGGCGGTGCTGTGTTGAAAGTCTCGGCCAGCGAAAAGCTCATCCAGCAAGTGTTTCGCTCCTGAGGCATTCCACTGAGCGAGAGCTACACGGACACTTTCGACTCTGGGAAACAGCAAGAAAATGACGACTGTACGTCGAGCTGAGCCAAATCCGTGCACAGCACCCTGTGGCTGCGTGCAGTGTTCACGCCGAAGAGCGGCAAAGCTCCAAGCCATCGCTGCGCTTCAGTTCTGTCCAGAGCACAGAAGGCGAAGAACGAAGCAGCTGGGCACCGGCTTCATGGACTCAGTGGGCCCGATTGCAAATGTCCAGCCCAGAGCTGCTTCACAAGCAGATTCAGCTGAGAATGCTCTGGCTGCTTCAGGAAGGAAGGCGCAGCCCTTGCACTCCAGCACGCAACCTGGCCAGAAACAGGTTCCTAAACCTTCAATGCTGCCGAGTCCATGCAGCTTGAGCACACCCAGAAGGACGCGTCCGGAAAGAGGGCGTTCTTCGAGTACCCCCCTCCTCCAAGTAGCCTTGAAACTGAGCACAACGCCCTGCGGCTCGGGAACTTCCTTCTCAGATAGACGTAGCGTCACGTTATTCACTCTCGCAGCTCCGTTGCCCACTTGCAGCAGCTGCTGCTACCAAAGCAAAAAGGCTCCAGAAGTAAAAGCCACTGCTGGGCTGCACTTTCCCTTTGCCTCACGCAAAGCAACAGAAACTGTCGGCTGCACGCTGGATTTCCATTCTCTGCCGCATCTGCCACTGTCATCTCTGCGTCTCCAAGCATAAACCTGGGCACAGTTCTTTCCAGGGAGAGCTGGAAGAGGAATAGGTAGCAGCACAAGTAGCTGCAAGTGGACCTTTCTGGTTTCAACTGCTAACGTGAATCCGCAAAGAAGCGAGTGACAGCCACGCTTCCTCTCGCAGCCTGTGCGATGCGCACAGCAGCTCGGTGCTCTGCCTTCATTCTTATGCTCTTCGTACCACGTGGCGCTTCCATTCTGCCGGAGTCGAAGCGTCGTCTACTTGTCGCACAGAGAGCACCGTGCCGGCAGCGAAATGCTCCAGCCCACTGCTTCTGCCGAAACACGCCTGGCCTATGCACTTTCCCTCGCAGCGACATACACCAGCACACTGGGTCTTTGTGGTCGTCCAAATGTGAAGGGAAAGAGTCTCAGCTCCGTCTGGCACAGAGAACAGTTTTAGGTCAACAAGCTCACCCAGAGCTTACCCTGGACGCGTGGAAACCTGTATTTGCACCACATCCCAGTGGCAGCCCTCTTTCTTTTGCAGCCCGCACAGCGCCGTCAGATCGCGGTGCTCTCTGCGCCTTCCTTCTCGGTTCCAAGTACCAGCGCCAACCTTACAGCCTTGCGGGGAGCGAAGACGCGGGTAGGCGTCTCGCGAAGAAGAACGGGCCAGGACGCAAAGACGGGCTTCCTTTCTCCTCCTCCGTGCCCGAAGGGCGGTGCTGTGTTGAAAGTCTCGGCCAGCGAAAAGCTCATCCAGCAAGTGTTTCGCTCCTGAGGCATTCCACTGAGCGAGAGCTACACGGACACTTTCGACTCTGGGAAACAGCAAGAAAATGACGACTGTACGTCGAGCTGAGCCAAATCCGTGCACAGCACCCTGTGGCTGCGTGCAGTGTTCACGCCGAAGAGCGGCAAAGCTCCAAGCCATCGCTGCGCTTCAGTTCTGTCCAGAGCACAGAAGGCGAAGAACGAAGCAGCTGGGCACCGGCTTCATGGACTCAGTGGGCCCGATTGCAAATGTCCAGCCCAGAGCTGCTTCACAAGCAGATTCAGCTGAGAATGCTCTGGCTGCTTCAGGAAGGAAGGCGCAGCCCTTGCACTCCAGCACGCAACCTGGCCAGAAACAGGTTCCTAAACCTTCAATGCTGCCGAGTCCATGCAGCTTGAGCACACCCAGAAGGACGCGTCCGGAAAGAGGGCGTTCTTCGAGTACCCCCCTCCTCCAAGTAGCCTTGAAACTGAGCACAACGCCCTGCGGCTCGGGAACTTCCTTCTCAGATAGACGTAGCGTCACGTTATTCACTCTCGCAGCTCCGTTGCCCACTTGCAGCAGCTGCTGCTACCAAAGCAAAAAGGCTCCAGAAGTAAAAGCCACTGCTGGGCTGCACTTTCCCTTTGCCTCACGCAAAGCAACAGAAACTGTCGGCTGCACGCTGGATTTCCATTCTCTGCCGCATCTGCCACTGTCATCTCTGCGTCTCCAAGCATAAACCTGGGCACAGTTCTTTCCAGGGAGAGCTGGAAGAGGAATAGGTAGCAGCACAAGTAGCTGCAAGTGGACCTTTCTGGTTTCAACTGCTAACGTGAATCCGCAAAGAAGCGAGTGACAGCCACGCTTCCTCTGGCAGCCTGTGCGATGCGCACAGCAGCTCGGTGCTCTGCCTTCATTCTTATGCTCTTCGTACCACGTGGCGCTTCCATTCTGCCGGAGTCGAAGCGTCGTCTACTTGTCGCACAGAGAGCACCGTGCCGGCAGCGAAATGCTCCAGCCCACTGCTTCTGCCGAAACACGCCTGGCCTATGCACTTTCCCTCGCAGCGACATACACCAGCACACTGGGTCTTTGTGGTCGTCCAAATGTGAAGGGAAAGAGTCTCAGCTCCGTCTGGCACAGAGAACAGTTTTAGGTCAACAAGCTCACCCAGAGCTTACCCTGGACGCGTGGAAACCTGTATTTGCACCACATCCCAGTGGCAGCCCTCTTTCTTTTGCAGCCCGCACAGCGCCGTCAGATTGCGGTGCTCTCTGCACCTTCCTTCTCGGTTCCAAGTACCAGCGCCAACCTTACAGCCTTGCGGGGAGCGAAGACGCGGGTAGGCGTCTCGCGAAGAAGAACGGGCCAGGACGCAAAGACGGGCTTCCTTTCTCCTCCTCCGTGCCCGAAGGGCGGTGCTGTGTTGAAAGTCTCGGCCAGCGAAAAGCTCATCCAGCAAGTGTTTCGCTCCTGAGGCATTCCACTGAGCGAGAGCTACATGGACACTTTCGACTCTGGGAAACAGCAAGAAAATGACGACTGTACGTCGAGCTGAGCCAAATCCGTGCACAGCACCCTGTGGCTGCGTGCAGTGTTCACGCCGAAGAGCGGCAAAGCTCCAAGCCATCGCTGCGCTTCAGTTCTGTCCAGAGCACAGAAGGCGAAGAACGAAGCAGCTGGGCACCGGCTTCATGGACTCAGTGGGCCCGATTGCAAATGTCCAGCCCAGAGCTGCTTCACAAGCAGATTCAGCTGAGAATGCTCTGGCTGCTTCAGGAAGGAAGGCGCAGCCCTTGCACTCCAGCACGCAACCTGGCCAGAAACAGGTTCCTAAACCTTCAATGCTGCCGAGTCCATGCAGCTTGAGCACACCCAGAAGGACGCGTCCGGAAAGAGGGCGTTCTTCGAGTACCCCCCTCCTCCAAGTAGCCTTGAAACTGAGCACAACGCCCTGCGGCTCGGGAACTTCCTTCTCAGATAGACGTAGCGTCACGTTATTCACTCTCGCAGCTCCGTTGCCCACTTGCAGCAGCTGCTGCTACCAAAGCAAAAAGGCTCCAGAAGTAAAAGCCACTGCTGGGCTGCACTTTCCCTTTGCCTCACGCAAAGCAACAGAAACTGTCGGCTGCACGCTGGATTTCCATTCTCTGCCGCATCTGCCACTGTCATCTCTGCGTCTCCAAGCATAAACCTGGGCACAGTTCTTTCCAGGGAGAGCTGGAAGAGGAATAGGTAGCAGCACAAGTAGCTGCAAGTGGACCTTTCTGGTTTCAACTGCTAACGTGAATCCGCAAAGAAGCGAGTGACAGCCACGCTTCCTCTCGCAGCCTGTGCGATGCGCACAGCAGCTCGGTGCTCTGCCTTCATTCTTATGCTCTTCGTACCACGTGGCGCTTCCATTCTGCCGGAGTCGAAGCGTCGTCTACTTGTCGCACAGAGAGCACCGTGCCGGCAGCGAAATGCTCCAGCCCACTGCTTCTGCCGAAACACGCCTGGCCTATGCACTTTCCCTCGCAGCGACATACACCAGCACACTGGGTCTTTGTGGTCGTCCAAATGTGAAGGGAAAGAGTCTCAGCTCCGTCTGGCACAGAGAACAGTTTTAGGTCAACAAGCTCACCCAGAGCTTACCCTGGACGCGTGGAAACCTGTATTTGCACCACATCCCAGTGGCAGCCCTCTTTCTTTTGCAGCCCGCACAGCGCCGTCAGATCGCGGTGCTCTCTGCGCCTTCCTTCTCGGTTCCAAGTACCAGCGCCAACCTTACAGCCTTGCGGGGAGCGAAGACGCGGGTAGGCGTCTCGCGAAGAAGAACGGGCCAGGACGCAAAGACGGGCTTCCTTTCTCCTCCTCCGTGCCCGAAGGGCGGTGCTGTGTTGAAAGTCTCGGCCAGCGAAAAGCTCATCCAGCAAGTGTTTCGCTCCTGAGGCATTCCACTGAGCGAGAGCTACACGGACACTTTCGACTCTGGGAAACAGCAAGAAAATGACGACTGTACGTCGAGCTGAGCCAAATCCGTGCACAGCACCCTGTGGCTGCGTGCAGTGTTCACGCCGAAGAGCGGCAAAGCTCCAAGCCATCGCTGCGCTTCAGTTCTGTCCAGAGCACAGAAGGCGAAGAACGAAGCAGCTGGGCACCGGCTTCATGGACTCAGTGGGCCCGATTGCAAATGTCCAGCCCAGAGCTGCTTCACAAGCAGATTCAGCTGAGAATGCTCTGGCTGCTTCAGGAAGGAAGGCGCAGCCCTTGCACTCCAGCACGCAACCTGGCCAGAAACAGGTTCCTAAACCTTCAATGCTGCCGAGTCCATGCAGCTTGAGCACACCCAGAAGGACGCGTCCGGAAAGAGGGCGTTCTTCGAGTACCCCCCTCCTCCAAGTAGCCTTGAAACTGAGCACAACGCCCTGCGGCTCGGGAACTTCCTTCTCAGATAGACGTAGCGTCACGTTATTCACTCTCGCAGCTCCGTTGCCCACTTGCAGCAGCTGCTGCTACCAAAGCAAAAAGGCTCCAGAAGTAAAAGCCACTGCTGGGCTGCACTTTCCCTTTGCCTCACGCAAAGCAACAGAAACTGTCGGCTGCACGCTGGATTTCCATTCTCTGCCGCATCTGCCACTGTCATCTCTGCGTCTCCAAGCATAAACCTGGGCACAGTTCTTTCCAGGGAGAGCTGGAAGAGGAATAGGTAGCAGCACAAGTAGCTGCAAGTGGACCTTTCTGGTTTCAACTGCTAACGTGAATCCGCAAAGAAGCGAGTGACAGCCACGCTTCCTCTCGCAGCCTGTGCGATGCGCACAGCAGCTCGGTGCTCTGCCTTCATTCTTATGCTCTTCGTACCACGTGGCGCTTCCATTCTGCCGGAGTCGAAGCGTCGTCTACTTGTCGCACAGAGAGCACCGTGCCGGCAGCGAAATGCTCCAGCCCACTGCTTTTGCCGAAACACGCCTGGCCTATGCACTTTCCCTCGCAGCGACATACACCAGCACACTGGGTCTTTGTGGTCGTCCAAATGTGAAGGGAAAGAGTCTCAGCTCCGTCTGGCACAGAGAACAGTTTTAGGTCAACAAGCTCACCCAGAGCTTACCCTGGACGCGTGGAAACCTGTATTTGCACCACATCCCAGTGGCAGCCCTCTTTCTTTTGCAGCCCGCACAGCGCCGTCAGATCGCGGTGCTCTCTGCGCCTTCCTTCTCGGTTCCAAGTACCAGCGCCAACCTTACAGCCTTGCGGGGAGCGAAGACGCGGGTAGGCGTCTCGCGAAGAAGAACGGGCCAGGACGCAAAGACGGGCTTCCTTTCTCCTCCTCCGTGCCCGAAGGGCGGTGCTGTGTTGAAAGTCTCGGCCAGCGAAAAGCTCATCCAGCAAGTGTTTCGCTCCTGAGGCATTCCACTGAGCGAGAGCTACACGGACACTTTCGACTCTGGGAAACAGCAAGAAAATGACGACTGTACGTCGAGCTGAGCCAAATCCGTGCACAGCACCCTGTGGCTGCGTGCAGTGTTCACGCCGAAGAGCGGCAAAGCTCCAAGCCATCGCTGCGCTTCAGTTCTGTCCAGAGCACAGAAGGCGAAGAACGAAGCAGCTGGGCACCGGCTTCATGGACTCAGTGGGCCCGATTGCAAATGTCCAGCCCAGAGCTGCTTCACAAGCAGATTCAGCTGAGAATGCTCTGGCTGCTTCAGGAAGGAAGGCGCAGCCCTTGCACTCCAGCACGCAACCTGGCCAGAAACAGGTTCCTAAACCTTCAATGCTGCCGAGTCCATGCAGCTTGAGCACACCCAGAAGGACGCGTCCGGAAAGAGGGCGTTCTTCGAGTACCCCCCTCCTCCAAGTAGCCTTGAAACTGAGCACAACGCCCTGCGGCTCGGGAACTTCCTTCTCAGATAGACGTAGCGTCACGTTATTCACTCTCGCAGCTCCGTTGCCCACTTGCAGCAGCTGCTGCTACCAAAGCAAAAAGGCTCCAGAAGTAAAAGCCACTGCTGGGCTGCACTTTCCCTTTGCCTCACGCAAAGCAACAGAAACTGTCGGCTGCACGCTGGATTTCCATTCTCTGCCGCATCTGCCACTGTCATCTCTGCGTCTCCAAGCATAAACCTGGGCACAGTTCTTTCCAGGGAGAGCTGGAAGAGGAATAGGTAGCAGCACAAGTAGCTGCAAGTGGACCTTTCTGGTTTCAACTGCTAACGTGAATCCGCAAAGAAGCGAGTGACAGCCACGCTTCCTCTCGCAGCCTGTGCGATGCGCACAGCAGCTCGGTGCTCTGCCTTCATTCTTATGCTCTTCGTACCACGTGGCGCTTCCATTCTGCCGGAGTCGAAGCGTCGTCTACTTGTCGCACAGAGAGCACCGTGCCGGCAGCGAAATGCTCCAGCCCACTGCTTTTGCCGAAACACGCCTGGCCTATGCACTTTCCCTCGCAGCGACATACACCAGCACACTGGGTCTTTGTGGTCGTCCAAATGTGAAGGGAAAGAGTCTCAGCTCCGTCTGGCACAGAGAACAGTTTTAGGTCAACAAGCTCACCCAGAGCTTACCCTGGACGCGTGGAAACCTGTATTTGCACCACATCCCAGTGGCAGCCCTCTTTCTTTTGCAGCCCGCACAGCGCCGTCAGATCGCGGTGCTCTCTGCGCCTTCCTTCTCGGTTCCAAGTACCAGCGCCAACCTTACAGCCTTGCGGGGAGCGAAGACGCGGGTAGGCGTCTCGCGAAGAAGAACGGGCCAGGACGCAAAGACGGGCTTCCTTTCTCCTCCTCCGTGCCCGAAGGGCGGTGCTGTGTTGAAAGTCTCGGCCAGCGAAAAGCTCATCCAGCAAGTGTTTCGCTCCTGAGGCATTCCACTGAGCGAGAGCTACACGGACACTTTCGACTCTGGGAAACAGCAAGAAAATGACGACTGTACGTCGAGCTGAGCCAAATCCGTGCACAGCACCCTGTGGCTGCGTGCAGTGTTCACGCCGAAGAGCGGCAAAGCTCCAAGCCATCGCTGCGCTTCAGTTCTGTCCAGAGCACAGAAGGCGAAGAACGAAGCAGCTGGGCACCGGCTTCATGGACTCAGTGGGCCCGATTGCAAATGTCCAGCCCAGAGCTGCTTCACAAGCAGATTCAGCTGAGAATGCTCTGGCTGCTTCAGGAAGGAAGGCGCAGCCCTTGCACTCCAGCACGCAACCTGGCCAGAAACAGGTTCCTAAACCTTCAATGCTGCCGAGTCCATGCAGCTTGAGCACACCCAGAAGGACGCGTCCGGAAAGAGGGCGTTCTTCGAGTACCCCCCTCCTCCAAGTAGCCTTGAAACTGAGCACAACGCCCTGCGGCTCGGGAACTTCCTTCTCAGATAGACGTAGCGTCACGTTATTCACTCTCGCAGCTCCGTTGCCCACTTGCAGCAGCTGCTGCTACCAAAGCAAAAAGGCTCCAGAAGTAAAAGCCACTGCTGGGCTGCACTTTCCCTTTGCCTCACGCAAAGCAACAGAAACTGTCGGCTGCACGCTGGATTTCCATTCTCTGCCGCATCTGCCACTGTCATCTCTGCGTCTCCAAGCATAAACCTGGGCACAGTTCTTTCCAGGGAGAGCTGGAAGAGGAATAGGTAGCAGCACAAGTAGCTGCAAGTGGACCTTTCTGGTTTCAACTGCTAACGTGAATCCGCAAAGAAGCGAGTGACAGCCACGCTTCCTCTCGCAGCCTGTGCGATGCGCACAGCAGCTCGGTGCTCTGCCTTCATTCTTATGCTCTTCGTACCACGTGGCGCTTCCATTCTGCCGGAGTCGAAGCGTCGTCTACTTGTCGCACAGAGAGCACCGTGCCGGCAGCGAAATGCTCCAGCCCACTGCTTCTGCCGAAACACGCCTGGCCTATGCACTTTCCCTCGCAGCGACATACACCAGCACACTGGGTCTTTGTGGTCGTCCAAATGTGAAGGGAAAGAGTCTCAGCTCCGTCTGGCACAGAGAACAGTTTTAGGTCAACAAGCTCACCCAGAGCTTACCCTGGACGCGTGGAAACCTGTATTTGCACCACATCCCAGTGGCAGCCCTCTTTCTTTTGCAGCCCGCACAGCGCCGTCAGATCGCGGTGCTCTCTGCGCCTTCCTTCTCGGTTCCAAGTACCAGCGCCAACCTTACAGCCTTGCGGGGAGCGAAGACGCGGGTAGGCGTCTCGCGAAGAAGAACGGGCCAGGACGCAAAGACGGGCTTCCTTTCTCCTCCTCCGTGCCCGAAGGGCGGTGCTGTGTTGAAAGTCTCGGCCAGCGAAAAGCTCATCCAGCAAGTGTTTCGCTCCTGAGGCATTCCACTGAGCGAGAGCTACACGGACACTTTCGACTCTGGGAAACAGCAAGAAAATGACGACTGTACGTCGAGCTGAGCCAAATCCGTGCACAGCACCCTGTGGCTGCGTGCAGTGTTCACGCCGAAGAGCGGCAAAGCTCCAAGCCATCGCTGCGCTTCAGTTCTGTCCAGAGCACAGAAGGCGAAGAACGAAGCAGCTGGGCACCGGCTTCATGGACTCAGTGGGCCCGATTGCAAATGTCCAGCCCAGAGCTGCTTCACAAGCAGATTCAGCTGAGAATGCTCTGGCTGCTTCAGGAAGGAAGGCGCAGCCCTTGCACTCCAGCACGCAACCTGGCCAGAAACAGGTTCCTAAACCTTCAATGCTGCCGAGTCCATGCAGCTTGAGCACACCCAGAAGGACGCGTCCGGAAAGAGGGCGTTCTTCGAGTACCCCCCTCCTCCAAGTAGCCTTGAAACTGAGCACAACGCCCTGCGGCTCGGGAACTTCCTTCTCAGATAGACGTAGCGTCACGTTATTCACTCTTGCAGCTCCGTTGCCCACTTGCAGCAGCTGCTGCTACCAAAGCAAAAAGGCTCCAGAAGTAAAAGCCACTGCTGGGCTGCACTTTCCCTTTGCCTCACGCAAAGCAACAGAAACTGTCGGCTGCACGCTGGATTTCCATTCTCTGCCGCATCTGCCACTGTCATCTCTGCGTCTCCAAGCATAAACCTGGGCACAGTTCTTTCCAGGGAGAGCTGGAAGAGGAATAGGTAGCAGCACAAGTAGCTGCAAGTGGACCTTTCTGGTTTCAACTGCTAACGTGAATCCGCAAAGAAGCGAGTGACAGCCACGCTTCCTCTGGCAGCCTGTGCGATGCGCACAGCAGCTCGGTGCTCTGCCTTCATTCTTATGCTCTTCGTACCACGTGGCGCTTCCATTCTGCCGGAGTCGAAGCGTCGTCTACTTGTCGCACAGAGAGCACCGTGCCGGCAGCGAAATGCTCCAGCCCACTGCTTCTGCCGAAACACGCCTGGCCTATGCACTTTCCCTCGCAGCGACATACACCAGCACACTGGGTCTTTGTGGTCGTCCAAATGTGAAGGGAAAGAGTCTCAGCTCCGTCTGGCACAGAGAACAGTTTTAGGTCAACAAGCTCACCCAGAGCTTACCCTGGACGCGTGGAAACCTGTATTTGCACCACATCCCAGTGGCAGCCCTCTTTCTTTTGCAGCCCGCACAGCGCCGTCAGATCGCGGTGCTCTCTGCGCCTTCCTTCTCGGTTCCAAGTACCAGCGCCAACCTTACAGCCTTGCGGGGAGCGAAGACGCGGGTAGGCGTCTCGCGAAGAAGAACGGGCCAGGACGCAAAGACGGGCTTCCTTTCTCCTCCTCCGTGCCCGAAGGGCGGTGCTGTGTTGAAAGTCTCGGCCAGCGAAAAGCTCATCCAGCAAGTGTTTCGCTCCTGAGGCATTCCACTGAGCGAGAGCTACACGGACACTTTCGACTCTGGGAAACAGCAAGAAAATGACGACTGTACGTCGAGCTGAGCCAAATCCGTGCACAGCACCCTGTGGCTGCGTGCAGTGTTCACGCCGAAGAGCGGCAAAGCTCCAAGCCATCGCTGCGCTTCAGTTCTGTCCAGAGCACAGAAGGCGAAGAACGAAGCAGCTGGGCACCGGCTTCATGGACTCAGTGGGCCCGATTGCAAATGTCCAGCCCAGAGCTGCTTCACAAGCAGATTCAGCTGAGAATGCTCTGGCTGCTTCAGGAAGGAAGGCGCAGCCCTTGCACTCCAGCACGCAACCTGGCCAGAAACAGGTTCCTAAACCTTCAATGCTGCCGAGTCCATGCAGCTTGAGCACACCCAGAAGGACGCGTCCGGAAAGAGGGCGTTCTTCGAGTACCCCCCTCCTCCAAGTAGCCTTGAAACTGAGCACAACGCCCTGCGGCTCGGGAACTTCCTTCTCAGATAGACGTAGCGTCACGTTATTCACTCTCGCAGCTCCGTTGCCCACTTGCAGCAGCTGCTGCTACCAAAGCAAAAAGGCTCCAGAAGTAAAAGCCACTGCTGGGCTGCACTTTCCCTTTGCCTCACGCAAAGCAACAGAAACTGTCGGCTGCACGCTGGATTTCCATTCTCTGCCGCATCTGCCACTGTCATCTCTGCGTCTCCAAGCATAAACCTGGGCACAGTTCTTTCCAGGGAGAGCTGGAAGAGGAATAGGTAGCAGCACAAGTAGCTGCAAGTGGACCTTTCTGGTTTCAACTGCTAACGTGAATCCGCAAAGAAGCGAGTGACAGCCACGCTTCCTCTGGCAGCCTGTGCGATGCGCACAGCAGCTCGGTGCTCTGCCTTCATTCTTATGCTCTTCGTACCACGTGGCGCTTCCATTCTGCCGGAGTCGAAGCGTCGTCTACTTGTCGCACAGAGAGCACCGTGCCGGCAGCGAAATGCTCCAGCCCACTGCTTCTGCCGAAACACGCCTGGCCTATGCACTTTCCCTCGCAGCGACATACACCAGCACACTGGGTCTTTGTGGTCGTCCAAATGTGAAGGGAAAGAGTCTCAGCTCCGTCTGGCACAGAGAACAGTTTTAGGTCAACAAGCTCACCCAGAGCTTACCCTGGACGCGTGGAAACCTGTATTTGCACCACATCCCAGTGGCAGCCCTCTTTCTTTTGCAGCCCGCACAGCGCCGTCAGATCGCGGTGCTCTCTGCGCCTTCCTTCTCGGTTCCAAGTACCAGCGCCAACCTTACAGCCTTGCGGGGAGCGAAGACGCGGGTAGGCGTCTCGCGAAGAAGAACGGGCCAGGACGCAAAGACGGGCTTCCTTTCTCCTCCTCCGTGCCCGAAGGGCGGTGCTGTGTTGAAAGTCTCGGCCAGCGAAAAGCTCATCCAGCAAGTGTTTCGCTCCTGAGGCATTCCACTGAGCGAGAGCTACACGGACACTTTCGACTCTGGGAAACAGCAAGAAAATGACGACTGTACGTCGAGCTGAGCCAAATCCGTGCACAGCACCCTGTGGCTGCGTGCAGTGTTCACGCCGAAGAGCGGCAAAGCTCCAAGCCATCGCTGCGCTTCAGTTCTGTCCAGAGCACAGAAGGCGAAGAACGAAGCAGCTGGGCACCGGCTTCATGGACTCAGTGGGCCCGATTGCAAATGTCCAGCCCAGAGCTGCTTCACAAGCAGATTCAGCTGAGAATGCTCTGGCTGCTTCAGGAAGGAAGGCGCAGCCCTTGCACTCCAGCACGCAACCTGGCCAGAAACAGGTTCCTAAACCTTCAATGCTGCCGAGTCCATGCAGCTTGAGCACACCCAGAAGGACGCGTCCGGAAAGAGGGCGTTCTTCGAGTACCCCCCTCCTCCAAGTAGCCTTGAAACTGAGCACAACGCCCTGCGGCTCGGGAACTTCCTTCTCAGATAGACGTAGCGTCACGTTATTCACTCTCGCAGCTCCGTTGCCCACTTGCAGCAGCTGCTGCTACCAAAGCAAAAAGGCTCCAGAAGTAAAAGCCACTGCTGGGCTGCACTTTCCCTTTGCCTCACGCAAAGCAACAGAAACTGTCGGCTGCACGCTGGATTTCCATTCTCTGCCGCATCTGCCACTGTCATCTCTGCGTCTCCAAGCATAAACCTGGGCACAGTTCTTTCCAGGGAGAGCTGGAAGAGGAATAGGTAGCAGCACAAGTAGCTGCAAGTGGACCTTTCTGGTTTCAACTGCTAACGTGAATCCGCAAAGAAGCGAGTGACAGCCACGCTTCCTCTGGCAGCCTGTGCGATGCGCACAGCAGCTCGGTGCTCTGCCTTCATTCTTATGCTCTTCGTACCACGTGGCGCTTCCATTCTGCCGGAGTCGAAGCGTCGTCTACTTGTCGCACAGAGAGCACCGTGCCGGCAGCGAAATGCTCCAGCCCACTGCTTCTGCCGAAACACGCCTGGCCTATGCACTTTCCCTCGCAGCGACATACACCAGCACACTGGGTCTTTGTGGTCGTCCAAATGTGAAGGGAAAGAGTCTCAGCTCCGTCTGGCACAGAGAACAGTTTTAGGTCAACAAGCTCACCCAGAGCTTACCCTGGACGCGTGGAAACCTGTATTTGCACCACATCCCAGTGGCAGCCCTCTTTCTTTTGCAGCCCGCACAGCGCCGTCAGATCGCGGTGCTCTCTGCGCCTTCCTTCTCGGTTCCAAGTACCAGCGCCAACCTTACAGCCTTGCGGGGAGCGAAGACGCGGGTAGGCGTCTCGCGAAGAAGAACGGGCCAGGACGCAAAGACGGGCTTCCTTTCTCCTCCTCCGTGCCCGAAGGGCGGTGCTGTGTTGAAAGTCTCGGCCAGCGAAAAGCTCATCCAGCAAGTGTTTCGCTCCTGAGGCATTCCACTGAGCGAGAGCTACACGGACACTTTCGACTCTGGGAAACAGCAAGAAAATGACGACTGTACGTCGAGCTGAGCCAAATCCGTGCACAGCACCCTGTGGCTGCGTGCAGTGTTCACGCCGAAGAGCGGCAAAGCTCCAAGCCATCGCTGCGCTTCAGTTCTGTCCAGAGCACAGAAGGCGAAGAACGAAGCAGCTGGGCACCGGCTTCATGGACTCAGTGGGCCCGATTGCAAATGTCCAGCCCAGAGCTGCTTCACAAGCAGATTCAGCTGAGAATGCTCTGGCTGCTTCAGGAAGGAAGGCGCAGCCCTTGCACTCCAGCACGCAACCTGGCCAGAAACAGGTTCCTAAACCTTCAATGCTGCCGAGTCCATGCAGCTTGAGCACACCCAGAAGGACGCGTCCGGAAAGAGGGCGTTCTTCGAGTACCCCCCTCCTCCAAGTAGCCTTGAAACTGAGCACAACGCCCTGCGGCTCGGGAACTTCCTTCTCAGATAGACGTAGCGTCACGTTATTCACTCTCGCAGCTCCGTTGCCCACTTGCAGCAGCTGCTGCTACCAAAGCAAAAAGGCTCCAGAAGTAAAAGCCACTGCTGGGCTGCACTTTCCCTTTGCCTCACGCAAAGCAACAGAAACTGTCGGCTGCACGCTGGATTTCCATTCTCTGCCGCATCTGCCACTGTCATCTCTGCGTCTCCAAGCATAAACCTGGGCACAGTTCTTTCCAGGGAGAGCTGGAAGAGGAATAGGTAGCAGCACAAGTAGCTGCAAGTGGACCTTTCTGGTTTCAACTGCTAACGTGAATCCGCAAAGAAGCGAGTGACAGCCACGCTTCCTCTCGCAGCCTGTGCGATGCGCACAGCAGCTCGGTGCTCTGCCTTCATTCTTATGCTCTTCGTACCACGTGGCGCTTCCATTCTGCCGGAGTCGAAGCGTCGTCTACTTGTCGCACAGAGAGCACCGTGCCGGCAGCGAAATGCTCCAGCCCACTGCTTTTGCCGAAACACGCCTGGCCTATGCACTTTCCCTCGCAGCGACATACACCAGCACACTGGGTCTTTGTGGTCGTCCAAATGTGAAGGGAAAGAGTCTCAGCTCCGTCTGGCACAGAGAACAGTTTTAGGTCAACAAGCTCACCCAGAGCTTACCCTGGACGCGTGGAAACCTGTATTTGCACCACATCCCAGTGGCAGCCCTCTTTCTTTTGCAGCCCGCACAGCGCCGTCAGATCGCGGTGCTCTCTGCGCCTTCCTTCTCGGTTCCAAGTACCAGCGCCAACCTTACAGCCTTGCGGGGAGCGAAGACGCGGGTAGGCGTCTCGCGAAGAAGAACGGGCCAGGACGCAAAGACGGGCTTCCTTTCTCCTCCTCCGTGCCCGAAGGGCGGTGCTGTGTTGAAAGTCTCGGCCAGCGAAAAGCTCATCCAGCAAGTGTTTCGCTCCTGAGGCATTCCACTGAGCGAGAGCTACACGGACACTTTCGACTCTGGGAAACAGCAAGAAAATGACGACTGTACGTCGAGCTGAGCCAAATCCGTGCACAGCACCCTGTGGCTGCGTGCAGTGTTCACGCCGAAGAGCGGCAAAGCTCCAAGCCATCGCTGCGCTTCAGTTCTGTCCAGAGCACAGAAGGCGAAGAACGAAGCAGCTGGGCACCGGCTTCATGGACTCAGTGGGCCCGATTGCAAATGTCCAGCCCAGAGCTGCTTCACAAGCAGATTCAGCTGAGAATGCTCTGGCTGCTTCAGGAAGGAAGGCGCAGCCCTTGCACTCCAGCACGCAACCTGGCCAGAAACAGGTTCCTAAACCTTCAATGCTGCCGAGTCCATGCAGCTTGAGCACACCCAGAAGGACGCGTCCGGAAAGAGGGCGTTCTTCGAGTACCCCCCTCCTCCAAGTAGCCTTGAAACTGAGCACAACGCCCTGCGGCTCGGGAACTTCCTTCTCAGATAGACGTAGCGTCACGTTATTCACTCTCGCAGCTCCGTTGCCCACTTGCAGCAGCTGCTGCTACCAAAGCAAAAAGGCTCCAGAAGTAAAAGCCACTGCTGGGCTGCACTTTCCCTTTGCCTCACGCAAAGCAACAGAAACTGTCGGCTGCACGCTGGATTTCCATTCTCTGCCGCATCTGCCACTGTCATCTCTGCATCTCCAAGCATAAACCTGGGCACAGTTCTTTCCAGGGAGAGCTGGAAGAGGAATAGGTAGCAGCACAAGTAGCTGCAAGTGGACCTTTCTGGTTTCAACTGCTAACGTGAATCCGCAAAGAAGCGAGTGACAGCCACGCTTCCTCTGGCAGCCTGTGCGATGCGCACAGCAGCTCGGTGCTCTGCCTTCATTCTTATGCTCTTCGTACCACGTGGCGCTTCCATTCTGCCGGAGTCGAAGCGTCGTCTACTTGTCGCACAGAGAGCACCGTGCCGGCAGCGAAATGCTCCAGCCCACTGCTTCTGCCGAAACACGCCTGGCCTATGCACTTTCCCTCGCAGCGACATACACCAGCACACTGGGTCTTTGTGGTCGTCCAAATGTGAAGGGAAAGAGTCTCAGCTCCGTCTGGCACAGAGAACAGTTTTAGGTCAACAAGCTCACCCAGAGCTTACCCTGGACGCGTGGAAACCTGTATTTGCACCACATCCCAGTGGCAGCCCTCTTTCTTTTGCAGCCCGCACAGCGCCGTCAGATCGCGGTGCTCTCTGCGCCTTCCTTCTCGGTTCCAAGTACCAGCGCCAACCTTACAGCCTTGCGGGGAGCGAAGACGCGGGTAGGCGTCTCGCGAAGAAGAACGGGCCAGGACGCAAAGACGGGCTTCCTTTCTCCTCCTCCGTGCCCGAAGGGCGGTGCTGTGTTGAAAGTCTCGGCCAGCGAAAAGCTCATCCAGCAAGTGTTTCGCTCCTGAGGCATTCCACTGAGCGAGAGCTACACGGACACTTTCGACTCTGGGAAACAGCAAGAAAATGACGACTGTACGTCGAGCTGAGCCAAATCCGTGCACAGCACCCTGTGGCTGCGTGCAGTGTTCACGCCGAAGAGCGGCAAAGCTCCAAGCCATCGCTGCGCTTCAGTTCTGTCCAGAGCACAGAAGGCGAAGAACGAAGCAGCTGGGCACCGGCTTCATGGACTCAGTGGGCCCGATTGCAAATGTCCAGCCCAGAGCTGCTTCACAAGCAGATTCAGCTGAGAATGCTCTGGCTGCTTCAGGAAGGAAGGCGCAGCCCTTGCACTCCAGCACGCAACCTGGCCAGAAACAGGTTCCTAAACCTTCAATGCTGCCGAGTCCATGCAGCTTGAGCACACCCAGAAGGACGCGTCCGGAAAGAGGGCGTTCTTCGAGTACCCCCCTCCTCCAAGTAGCCTTGAAACTGAGCACAACGCCCTGCGGCTCGGGAACTTCCTTCTCAGATAGACGTAGCGTCACGTTATTCACTCTCGCAGCTCCGTTGCCCACTTGCAGCAGCTGCTGCTACCAAAGCAAAAAGGCTCCAGAAGTAAAAGCCACTGCTGGGCTGCACTTTCCCTTTGCCTCACGCAAAGCAACAGAAACTGTCGGCTGCACGCTGGATTTCCATTCTCTGCCGCATCTGCCACTGTCATCTCTGCGTCTCCAAGCATAAACCTGGGCACAGTTCTTTCCAGGGAGAGCTGGAAGAGGAATAGGTAGCAGCACAAGTAGCTGCAAGTGGACCTTTCTGGTTTCAACTGCTAACGTGAATCCGCAAAGAAGCGAGTGACAGCCACGCTTCCTCTGGCAGCCTGTGCGATGCGCACAGCAGCTCGGTGCTCTGCCTTCATTCTTATGCTCTTCGTACCACGTGGCGCTTCCATTCTGCCGGAGTCGAAGCGTCGTCTACTTGTCGCACAGAGAGCACCGTGCCGGCAGCGAAATGCTCCAGCCCACTGCTTCTGCCGAAACACGCCTGGCCTATGCACTTTCCCTCGCAGCGACATACACCAGCACACTGGGTCTTTGTGGTCGTCCAAATGTGAAGGGAAAGAGTCTCAGCTCCGTCTGGCACAGAGAACAGTTTTAGGTCAACAAGCTCACCCAGAGCTTACCCTGGACGCGTGGAAACCTGTATTTGCACCACATCCCAGTGGCAGCCCTCTTTCTTTTGCAGCCCGCACAGCGCCGTCAGATCGCGGTGCTCTCTGCGCCTTCCTTCTCGGTTCCAAGTACCAGCGCCAACCTTACAGCCTTGCGGGGAGCGAAGACGCGGGTAGGCGTCTCGCGAAGAAGAACGGGCCAGGACGCAAAGACGGGCTTCCTTTCTCCTCCTCCGTGCCCGAAGGGCGGTGCTGTGTTGAAAGTCTCGGCCAGCGAAAAGCTCATCCAGCAAGTGTTTCGCTCCTGAGGCATTCCACTGAGCGAGAGCTACACGGACACTTTCGACTCTGGGAAACAGCAAGAAAATGACGACTGTACGTCGAGCTGAGCCAAATCCGTGCACAGCACCCTGTGGCTGCGTGCAGTGTTCACGCCGAAGAGCGGCAAAGCTCCAAGCCATCGCTGCGCTTCAGTTCTGTCCAGAGCACAGAAGGCGAAGAACGAAGCAGCTGGGCACCGGCTTCATGGACTCAGTGGGCCCGATTGCAAATGTCCAGCCCAGAGCTGCTTCACAAGCAGATTCAGCTGAGAATGCTCTGGCTGCTTCAGGAAGGAAGGCGCAGCCCTTGCACTCCAGCACGCAACCTGGCCAGAAACAGGTTCCTAAACCTTCAATGCTGCCGAGTCCATGCAGCTTGAGCACACCCAGAAGGACGCGTCCGGAAAGAGGGCGTTCTTCGAGTACCCCCCTCCTCCAAGTAGCCTTGAAACTGAGCACAACGCCCTGCGGCTCGGGAACTTCCTTCTCAGATAGACGTAGCGTCACGTTATTCACTCTCGCAGCTCCGTTGCCCACTTGCAGCAGCTGCTGCTACCAAAGCAAAAAGGCTCCAGAAGTAAAAGCCACTGCTGGGCTGCACTTTCCCTTTGCCTCACGCAAAGCAACAGAAACTGTCGGCTGCACGCTGGATTTCCATTCTCTGCCGCATCTGCCACTGTCATCTCTGCGTCTCCAAGCATAAACCTGGGCACAGTTCTTTCCAGGGAGAGCTGGAAGAGGAATAGGTAGCAGCACAAGTAGCTGCAAGTGGACCTTTCTGGTTTCAACTGCTAACGTGAATCCGCAAAGAAGCGAGTGACAGCCACGCTTCCTCTGGCAGCCTGTGCGATGCGCACAGCAGCTCGGTGCTCTGCCTTCATTCTTATGCTCTTCGTACCACGTGGCGCTTCCATTCTGCCGGAGTCGAAGCGTCGTCTACTTGTCGCACAGAGAGCACCGTGCCGGCAGCGAAATGCTCCAGCCCACTGCTTCTGCCGAAACACGCCTGGCCTATGCACTTTCCCTCGCAGCGACATACACCAGCACACTGGGTCTTTGTGGTCGTCCAAATGTGAAGGGAAAGAGTCTCAGCTCCGTCTGGCACAGAGAACAGTTTTAGGTCAACAAGCTCACCCAGAGCTTACCCTGGACGCGTGGAAACCTGTATTTGCACCACATCCCAGTGGCAGCCCTCTTTCTTTTGCAGCCCGCACAGCGCCGTCAGATCGCGGTGCTCTCTGCGCCTTCCTTCTCGGTTCCAAGTACCAGCGCCAACCTTACAGCCTTGCGGGGAGCGAAGACGCGGGTAGGCGTCTCGCGAAGAAGAACGGGCCAGGACGCAAAGACGGGCTTCCTTTCTCCGCCTCCGTGCCCGAAGGGCGGTGCTGTGTTGAAAGTCTCGGCCAGCGAAAAGCTCATCCAGCAAGTGTTTCGCTCCTGAGGCATTCCACTGAGCGAGAGCTACACGGACACTTTCGACTCTGGGAAACAGCAAGAAAATGACGACTGTACGTCGAGCTGAGCCAAATCCGTGCACAGCACCCTGTGGCTGCGTGCAGTGTTCACGCCGAAGAGCGGCAAAGCTCCAAGCCATCGCTGCGCTTCAGTTCTGTCCAGAGCACAGAAGGCGAAGAACGAAGCAGCTGGGCACCGGCTTCATGGACTCAGTGGGCCCGATTGCAAATGTCCAGCCCAGAGCTGCTTCACAAGCAGATTCAGCTGAGAATGCTCTGGCTGCTTCAGGAAGGAAGGCGCAGCCCTTGCACTCCAGCACGCAACCTGGCCAGAAACAGGTTCCTAAACCTTCAATGCTGCCGAGTCCATGCAGCTTGAGCACACCCAGAAGGACGCGTCCGGAAAGAGGGCGTTCTTCGAGTACCCCCCTCCTCCAAGTAGCCTTGAAACTGAGCACAACGCCCTGCGGCTCGGGAACTTCCTTCTCAGATAGACGTAGCGTCACGTTATTCACTCTCGCAGCTCCGTTGCCCACTTGCAGCAGCTGCTGCTACCAAAGCAAAAAGGCTCCAGAAGTAAAAGCCACTGCTGGGCTGCACTTTCCCTTTGCCTCACGCAAAGCAACAGAAACTGTCGGCTGCACGCTGGATTTCCATTCTCTGCCGCATCTGCCACTGTCATCTCTGCGTCTCCAAGCATAAACCTGGGCACAGTTCTTTCCAGGGAGAGCTGGAAGAGGAATAGGTAGCAGCACAAGTAGCTGCAAGTGGACCTTTCTGGTTTCAACTGCTAACGTGAATCCGCAAAGAAGCGAGTGACAGCCACGCTTCCTCTGGCAGCCTGTGCGATGCGCACAGCAGCTCGGTGCTCTGCCTTCATTCTTATGCTCTTCGTACCACGTGGCGCTTCCATTCTGCCGGAGTCGAAGCGTCGTCTACTTGTCGCACAGAGAGCACCGTGCCGGCAGCGAAATGCTCCAGCCCACTGCTTCTGCCGAAACACGCCTGGCCTATGCACTTTCCCTCGCAGCGACATACACCAGCACACTGGGTCTTTGTGGTCGTCCAAATGTGAAGGGAAAGAGTCTCAGCTCCGTCTGGCACAGAGAACAGTTTTAGGTCAACAAGCTCACCCAGAGCTTACCCTGGACGCGTGGAAACCTGTATTTGCACCACATCCCAGTGGCAGCCCTCTTTCTTTTGCAGCCCGCACAGCGCCGTCAGATCGCGGTGCTCTCTGCGCCTTCCTTCTCGGTTCCAAGTACCAGCGCCAACCTTACAGCCTTGCGGGGAGCGAAGACGCGGGTAGGCGTCTCGCGAAGAAGAACGGGCCAGGACGCAAAGACGGGCTTCCTTTCTCCTCCTCCGTGCCCGAAGGGCGGTGCTGTGTTGAAAGTCTCGGCCAGCGAAAAGCTCATCCAGCAAGTGTTTCGCTCCTGAGGCATTCCACTGAGCGAGAGCTACACGGACACTTTCGACTCTGGGAAACAGCAAGAAAATGACGACTGTACGTCGAGCTGAGCCAAATCCGTGCACAGCACCCTGTGGCTGCGTGCAGTGTTCACGCCGAAGAGCGGCAAAGCTCCAAGCCATCGCTGCGCTTCAGTTCTGTCCAGAGCACAGAAGGCGAAGAACGAAGCAGCTGGGCACCGGCTTCATGGACTCAGTGGGCCCGATTGCAAATGTCCAGCCCAGAGCTGCTTCACAAGCAGATTCAGCTGAGAATGCTCTGGCTGCTTCAGGAAGGAAGGCGCAGCCCTTGCACTCCAGCACGCAACCTGGCCAGAAACAGGTTCCTAAACCTTCAATGCTGCCGAGTCCATGCAGCTTGAGCACACCCAGAAGGACGCGTCCGGAAAGAGGGCGTTCTTCGAGTACCCCCCTCCTCCAAGTAGCCTTGAAACTGAGCACAACGCCCTGCGGCTCGGGAACTTCCTTCTCAGATAGACGTAGCGTCACGTTATTCACTCTCGCAGCTCCGTTGCCCACTTGCAGCAGCTGCTGCTACCAAAGCAAAAAGGCTCCAGAAGTAAAAGCCACTGCTGGGCTGCACTTTCCCTTTGCCTCACGCAAAGCAACAGAAACTGTCGGCTGCACGCTGGATTTCCATTCTCTGCCGCATCTGCCACTGTCATCTCTGCGTCTCCAAGCATAAACCTGGGCACAGTTCTTTCCAGGGAGAGCTGGAAGAGGAATAGGTAGCAGCACAAGTAGCTGCAAGTGGACCTTTCTGGTTTCAACTGCTAACGTGAATCCGCAAAGAAGCGAGTGACAGCCACGCTTCCTCTCGCAGCCTGTGCGATGCGCACAGCAGCTCGGTGCTCTGCCTTCATTCTTATGCTCTTCGTACCACGTGGCGCTTCCATTCTGCCGGAGTCGAAGCGTCGTCTACTTGTCGCACAGAGAGCACCGTGCCGGCAGCGAAATGCTCCAGCCCACTGCTTCTGCCGAAACACGCCTGGCCTATGCACTTTCCCTCGCAGCGACATACACCAGCACACTGGGTCTTTGTGGTCGTCCAAATGTGAAGGGAAAGAGTCTCAGCTCCGTCTGGCACAGAGAACAGTTTTAGGTCAACAAGCTCACCCAGAGCTTACCCTGGACGCGTGGAAACCTGTATTTGCACCACATCCCAGTGGCAGCCCTCTTTCTTTTGCAGCCCGCACAGCGCCGTCAGATCGCGGTGCTCTCTGCGCCTTCCTTCTCGGTTCCAAGTACCAGCGCCAACCTTACAGCCTTGCGGGGAGCGAAGACGCGGGTAGGCGTCTCGCGAAGAAGAACGGGCCAGGACGCAAAGACGGGCTTCCTTTCTCCTCCTCCGTGCCCGAAGGGCGGTGCTGTGTTGAAAGTCTCGGCCAGCGAAAAGCTCATCCAGCAAGTGTTTCGCTCCTGAGGCATTCCACTGAGCGAGAGCTACACGGACACTTTCGACTCTGGGAAACAGCAAGAAAATGACGACTGTACGTCGAGCTGAGCCAAATCCGTGCACAGCACCCTGTGGCTGCGTGCAGTGTTCACGCCGAAGAGCGGCAAAGCTCCAAGCCATCGCTGCGCTTCAGTTCTGTCCAGAGCACAGAAGGCGAAGAACGAAGCAGCTGGGCACCGGCTTCATGGACTCAGTGGGCCCGATTGCAAATGTCCAGCCCAGAGCTGCTTCACAAGCAGATTCAGCTGAGAATGCTCTGGCTGCTTCAGGAAGGAAGGCGCAGCCCTTGCACTCCAGCACGCAACCTGGCCAGAAACAGGTTCCTAAACCTTCAATGCTGCCGAGTCCATGCAGCTTGAGCACACCCAGAAGGACGCGTCCGGAAAGAGGGCGTTCTTCGAGTACCCCCCTCCTCCAAGTAGCCTTGAAACTGAGCACAACGCCCTGCGGCTCGGGAACTTCCTTCTCAGATAGACGTAGCGTCACGTTATTCACTCTCGCAGCTCCGTTGCCCACTTGCAGCAGCTGCTGCTACCAAAGCAAAAAGGCTCCAGAAGTAAAAGCCACTGCTGGGCTGCACTTTCCCTTTGCCTCACGCAAAGCAACAGAAACTGTCGGCTGCACGCTGGATTTCCATTCTCTGCCGCATCTGCCACTGTCATCTCTGCGTCTCCAAGCATAAACCTGGGCACAGTTCTTTCCAGGGAGAGCTGGAAGAGGAATAGGTAGCAGCACAAGTAGCTGCAAGTGGACCTTTCTGGTTTCAACTGCTAACGTGAATCCGCAAAGAAGCGAGTGACAGCCACGCTTCCTCTGGCAGCCTGTGCGATGCGCACAGCAGCTCGGTGCTCTGCCTTCATTCTTATGCTCTTCGTACCACGTGGCGCTTCCATTCTGCCGGAGTCGAAGCGTCGTCTACTTGTCGCACAGAGAGCACCGTGCCGGCAGCGAAATGCTCCAGCCCACTGCTTCTGCCGAAACACGCCTGGCCTATGCACTTTCCCTCGCAGCGACATACACCAGCACACTGGGTCTTTGTGGTCGTCCAAATGTGAAGGGAAAGAGTCTCAGCTCCGTCTGGCACAGAGAACAGTTTTAGGTCAACAAGCTCACCCAGAGCTTACCCTGGACGCGTGGAAACCTGTATTTGCACCACATCCCAGTGGCAGCCCTCTTTCTTTTGCAGCCCGCACAGCGCCGTCAGATCGCGGTGCTCTCTGCGCCTTCCTTCTCGGTTCCAAGTACCAGCGCCAACCTTACAGCCTTGCGGGGAGCGAAGACGCGGGTAGGCGTCTCGCGAAGAAGAACGGGCCAGGACGCAAAGACGGGCTTCCTTTCTCCTCCTCCGTGCCCGAAGGGCGGTGCTGTGTTGAAAGTCTCGGCCAGCGAAAAGCTCATCCAGCAAGTGTTTCGCTCCTGAGGCATTCCACTGAGCGAGAGCTACACGGACACTTTCGACTCTGGGAAACAGCAAGAAAATGACGACTGTACGTCGAGCTGAGCCAAATCCGTGCACAGCACCCTGTGGCTGCGTGCAGTGTTCACGCCGAAGAGCGGCAAAGCTCCAAGCCATCGCTGCGCTTCAGTTCTGTCCGGACCACAGAAGGCGAAGAACGAAGCAGCTGGGCACCGGCTTCATGGACTCAGTGGGCCCGATTGCAAATGTCCAGCCCAGAGCTGCTTCACAAGCAGATTCAGCTGAGAATGCTCTGGCTGCTTCAGGAAGGAAGGCGCAGCCCTTGCACTCCAGCACGCAACCTGGCCAGAAACAGGTTCCTAAACCTTCAATGCTGCCGAGTCCATGCAGCTTGAGCACACCCAGAAGGACGCGTCCGGAAAGAGGGCGTTCTTCGAGTACCCCCCTCCTCCAAGCAGCCTCGAAACTGAGCACAACGCCCTGCGGCTCGGGAACTTCCTTCTCAGATAGACGTAGCGTCACGTTATTCACCCTCGCAGCTCCGTTGCCCACTTGCAGCAGCTGCTGCTACCAAAGCAAAAAGGCTCCAGAAGTAAAAGCCACTGCTGGGCTGCACTTTCCCTTTGCCTCACGCAAAGCAACAGAAACTGTCGGCTGCACGCTGGATTTCCATTCTCTGCCGCATCTGCCACTGTCATCTCTGCGTCTCCAAGCATAAACCTGGGCACAGTTCTTTCCAGGGAGAGCTGGAAGAGGAATAGGTAGCAGCACAAGTAGCTGCAAGTGGACCTTTCTGGTTTCAACTGCTAACGTGAATCCGCAAAGAAGCGAGTGACAGCCACGCTTCCTCTGGCAGCCTGTGCGATGCGCACAGCAGCTCGGTGCTCTGCCTTCATTCTTATGCTCTTCGTACCACGTGGCGCTTCCATTCTGCCGGAGTCGAAGCGTCGTCTACTTGTCGCACAGAGAGCACCGTGCCGGCAGCGAAATGCTCCAGCCCACTGCTTCTGCCGAAACACGCCTGGCCTATGCACTTTCCCTCGCAGCGACATACACCAGCACACTGGGTCTTTGTGGTCGTCCAAATGTGAAGGGAAAGAGTCTCAGCTCCGTCTGGCACAGAGAACAGTTTTAGGTCAACAAGCTCACCCAGAGCTTACCCTGGACGCGTGGAAACCTGTATTTGCACCACATCCCAGTGGCAGCCCTCTTTCTTTTGCAGCCCGCACAGCGCCGTCAGATCGCGGTGCTCTCTGCGCCTTCCTTCTCGGTTCCAAGTACCAGCGCCAACCTTACAGCCTTGCGGGGAGCGAAGACGCGGGTAGGCGTCTCGCGAAGAAGAACGGGCCAGGACGCAAAGACGGGCTTCCTTTCTCCTCCTCCGTGCCCGAAGGGCGGTGCTGTGTTGAAAGTCTCGGCCAGCGAAAAGCTCATCCAGCTAGTGTTTCGCTCCTGAGGCATTCCACTGAGCGAGAGCTACACGGACACTTTCGACTCTGGGAAACAGCAAGAAAATGACGACTGTACGTCGAGCTGAGCCAAATCCGTGCACAGCACCCTGTGGCTGCGTGCAGTGTTCACGCCGAAGAGCGGCAAAGCTCCAAGCCATCGCTGCGCTTCAGTTCTGTCCAGAGCACAGAAGGCGAAGAACGAAGCAGCTGGGCACCGGCTTCATGGACTCAGTGGGCCCGATTGCAAATGTCCAGCCCAGAGCTGCTTCACAAGCAGATTCAGCTGAGAATGCTCTGGCTGCTTCAGGAAGGAAGGCGCAGCCCTTGCACTCCAGCACGCAACCTGGCCAGAAACAGGTTCCTAAACCTTCAATGCTGCCGAGTCCATGCAGCTTGAGCACACCCAGAAGGACGCGTCCGGAAAGAGGGCGTTCTTCGAGTACCCCCCTCCTCCAAGCAGCCTTGAAACTGAGCACAACGCCCTGCGGCTCGGGAACTTCCTTCTCAGATAGACGTAGCGTCACGTTATTCACTCTCGCAGCTCCGTTGCCCACTTGCAGCAGCTGCTGCTACCAAAGCAAAAAGGCTCCAGAAGTAAAAGCCACTGCTGGGCTGCACTTTCCCTTTGCCTCACGCAAAGCAACAGAAACTGTCGGCTGCACGCTGGATTTCCATTCTCTGCCGCATCTGCCACTGTCATCTCTGCGTCTCCAAGCATAAACCTGGGCACAGTTCTTTCCAGGGAGAGCTGGAAGAGGAATAGGTAGCAGCACAAGTAGCTGCAAGTGGACCTTTCTGGTTTCAACTGCTAACGTGAATCCGCAAAGAAGCGAGTGACAGCCACGCTTCCTCTGGCAGCCTGTGCGATGCGCACAGCAGCTCGGTGCTCTGCCTTCATTCTTATGCTCTTCGTACCACGTGGCGCTTCCATTCTGCCGGAGTCGAAGCGTCGTCTACTTGTCGCACAGAGAGCACCGTGCCGGCAGCGAAATGCTCCAGCCCACTGCTTCTGCCGAAACACGCCTGGCCTATGCACTTTCCCTCGCAGCGACATACACCAGCACACTGGGTCTTTGTGGTCGTCCAAATGTGAAGGGAAAGAGTCTCAGCTCCGTCTGGCACAGAGAACAGTTTTAGGTCAACAAGCTCACCCAGAGCTTACCCTGGACGCGTGGAAACCTGTATTTGCACCACATCCCAGTGGCAGCCCTCTTTCTTTTGCAGCCCGCACAGCGCCGTCAGATCGCGGTGCTCTCTGCGCCTTCCTTCTCGGTTCCAAGTACCAGCGCCAACCTTACAGCCTTGCGGGGAGCGAAGACGCGGGTAGGCGTCTCGCGAAGAAGAACGGGCCAGGACGCAAAGACGGGCTTCCTTTCTCCTCCTCCGTGCCCGAAGGGCGGTGCTGTGTTGAAAGTCTCGGCCAGCGAAAAGCTCATCCAGCTAGTGTTTCGCTCCTGAGGCATTCCACTGAGCGAGAGCTACACGGACACTTTCGACTCTGGGAAACAGCAAGAAAATGACGACTGTACGTCGAGCTGAGCCAAATCCGTGCACAGCACCCTGTGGCTGCGTGCAGTGTTCACGCCGAAGAGCGGCAAAGCTCCAAGCCATCGCTGCGCTTCAGTTCTGTCCAGAGCACAGAAGGCGAAGAACGAAGCAGCTGGGCACCGGCTTCATGGACTCAGTGGGCCCGATTGCAAATGTCCAGCCCAGAGCTGCTTCACAAGCAGATTCAGCTGAGAATGCTCTGGCTGCTTCAGGAAGGAAGGCGCAGCCCTTGCACTCCAGCACGCAACCTGGCCAGAAACAGGTTCCTAAACCTTCAATGCTGCCGAGTCCATGCAGCTTGAGCACACCCAGAAGGACGCGTCCGGAAAGAGGGCGTTCTTCGAGTACCCCCCTCCTCCAAGCAGCCTTGAAACTGAGCACAACGCCCTGCGGCTCGGGAACTTCCTTCTCAGATAGACGTAGCGTCACGTTATTCACTCTCGCAGCTCCGTTGCCCACTTGCAGCAGCTGCTGCTACCAAAGCAAAAAGGCTCCAGAAGTAAAAGCCACTGCTGGGCTGCACTTTCCCTTTGCCTCACGCAAAGCAACAGAAACTGTCGGCTGCACGCTGGATTTCCATTCTCTGCCGCATCTGCCACTGTCATCTCTGCGTCTCCAAGCATAAACCTGGGCACAGTTCTTTCCAGGGAGAGCTGGAAGAGGAATAGGTAGCAGCACAAGTAGCTGCAAGTGGACCTTTCTGGTTTCAACTGCTAACGTGAATCCGCAAAGAAGCGAGTGACAGCCACGCTTCCTCTCGCAGCCTGTGCGATGCGCACAGCAGCTCGGTGCTCTGCCTTCATTCTTATGCTCTTCGTACCACGTGGCGCTTCCATTCTGCCGGAGTCGAAGCGTCGTCTACTTGTCGCACAGAGAGCACCGTGCCGGCAGCGAAATGCTCCAGCCCACTGCTTCTGCCGAAACACGCCTGGCCTATGCACTTTCCCTCGCAGCGACATACACCAGCACACTGGGTCTTTGTGGTCGTCCAAATGTGAAGGGAAAGAGTCTCAGCTCCGTCTGGCACAGAGAACAGTTTTAGGTCAACAAGCTCACCCAGAGCTTACCCTGGACGCGTGGAAACCTGTATTTGCACCACATCCCAGTGGCAGCCCTCTTTCTTTTGCAGCCCGCACAGCGCCGTCAGATCGCGGTGCTCTCTGCGCCTTCCTTCTCGGTTCCAAGTACCAGCGCCAACCTTACAGCCTTGCGGGGAGCGAAGACGCGGGTAGGCGTCTCGCGAAGAAGAACGGGCCAGGACGCAAAGACGGGCTTCCTTTCTCCTCCTCCGTGCCCGAAGGGCGGTGCTGTGTTGAAAGTCTCGGCCAGCGAAAAGCTCATCCAGCAAGTGTTTCGCTCCTGAGGCATTCCACTGAGCGAGAGCTACACGGACACTTTCGACTCTGGGAAACAGCAAGAAAATGACGACTGTACGTCGAGCTGAGCCAAATCCGTGCACAGCACCCTGTGGCTGCGTGCAGTGTTCACGCCGAAGAGCGGCAAAGCTCCAAGCCATCGCTGCGCTTCAGTTCTGTCCAGAGCACAGAAGGCGAAGAACGAAGCAGCTGGGCACCGGCTTCATGGACTCAGTGGGCCCGATTGCAAATGTCCAGCCCAGAGCTGCTTCACAAGCAGATTCAGCTGAGAATGCTCTGGCTGCTTCAGGAAGGAAGGCGCAGCCCTTGCACTCCAGCACGCAACCTGGCCAGAAACAGGTTCCTAAACCTTCAATGCTGCCGAGTCCATGCAGCTTGAGCACACCCAGAAGGACGCGTCCGGAAAGAGGGCGTTCTTCGAGTACCCCCCTCCTCCAAGTAGCCTTGAAACTGAGCACAACGCCCTGCGGCTCGGGAACTTCCTTCTCAGATAGACGTAGCGTCACGTTATTCACTCTCGCAGCTCCGTTGCCCACTTGCAGCAGCTGCTGCTACCAAAGCAAAAAGGCTCCAGAAGTAAAAGCCACTGCTGGGCTGCACTTTCCCTTTGCCTCACGCAAAGCAACAGAAACTGTCGGCTGCACGCTGGATTTCCATTCTCTGCCGCATCTGCCACTGTCATCTCTGCGTCTCCAAGCATAAACCTGGGCACAGTTCTTTCCAGGGAGAGCTGGAAGAGGAATAGGTAGCAGCACAAGTAGCTGCAAGTGGACCTTTCTGGTTTCAACTGCTAACGTGAATCCGCAAAGAAGCGAGTGACAGCCACGCTTCCTCTGGCAGCCTGTGCGATGCGCACAGCAGCTCGGTGCTCTGCCTTCATTCTTATGCTCTTCGTACCACGTGGCGCTTCCATTCTGCCGGAGTCGAAGCGTCGTCTACTTGTCGCACAGAGAGCACCGTGCCGGCAGCGAAATGCTCCAGCCCACTGCTTCTGCCGAAACACGCCTGGCCTATGCACTTTCCCTCGCAGCGACATACACCAGCACACTGGGTCTTTGTGGTCGTCCAAATGTGAAGGGAAAGAGTCTCAGCTCCGTCTGGCACAGAGAACAGTTTTAGGTCAACAAGCTCACCCAGAGCTTACCCTGGACGCGTGGAAACCTGTATTTGCACCACATCCCAGTGGCAGCCCTCTTTCTTTTGCAGCCCGCACAGCGCCGTCAGATCGCGGTGCTCTCTGCGCCTTCCTTCTCGGTTCCAAGTACCAGCGCCAACCTTACAGCCTTGCGGGGAGCGAAGACGCGGGTAGGCGTCTCGCGAAGAAGAACGGGCCAGGACGCAAAGACGGGCTTCCTTTCTCCTCCTCCGTGCCCGAAGGGCGGTGCTGTGTTGAAAGTCTCGGCCAGCGAAAAGCTCATCCAGCAAGTGTTTCGCTCCTGAGGCATTCCACTGAGCGAGAGCTACACGGACACTTTCGACTCTGGGAAACAGCAAGAAAATGACGACTGTACGTCGAGCTGAGCCAAATCCGTGCACAGCACCCTGTGGCTGCGTGCAGTGTTCACGCCGAAGAGCGGCAAAGCTCCAAGCCATCGCTGCGCTTCAGTTCTGTCCAGAGCACAGAAGGCGAAGAACGAAGCAGCTGGGCACCGGCTTCATGGACTCAGTGGGCCCGATTGCAAATGTCCAGCCCAGAGCTGCTTCACAAGCAGATTCAGCTGAGAATGCTCTGGCTGCTTCAGGAAGGAAGGCGCAGCCCTTGCACTCCAGCACGCAACCTGGCCAGAAACAGGTTCCTAAACCTTCAATGCTGCCGAGTCCATGCAGCTTGAGCACACCCAGAAGGACGCGTCCGGAAAGAGGGCGTTCTTCGAGTACCCCCCTCCTCCAAGCAGCCTCGAAACTGAGCACAACGCCCTGCGGCTCGGGAACTTCCTTCTCAGATAGACGTAGCGTCACGTTATTCACCCTCGCAGCTCCGTTGCCCACTTGCAGCAGCTGCTGCTACCAAAGCAAAAAGGCTCCAGAAGTAAAAGCCACTGCTGGGCTGCACTTTCCCTTTGCCTCACGCAAAGCAACAGAAACTGTCGGCTGCACGCTGGATTTCCATTCTCTGCCGCATCTGCCACTGTCATCTCTGCGTCTCCAAGCATAAACCTGGGCACAGTTCTTTCCAGGGAGAGCTGGAAGAGGAATAGGTAGCAGCACAAGTAGCTGCAAGTGGACCTTTCTGGTTTCAACTGCTAACGTGAATCCGCAAAGAAGCGAGTGACAGCCACGCTTCCTCTGGCAGCCTGTGCGATGCGCACAGCAGCTCGGTGCTCTGCCTTCATTCTTATGCTCTTCGTACCACGTGGCGCTTCCATTCTGCCGGAGTCGAAGCGTCGTCTACTTGTCGCACAGAGAGCACCGTGCCGGCAGCGAAATGCTCCAGCCCACTGCTTCTGCCGAAACACGCCTGGCCTATGCACTTTCCCTCGCAGCGACATACACCAGCACACTGGGTCTTTGTGGTCGTCCAAATGTGAAGGGAAAGAGTCTCAGCTCCGTCTGGCACAGAGAACAGTTTTAGGTCAACAAGCTCACCCAGAGCTTACCCTGGACGCGTGGAAACCTGTATTTGCACCACATCCCAGTGGCAGCCCTCTTTCTTTTGCAGCCCGCACAGCGCCGTCAGATCGCGGTGCTCTCTGCGCCTTCCTTCTCGGTTCCAAGTACCAGCGCCAACCTTACAGCCTTGCGGGGAGCGAAGACGCGGGTAGGCGTCTCGCGAAGAAGAACGGGCCAGGACGCAAAGACGGGCTTCCTTTCTCCTCCTCCGTGCCCGAAGGGCGGTGCTGTGTTGAAAGTCTCGGCCAGCGAAAAGCTCATCCAGCTAGTGTTTCGCTCCTGAGGCATTCCACTGAGCGAGAGCTACACGGACACTTTCGACTCTGGGAAACAGCAAGAAAATGACGACTGTACGTCGAGCTGAGCCAAATCCGTGCACAGCACCCTGTGGCTGCGTGCAGTGTTCACGCCGAAGAGCGGCAAAGCTCCAAGCCATCGCTGCGCTTCAGTTCTGTCCAGAGCACAGAAGGCGAAGAACGAAGCAGCTGGGCACCGGCTTCATGGACTCAGTGGGCCCGATTGCAAATGTCCAGCCCAGAGCTGCTTCACAAGCAGATTCAGCTGAGAATGCTCTGGCTGCTTCAGGAAGGAAGGCGCAGCCCTTGCACTCCAGCACGCAACCTGGCCAGAAACAGGTTCCTAAACCTTCAATGCTGCCGAGTCCATGCAGCTTGAGCACACCCAGAAGGACGCGTCCGGAAAGAGGGCGTTCTTCGAGTACCCCCCTCCTCCAAGCAGCCTTGAAACTGAGCACAACGCCCTGCGGCTCGGGAACTTCCTTCTCAGATAGACGTAGCGTCACGTTATTCACTCTCGCAGCTCCGTTGCCCACTTGCAGCAGCTGCTGCTACCAAAGCAAAAAGGCTCCAGAAGTAAAAGCCACTGCTGGGCTGCACTTTCCCTTTGCCTCACGCAAAGCAACAGAAACTGTCGGCTGCACGCTGGATTTCCATTCTCTGCCGCATCTGCCACTGTCATCTCTGCGTCTCCAAGCATAAACCTGGGCACAGTTCTTTCCAGGGAGAGCTGGAAGAGGAATAGGTAGCAGCACAAGTAGCTGCAAGTGGACCTTTCTGGTTTCAACTGCTAACGTGAATCCGCAAAGAAGCGAGTGACAGCCACGCTTCCTCTGGCAGCCTGTGCGATGCGCACAGCAGCTCGGTGCTCTGCCTTCATTCTTATGCTCTTCGTACCACGTGGCGCTTCCATTCTGCCGGAGTCGAAGCGTCGTCTACTTGTCGCACAGAGAGCACCGTGCCGGCAGCGAAATGCTCCAGCCCACTGCTTCTGCCGAAACACGCCTGGCCTATGCACTTTCCCTCGCAGCGACATACACCAGCACACTGGGTCTTTGTGGTCGTCCAAATGTGAAGGGAAAGAGTCTCAGCTCCGTCTGGCACAGAGAACAGTTTTAGGTCAACAAGCTCACCCAGAGCTTACCCTGGACGCGTGGAAACCTGTATTTGCACCACATCCCAGTGGCAGCCCTCTTTCTTTTGCAGCCCGCACAGCGCCGTCAGATCGCGGTGCTCTCTGCGCCTTCCTTCTCGGTTCCAAGTACCAGCGCCAACCTTACAGCCTTGCGGGGAGCGAAGACGCGGGTAGGCGTCTCGCGAAGAAGAACGGGCCAGGACGCAAAGACGGGCTTCCTTTCTCCTCCTCCGTGCCCGAAGGGCGGTGCTGTGTTGAAAGTCTCGGCCAGCGAAAAGCTCATCCAGCTAGTGTTTCGCTCCTGAGGCATTCCACTGAGCGAGAGCTACACGGACACTTTCGACTCTGGGAAACAGCAAGAAAATGACGACTGTACGTCGAGCTGAGCCAAATCCGTGCACAGCACCCTGTGGCTGCGTGCAGTGTTCACGCCGAAGAGCGGCAAAGCTCCAAGCCATCGCTGCGCTTCAGTTCTGTCCAGAGCACAGAAGGCGAAGAACGAAGCAGCTGGGCACCGGCTTCATGGACTCAGTGGGCCCGATTGCAAATGTCCAGCCCAGAGCTGCTTCACAAGCAGATTCAGCTGAGAATGCTCTGGCTGCTTCAGGAAGGAAGGCGCAGCCCTTGCACTCCAGCACGCAACCTGGCCAGAAACAGGTTCCTAAACCTTCAATGCTGCCGAGTCCATGCAGCTTGAGCACACCCAGAAGGACGCGTCCGGAAAGAGGGCGTTCTTCGAGTACCCCCCTCCTCCAAGCAGCCTTGAAACTGAGCACAACGCCCTGCGGCTCGGGAACTTCCTTCTCAGATAGACGTAGCGTCACGTTATTCACTCTCGCAGCTCCGTTGCCCACTTGCAGCAGCTGCTGCTACCAAAGCAAAAAGGCTCCAGAAGTAAAAGCCACTGCTGGGCTGCACTTTCCCTTTGCCTCACGCAAAGCAACAGAAACTGTCGGCTGCACGCTGGATTTCCATTCTCTGCCGCATCTGCCACTGTCATCTCTGCGTCTCCAAGCATAAACCTGGGCACAGTTCTTTCCAGGGAGAGCTGGAAGAGGAATAGGTAGCAGCACAAGTAGCTGCAAGTGGACCTTTCTGGTTTCAACTGCTAACGTGAATCCGCAAAGAAGCGAGTGACAGCCACGCTTCCTCTCGCAGCCTGTGCGATGCGCACAGCAGCTCGGTGCTCTGCCTTCATTCTTATGCTCTTCGTACCACGTGGCGCTTCCATTCTGCCGGAGTCGAAGCGTCGTCTACTTGTCGCACAGAGAGCACCGTGCCGGCAGCGAAATGCTCCAGCCCACTGCTTCTGCCGAAACACGCCTGGCCTATGCACTTTCCCTCGCAGCGACATACACCAGCACACTGGGTCTTTGTGGTCGTCCAAATGTGAAGGGAAAGAGTCTCAGCTCCGTCTGGCACAGAGAACAGTTTTAGGTCAACAAGCTCACCCAGAGCTTACCCTGGACGCGTGGAAACCTGTATTTGCACCACATCCCAGTGGCAGCCCTCTTTCTTTTGCAGCCCGCACAGCGCCGTCAGATCGCGGTGCTCTCTGCGCCTTCCTTCTCGGTTCCAAGTACCAGCGCCAACCTTACAGCCTTGCGGGGAGCGAAGACGCGGGTAGGCGTCTCGCGAAGAAGAACGGGCCAGGACGCAAAGACGGGCTTCCTTTCTCCTCCTCCGTGCCCGAAGGGCGGTGCTGTGTTGAAAGTCTCGGCCAGCGAAAAGCTCATCCAGCTAGTGTTTCGCTCCTGAGGCATTCCACTGAGCGAGAGCTACACGGACACTTTCGACTCTGGGAAACAGCAAGAAAATGACGACTGTACGTCGAGCTGAGCCAAATCCGTGCACAGCACCCTGTGGCTGCGTGCAGTGTTCACGCCGAAGAGCGGCAAAGCTCCAAGCCATCGCTGCGCTTCAGTTCTGTCCGGACCACAGAAGGCGAAGAACGAAGCAGCTGGGCACCGGCTTCATGGACTCAGTGGGCCCGATTGCAAATGTCCAGCCCAGAGCTGCTTCACAAGCAGATTCAGCTGAGAATGCTCTGGCTGCTTCAGGAAGGAAGGCGCAGCCCTTGCACTCCAGCACGCAACCTGGCCAGAAACAGGTTCCTAAACCTTCAATGCTGCCGAGTCCATGCAGCTTGAGCACACCCAGAAGGACGCGTCCGGAAAGAGGGCGTTCTTCGAGTACCCCCCTCCTCCAAGTAGCCTTGAAACTGAGCACAACGCCCTGCGGCTCGGGAACTTCCTTCTCAGATAGACGTAGCGTCACGTTATTCACTCTCACAGCTCCGTTGCCCACTTGCAGCAGCTGCTGCTACCAAAGCAAAAAGGCTCCAGAAGTAAAAGCCACTGCTGGGCTGCACTTTCCCTTTGCCTCACGCAAAGCAACAGAAACTGTCGGCTGCACGCTGGATTTCCATTCTCTGCCGCATCTGCCACTGTCATCTCTGCGTCTCCAAGCATAAACCTGGGCACAGTTCTTTCCAGGGAGAGCTGGAAGAGGAATAGGTAGCAGCACAAGTAGCTGCAAGTGGACCTTTCTGGTTTCAACTGCTAACGTGAATCCGCAAAGAAGCGAGTGACAGCCACGCTTCCTCTGGCAGCCTGTGCGATGCGCACAGCAGCTCGGTGCTCTGCCTTCATTCTTATGCTCTTCGTACCACGTGGCGCTTCCATTCTGCCGGAGTCGAAGCGTCGTCTACTTGTCGCACAGAGAGCACCGTGCCGGCAGCGAAATGCTCCAGCCCACTGCTTCTGCCGAAACACGCCTGGCCTATGCACTTTCCCTCGCAGCGACATACACCAGCACACTGGGTCTTTGTGGTCGTCCAAATGTGAAGGGAAAGAGTCTCAGCTCCGTCTGGCACAGAGAACAGTTTTAGGTCAACAAGCTCACCCAGAGCTTACCCTGGACGCGTGGAAACCTGTATTTGCACCACATCCCAGTGGCAGCCCTCTTTCTTTTGCAGCCCGCACAGCGCCGTCAGATCGCGGTGCTCTCTGCGCCTTCCTTCTCGGTTCCAAGTACCAGCGCCAACCTTACAGCCTTGCGGGGAGCGAAGACGCGGGTAGGCGTCTCGCGAAGAAGAACGGGCCAGGACGCAAAGACGGGCTTCCTTTCTCCTCCTCCGTGCCCGAAGGGCGGTGCTGTGTTGAAAGTCTCGGCCAGCGAAAAGCTCATCCAGCAAGTGTTTCGCTCCTGAGGCATTCCACTGAGCGAGAGCTACACGGACACTTTCGACTCTGGGAAACAGCAAGAAAATGACGACTGTACGTCGAGCTGAGCCAAATCCGTGCACAGCACCCTGTGGCTGCGTGCAGTGTTCACGCCGAAGAGCGGCAAAGCTCCAAGCCATCGCTGCGCTTCAGTTCTGTCCAGAGCACAGAAGGCGAAGAACGAAGCAGCTGGGCACCGGCTTCATGGACTCAGTGGGCCCGATTGCAAATGTCCAGCCCAGAGCTGCTTCACAAGCAGATTCAGCTGAGAATGCTCTGGCTGCTTCAGGAAGGAAGGCGCAGCCCTTGCACTCCAGCACGCAACCTGGCCAGAAACAGGTTCCTAAACCTTCAATGCTGCCGAGTCCATGCAGCTTGAGCACACCCAGAAGGACGCGTCCGGAAAGAGGGCGTTCTTCGAGTACCCCCCTCCTCCAAGTAGCCTTGAAACTGAGCACAACGCCCTGCGGCTCGGGAACTTCCTTCTCAGATAGACGTAGCGTCACGTTATTCACTCTCGCAGCTCCGTTGCCCACTTGCAGCAGCTGCTGCTACCAAAGCAAAAAGGCTCCAGAAGTAAAAGCCACTGCTGGGCTGCACTTTCCCTTTGCCTCACGCAAAGCAACAGAAACTGTCGGCTGCACGCTGGATTTCCATTCTCTGCCGCATCTGCCACTGTCATCTCTGCGTCTCCAAGCATAAACCTGGGCACAGTTCTTTCCAGGGAGAGCTGGAAGAGGAATAGGTAGCAGCACAAGTAGCTGCAAGTGGACCTTTCTGGTTTCAACTGCTAACGTGAATCCGCAAAGAAGCGAGTGACAGCCACGCTTCCTCTCGCAGCCTGTGCGATGCGCACAGCAGCTCGGTGCTCTGCCTTCATTCTTATGCTCTTCGTACCACGTGGCGCTTCCATTCTGCCGGAGTCGAAGCGTCGTCTACTTGTCGCACAGAGAGCACCGTGCCGGCAGCGAAATGCTCCAGCCCACTGCTTCTGCCGAAACACGCCTGGCCTATGCACTTTCCCTCGCAGCGACATACACCAGCACACTGGGTCTTTGTGGTCGTCCAAATGTGAAGGGAAAGAGTCTCAGCTCCGTCTGGCACAGAGAACAGTTTTAGGTCAACAAGCTCACCCAGAGCTTACCCTGGACGCGTGGAAACCTGTATTTGCACCACATCCCAGTGGCAGCCCTCTTTCTTTTGCAGCCCGCACAGCGCCGTCAGATCGCGGTGCTCTCTGCGCCTTCCTTCTCGGTTCCAAGTACCAGCGCCAACCTTACAGCCTTGCGGGGAGCGAAGACGCGGGTAGGCGTCTCGCGAAGAAGAACGGGCCAGGACGCAAAGACGGGCTTCCTTTCTCCTCCTCCGTGCCCGAAGGGCGGTGCTGTGTTGAAAGTCTCGGCCAGTGAAAAGCTCATCCAGCAAGTGTTTCGCTCCTGAGGCATTCCACTGAGCGAGAGCTACACGGACACTTTCGACTCTGGGAAACAGCAAGAAAATGACGACTGTACGTCGAGCTGAGCCAAATCCGTGCACAGCACCCTGTGGCTGCGTGCAGTGTTCACGCCGAAGAGCGGCAAAGCTCCAAGCCATCGCTGCGCTTCAGTTCTGTCCAGAGCACAGAAGGCGAAGAACGAAGCAGCTGGGCACCGGCTTCATGGACTCAGTGGGCCCGATTGCAAATGTCCAGCCCAGAGCTGCTTCACAAGCAGATTCAGCTGAGAATGCTCTGGCTGCTTCAGGAAGGAAGGCGCAGCCCTTGCACTCCAGCACGCAACCTGGCCAGAAACAGGTTCCTAAACCTTCAATGCTGCCGAGTCCATGCAGCTTGAGCACACCCAGAAGGACGCGTCCGGAAAGAGGGCGTTCTTCGAGTACCCCCCTCCTCCAAGTAGCCTTGAAACTGAGCACAACGCCCTGCGGCTCGGGAACTTCCTTCTCAGATAGACGTAGCGTCACGTTATTCACTCTCGCAGCTCCGTTGCCCACTTGCAGCAGCTGCTGCTACCAAAGCAAAAAGGCTCCAGAAGTAAAAGCCACTGCTGGGCTGCACTTTCCCTTTGCCTCACGCAAAGCAACAGAAACTGTCGGCTGCACGCTGGATTTCCATTCTCTGCCGCATCTGCCACTGTCATCTCTGCGTCTCCAAGCATAAACCTGGGCACAGTTCTTTCCAGGGAGAGCTGGAAGAGGAATAGGTAGCAGCACAAGTAGCTGCAAGTGGACCTTTCTGGTTTCAACTGCTAACGTGAATCCGCAAAGAAGCGAGTGACAGCCACGCTTCCTCTGGCAGCCTGTGCGATGCGCACAGCAGCTCGGTGCTCTGCCTTCATTCTTATGCTCTTCGTACCACGTGGCGCTTCCATTCTGCCGGAGTCGAAGCGTCGTCTACTTGTCGCACAGAGAGCACCGTGCCGGCAGCGAAATGCTCCAGCCCACTGCTTCTGCCGAAACACGCCTGGCCTATGCACTTTCCCTCGCAGCGACATACACCAGCACACTGGGTCTTTGTGGTCGTCCAAATGTGAAGGGAAAGAGTCTCAGCTCCGTCTGGCACAGAGAACAGTTTTAGGTCAACAAGCTCACCCAGAGCTTACCCTGGACGCGTGGAAACCTGTATTTGCACCACATCCCAGTGGCAGCCCTCTTTCTTTTGCAGCCCGCACAGCGCCGTCAGATCGCGGTGCTCTCTGCGCCTTCCTTCTCGGTTCCAAGTACCAGCGCCAACCTTACAGCCTTGCGGGGAGCGAAGACGCGGGTAGGCGTCTCGCGAAGAAGAACGGGCCAGGACGCAAAGACGGGCTTCCTTTCTCCTCCTCCGTGCCCGAAGGGCGGTGCTGTGTTGAAAGTCTCGGCCAGCGAAAAGCTCATCCAGCAAGTGTTTCACTCCTGAGGCATTCCACTGAGCGAGAGCTACACGGACACTTTCGACTCTGGGAAACAGCAAGAAAATGACGACTGTACGTCGAGCTGAGCCAAATCCGTGCACAGCACCCTGTGGCTGCGTGCAGTGTTCACGCCGAAGAGCGGCAAAGCTCCAAGCCATCGCTGCGCTTCAGTTCTGTCCAGAGCACAGAAGGCGAAGAACGAAGCAGCTGGGCACCGGCTTCATGGACTCAGTGGGCCCGATTGCAAATGTCCAGCCCAGAGCTGCTTCACAAGCAGATTCAGCTGAGAATGCTCTGCCTGCTTCACAAAGGAAGGCGCAGCCCTTGCACTCCAGCACGCAACCTGGCCAGAAACAGGTTCCTAAACCTTCAATGCTGCCGAGTCCATGCAGCTTGAGCACACCCAGAAGGACGCGTCCGGAAAGAGGGCGTTCTTCGAGTACCCCCCTCCTCCAAGTAGCCTTGAAACTGAGCACAACGCCCTGCGGCTCGGGAACTTCCTTCTCAGATAGACGTAGCGTCACGTTATTCACTCTCGCAGCTCCGTTGCCCACTTGCAGCAGCTGCTGCTACCAAAGCAAAAAGGCTCCAGAAGTAAAAGCCACTGCTGGGCTGCACTTTCCCTTTGCCTCACGCAAAGCAACAGAAACTGTCGGCTGCACGCTGGATTTCCATTCTCTGCCGCATCTGCCACTGTCATCTCTGCGTCTCCAAGCATAAACCTGGGCACAGTTCTTTCCAGGGAGAGCTGGAAGAGGAATAGGTAGCAGCACAAGTAGCTGCAAGTGGACCTTTCTGGTTTCAACTGCTAACGTGAATCCGCAAAGAAGCGAGTGACAGCCACGCTTCCTCTCGCAGCCTGTGCGATGCGCACAGCAGCTCGGTGCTCTGCCTTCATTCTTATGCTCTTTGTACCACGTGGCGCTTCCATTCTGCCGGAGTCGAAGCGTCGTCTACTTGTCGCACAGAGAGCACCGTGCCGGCAGCGAAATGCTCCAGCCCACTGCTTCTGCCGAAACACGCCTGGCCTATGCACTTTCCCTCGCAGCGACATACACCAGCACACTGGGTCTTTGTGGTCGTCCAAATGTGAAGGGAAAGAGTCTCAGCTCCGTCTGGCACAGAGAACAGTTTTAGGTCAACAAGCTCACCCAGAGCTTACCCTGGACGCGTGGAAACCTGTATTTGCACCACATCCCAGTGGCAGCCCTCTTTCTTTTGCAGCCCGCACAGCGCCGTCAGATCGCGGTGCTCTCTGCGCCTTCCTTCTCGGTTCCAAGTACCAGCGCCAACCTTACAGCCTTGCGGGGAGCGAAGACGCGGGTAGGCGTCTCGCGAAGAAGAACGGGCCAGGACGCAAAGACGGGCTTCCTTTCTCCTCCTCCGTGCCCGAAGGGCGGTGCTGTGTTGAAAGTCTCGGCCAGCGAAAAGCTCATCCAGCTAGTGTTTCGCTCCTGAGGCATTCCACTGAGCGAGAGCTACACGGACACTTTCGACTCTGGGAAACAGCAAGAAAATGACGACTGTACGTCGAGCTGAGCCAAATCCGTGCACAGCACCCTGTGGCTGCGTGCAGTGTTCACGCCGAAGAGCGGCAAAGCTCCAAGCCATCGCTGCGCTTCAGTTCTGTCCAGAGCACAGAAGGCGAAGAACGAAGCAGCTGGGCACCGGCTTCATGGACTCAGTGGGCCCGATTGCAAATGTCCAGCCCAGAGCTGCTTCACAAGCAGATTCAGCTGAGAATGCTCTGGCTGCTTCAGGAAGGAAGGCGCAGCCCTTGCACTCCAGCACGCAACCTGGCCAGAAACAGGTTCCTAAACCTTCAATGCTGCCGAGTCCATGCAGCTTGAGCACACCCAGAAGGACGCGTCCGGAAAGAGGGCGTTCTTCGAGTACCCCCCTCCTCCAAGCAGCCTTGAAACTGAGCACAACGCCCTGCGGCTCGGGAACTTCCTTCTCAGATAGACGTAGCGTCACGTTATTCACTCTCGCAGCTCCGTTGCCCACTTGCAGCAGCTGCTGCTACCAAAGCAAAAAGGCTCCAGAAGTAAAAGCCACTGCTGGGCTGCACTTTCCCTTTGCCTCACGCAAAGCAACAGAAACTGTCGGCTGCACGCTGGATTTCCATTCTCTGCCGCATCTGCCACTGTCATCTCTGCGTCTCCAAGCATAAACCTGGGCACAGTTCTTTCCAGGGAGAGCTGGAAGAGGAATAGGTAGCAGCACAAGTAGCTGCAAGTGGACCTTTCTGGTTTCAACTGCTAACGTGAATCCGCAAAGAAGCGAGTGACAGCCACGCTTCCTCTGGCAGCCTGTGCGATGCGCACAGCAGCTCGGTGCTCTGCCTTCATTCTTATGCTCTTCGTACCACGTGGCGCTTCCATTCTGCCGGAGTCGAAGCGTCGTCTACTTGTCGCACAGAGAGCACCGTGCCGGCAGCGAAATGCTCCAGCCCACTGCTTCTGCCGAAACACGCCTGGCCTATGCACTTTCCCTCGCAGCGACATACACCAGCACACTGGGTCTTTGTGGTCGTCCAAATGTGAAGGGAAAGAGTCTCAGCTCCGTCTGGCACAGAGAACAGTTTTAGGTCAACAAGCTCACCCAGAGCTTACCCTGGACGCGTGGAAACCTGTATTTGCACCACATCCCAGTGGCAGCCCTCTTTCTTTTGCAGCCCGCACAGCGCCGTCAGATCGCGGTGCTCTCTGCGCCTTCCTTCTCGGTTCCAAGTACCAGCGCCAACCTTACAGCCTTGCGGGGAGCGAAGACGCGGGTAGGCGTCTCGCGAAGAAGAACGGGCCAGGACGCAAAGACGGGCTTCCTTTCTCCTCCTCCGTGCCCGAAGGGCGGTGCTGTGTTGAAAGTCTCGGCCAGCGAAAAGCTCATCCAGCTAGTGTTTCGCTCCTGAGGCATTCCACTGAGCGAGAGCTACACGGACACTTTCGACTCTGGGAAACAGCAAGAAAATGACGACTGTACGTCGAGCTGAGCCAAATCCGTGCACAGCACCCTGTGGCTGCGTGCAGTGTTCACGCCGAAGAGCGGCAAAGCTCCAAGCCATCGCTGCGCTTCAGTTCTGTCCAGAGCACAGAAGGCGAAGAACGAAGCAGCTGGGCACCGGCTTCATGGACTCAGTGGGCCCGATTGCAAATGTCCAGCCCAGAGCTGCTTCACAAGCAGATTCAGCTGAGAATGCTCTGGCTGCTTCAGGAAGGAAGGCGCAGCCCTTGCACTCCAGCACGCAACCTGGCCAGAAACAGGTTCCTAAACCTTCAATGCTGCCGAGTCCATGCAGCTTGAGCACACCCAGAAGGACGCGTCCGGAAAGAGGGCGTTCTTCGAGTACCCCCCTCCTCCAAGCAGCCTTGAAACTGAGCACAACGCCCTGCGGCTCGGGAACTTCCTTCTCAGATAGACGTAGCGTCACGTTATTCACTCTCGCAGCTCCGTTGCCCACTTGCAGCAGCTGCTGCTACCAAAGCAAAAAGGCTCCAGAAGTAAAAGCCACTGCTGGGCTGCACTTTCCCTTTGCCTCACGCAAAGCAACAGAAACTGTCGGCTGCACGCTGGATTTCCATTCTCTGCCGCATCTGCCACTGTCATCTCTGCGTCTCCAAGCATAAACCTGGGCACAGTTCTTTCCAGGGAGAGCTGGAAGAGGAATAGGTAGCAGCACAAGTAGCTGCAAGTGGACCTTTCTGGTTTCAACTGCTAACGTGAATCCGCAAAGAAGCGAGTGACAGCCACGCTTCCTCTCGCAGCCTGTGCGATGCGCACAGCAGCTCGGTGCTCTGCCTTCATTCTTATGCTCTTCGTACCACGTGGCGCTTCCATTCTGCCGGAGTCGAAGCGTCGTCTACTTGTCGCACAGAGAGCACCGTGCCGGCAGCGAAATGCTCCAGCCCACTGCTTCTGCCGAAACACGCCTGGCCTATGCACTTTCCCTCGCAGCGACATACACCAGCACACTGGGTCTTTGTGGTCGTCCAAATGTGAAGGGAAAGAGTCTCAGCTCCGTCTGGCACAGAGAACAGTTTTAGGTCAACAAGCTCACCCAGAGCTTACCCTGGACGCGTGGAAACCTGTATTTGCACCACATCCCAGTGGCAGCCCTCTTTCTTTTGCAGCCCGCACAGCGCCGTCAGATCGCGGTGCTCTCTGCGCCTTCCTTCTCGGTTCCAAGTACCAGCGCCAACCTTACAGCCTTGCGAGGAGCGAAGACGCGGGTAGGCGTCTCGCGAAGAAGAACGGGCCAGGACGCAAAGACGGGCTTCCTTTCTCCTCCTCCGTGCCCGAAGGGCGGTGCTGTGTTGAAAGTCTCGGCCAGCGAAAAGCTCATCCAGCTAGTGTTTCGCTCCTGAGGCATTCCACTGAGCGAGAGCTACACGGACACTTTCGACTCTGGGAAACAGCAAGAAAATGACGACTGTACGTCGAGCTGAGCCAAATCCGTGCACAGCACCCTGTGGCTGCGTGCAGTGTTCACGCCGAAGAGCGGCAAAGCTCCAAGCCATCGCTGCGCTTCAGTTCTGTCCGGACCACAGAAGGCGAAGAACGAAGCAGCTGGGCACCGGCTTCATGGACTCAGTGGGCCCGATTGCAAATGTCCAGCCCAGAGCTGCTTCACAAGCAGATTCAGCTGAGAATGCTCTGGCTGCTTCAGGAAGGAAGGCGCAGCCCTTGCACTCCAGCACGCAACCTGGCCAGAAACAGGTTCCTAAACCTTCAATGCTGCCGAGTCCATGCAGCTTGAGCACACCCAGAAGGACGCGTCCGGAAAGAGGGCGTTCTTCGAGTACCCCCCTCCTCCAAGTAGCCTTGAAACTGAGCACAACGCCCTGCGGCTCGGGAACTTCCTTCTCAGATAGACGTAGCGTCACGTTATTCACTCTCACAGCTCCGTTGCCCACTTGCAGCAGCTGCTGCTACCAAAGCAAAAAGGCTCCAGAAGTAAAAGCCACTGCTGGGCTGCACTTTCCCTTTGCCTCACGCAAAGCAACAGAAACTGTCGGCTGCACGCTGGATTTCCATTCTCTGCCGCATCTGCCACTGTCATCTCTGCGTCTCCAAGCATAAACCTGGGCACAGTTCTTTCCAGGGAGAGCTGGAAGAGGAATAGGTAGCAGCACAAGTAGCTGCAAGTGGACCTTTCTGGTTTCAACTGCTAACGTGAATCCGCAAAGAAGCGAGTGACAGCCACGCTTCCTCTGGCAGCCTGTGCGATGCGCACAGCAGCTCGGTGCTCTGCCTTCATTCTTATGCTCTTCGTACCACGTGGCGCTTCCATTCTGCCGGAGTCGAAGCGTCGTCTACTTGTCGCACAGAGAGCACCGTGCCGGCAGCGAAATGCTCCAGCCCACTGCTTCTGCCGAAACACGCCTGGCCTATGCACTTTCCCTCGCAGCGACATACACCAGCACACTGGGTCTTTGTGGTCGTCCAAATGTGAAGGGAAAGAGTCTCAGCTCCGTCTGGCACAGAGAACAGTTTTAGGTCAACAAGCTCACCCAGAGCTTACCCTGGACGCGTGGAAACCTGTATTTGCACCACATCCCAGTGGCAGCCCTCTTTCTTTTGCAGCCCGCACAGCGCCGTCAGATCGCGGTGCTCTCTGCGCCTTCCTTCTCGGTTCCAAGTACCAGCGCCAACCTTACAGCCTTGCGGGGAGCGAAGACGCGGGTAGGCGTCTCGCGAAGAAGAACGGGCCAGGACGCAAAGACGGGCTTCCTTTCTCCTCCTCCGTGCCCGAAGGGCGGTGCTGTGTTGAAAGTCTCGGCCAGCGAAAAGCTCATCCAGCAAGTGTTTCGCTCCTGAGGCATTCCACTGAGCGAGAGCTACACGGACACTTTCGACTCTGGGAAACAGCAAGAAAATGACGACTGTACGTCGAGCTGAGCCAAATCCGTGCACAGCACCCTGTGGCTGCGTGCAGTGTTCACGCCGAAGAGCGGCAAAGCTCCAAGCCATCGCTGCGCTTCAGTTCTGTCCAGAGCACAGAAGGCGAAGAACGAAGCAGCTGGGCACCGGCTTCATGGACTCAGTGGGCCCGATTGCAAATGTCCAGCCCAGAGCTGCTTCACAAGCAGATTCAGCTGAGAATGCTCTGGCTGCTTCAGGAAGGAAGGCGCAGCCCTTGCACTCCAGCACGCAACCTGGCCAGAAACAGGTTCCTAAACCTTCAATGCTGCCGAGTCCATGCAGCTTGAGCACACCCAGAAGGACGCGTCCGGAAAGAGGGCGTTCTTCGAGTACCCCCCTCCTCCAAGTAGCCTTGAAACTGAGCACAACGCCCTGCGGCTCGGGAACTTCCTTCTCAGATAGACGTAGCGTCACGTTATTCACTCTCGCAGCTCCGTTGCCCACTTGCAGCAGCTGCTGCTACCAAAGCAAAAAGGCTCCAGAAGTAAAAGCCACTGCTGGGCTGCACTTTCCCTTTGCCTCACGCAAAGCAACAGAAACTGTCGGCTGCACGCTGGATTTCCATTCTCTGCCGCATCTGCCACTGTCATCTCTGCGTCTCCAAGCATAAACCTGGGCACAGTTCTTTCCAGGGAGAGCTGGAAGAGGAATAGGTAGCAGCACAAGTAGCTGCAAGTGGACCTTTCTGGTTTCAACTGCTAACGTGAATCCGCAAAGAAGCGAGTGACAGCCACGCTTCCTCTCGCAGCCTGTGCGATGCGCACAGCAGCTCGGTGCTCTGCCTTCATTCTTATGCTCTTCGTACCACGTGGCGCTTCCATTCTGCCGGAGTCGAAGCGTCGTCTACTTGTCGCACAGAGAGCACCGTGCCGGCAGCGAAATGCTCCAGCCCACTGCTTCTGCCGAAACACGCCTGGCCTATGCACTTTCCCTCGCAGCGACATACACCAGCACACTGGGTCTTTGTGGTCGTCCAAATGTGAAGGGAAAGAGTCTCAGCTCCGTCTGGCACAGAGAACAGTTTTAGGTCAACAAGCTCACCCAGAGCTTACCCTGGACGCGTGGAAACCTGTATTTGCACCACATCCCAGTGGCAGCCCTCTTTCTTTTGCAGCCCGCACAGCGCCGTCAGATCGCGGTGCTCTCTGCGCCTTCCTTCTCGGTTCCAAGTACCAGCGCCAACCTTACAGCCTTGCGGGGAGCGAAGACGCGGGTAGGCGTCTCGCGAAGAAGAACGGGCCAGGACGCAAAGACGGGCTTCCTTTCTCCTCCTCCGTGCCCGAAGGGCGGTGCTGTGTTGAAAGTCTCGGCCAGCGAAAAGCTCATCCAGCAAGTGTTTCGCTCCTGAGGCATTCCACTGAGCGAGAGCTACACGGACACTTTCGACTCTGGGAAACAGCAAGAAAATGACGACTGTACGTCGAGCTGAGCCAAATCCGTGCACAGCACCCTGTGGCTGCGTGCAGTGTTCACGCCGAAGAGCGGCAAAGCTCCAAGCCATCGCTGCGCTTCAGTTCTGTCCAGAGCACAGAAGGCGAAGAACGAAGCAGCTGGGCACCGGCTTCATGGACTCAGTGGGCCCGATTGCAAATGTCCAGCCCAGAGCTGCTTCACAAGCAGATTCAGCTGAGAATGCTCTGGCTGCTTCAGGAAGGAAGGCGCAGCCCTTGCACTCCAGCACGCAACCTGGCCAGAAACAGGTTCCTAAACCTTCAATGCTGCCGAGTCCATGCAGCTTGAGCACACCCAGAAGGACGCGTCCGGAAAGAGGGCGTTCTTCGAGTACCCCCCTCCTCCAAGTAGCCTTGAAACTGAGCACAACGCCCTGCGGCTCGGGAACTTCCTTCTCAGATAGACGTAGCGTCACGTTATTCACTCTCGCAGCTCCGTTGCCCACTTGCAGCAGCTGCTGCTACCAAAGCAAAAAGGCTCCAGAAGTAAAAGCCACTGCTGGGCTGCACTTTCCCTTTGCCTCACGCAAAGCAACAGAAACTGTCGGCTGCACGCTGGATTTCCATTCTCTGCCGCATCTGCCACTGTCATCTCTGCGTCTCCAAGCATAAACCTGGGCACAGTTCTTTCCAGGGAGAGCTGGAAGAGGAATAGGTAGCAGCACAAGTAGCTGCAAGTGGACCTTTCTGGTTTCAACTGCTAACGTGAATCCGCAAAGAAGCGAGTGACAGCCACGCTTCCTCTCGCAGCCTGTGCGATGCGCACAGCAGCTCGGTGCTCTGCCTTCATTCTTATGCTCTTCGTACCACGTGGCGCTTCCATTCTGCCGGAGTCGAAGCGTCGTCTACTTGTCGCACAGAGAGCACCGTGCCGGCAGCGAAATGCTCCAGCCCACTGCTTCTGCCGAAACACGCCTGGCCTATGCACTTTCCCTCGCAGCGACATACACCAGCACACTGGGTCTTTGTGGTCGTCCAAATGTGAAGGGAAAGAGTCTCAGCTCCGTCTGGCACAGAGAACAGTTTTAGGTCAACAAGCTCACCCAGAGCTTACCCTGGACGCGTGGAAACCTGTATTTGCACCACATCCCAGTGGCAGCCCTCTTTCTTTTGCAGCCCGCACAGCGCCGTCAGATCGCGGTGCTCTCTGCGCCTTCCTTCTCGGTTCCAAGTACCAGCGCCAACCTTACAGCCTTGCGGGGAGCGAAGACGCGGGTAGGCGTCTCGCGAAGAAGAACGGGCCAGGACGCAAAGACGGGCTTCCTTTCTCCTCCTCCGTGCCCGAAGGGCGGTGCTGTGTTGAAAGTCTCGGCCAGCGAAAAGCTCATCCAGCAAGTGTTTCGCTCCTGAGGCATTCCACTGAGCGAGAGCTACACGGACACTTTCGACTCTGGGAAACAGCAAGAAAATGACGACTGTACGTCGAGCTGAGCCAAATCCGTGCACAGCACCCTGTGGCTGCGTGCAGTGTTCACGCCGAAGAGCGGCAAAGCTCCAAGCCATCGCTGCGCTTCAGTTCTGTCCAGAGCACAGAAGGCGAAGAACGAAGCAGCTGGGCACCGGCTTCATGGACTCAGTGGGCCCGATTGCAAATGTCCAGCCCAGAGCTGCTTCACAAGCAGATTCAGCTGAGAATGCTCTGCCTGCTTCACAAAGGAAGGCGCAGCCCTTGCACTCCAGCACGCAACCTGGCCAGAAACAGGTTCCTAAACCTTCAATGCTGCCGAGTCCATGCAGCTTGAGCACACCCAGAAGGACGCGTCCGGAAAGAGGGCGTTCTTCGAGTACCCCCCTCCTCCAAGTAGCCTTGAAACTGAGCACAACGCCCTGCGGCTCGGGAACTTCCTTCTCAGATAGACGTAGCGTCACGTTATTCACTCTCGCAGCTCCGTTGCCCACTTGCAGCAGCTGCTGCTACCAAAGCAAAAAGGCTCCAGAAGTAAAAGCCACTGCTGGGCTGCACTTTCCCTTTGCCTCACGCAAAGCAACAGAAACTGTCGGCTGCACGCTGGATTTCCATTCTCTGCCGCATCTGCCACTGTCATCTCTGCGTCTCCAAGCATAAACCTGGGCACAGTTCTTTCCAGGGAGAGCTGGAAGAGGAATAGGTAGCAGCACAAGTAGCTGCAAGTGGACCTTTCTGGTTTCAACTGCTAACGTGAATCCGCAAAGAAGCGAGTGACAGCCACGCTTCCTCTCGCAGCCTGTGCGATGCGCACAGCAGCTCGGTGCTCTGCCTTCATTCTTATGCTCTTTGTACCACGTGGCGCTTCCATTCTGCCGGAGTCGAAGCGTCGTCTACTTGTCGCACAGAGAGCACCGTGCCGGCAGCGAAATGCTCCAGCCCACTGCTTCTGCCGAAACACGCCTGGCCTATGCACTTTCCCTCGCAGCGACATACACCAGCACACTGGGTCTTTGTGGTCGTCCAAATGTGAAGGGAAAGAGTCTCAGCTCCGTCTGGCACAGAGAACAGTTTTAGGTCAACAAGCTCACCCAGAGCTTACCCTGGACGCGTGGAAACCTGTATTTGCACCACATCCCAGTGGCAGCCCTCTTTCTTTTGCAGCCCGCACAGCGCCGTCAGATCGCGGTGCTCTCTGCGCCTTCCTTCTCGGTTCCAAGTACCAGCGCCAACCTTACAGCCTTGCGGGGAGCGAAGACGCGGGTAGGCGTCTCGCGAAGAAGAACGGGCCAGGACGCAAAGACGGGCTTCCTTTCTCCTCCTCCGTGCCCGAAGGGCGGTGCTGTGTTGAAAGTCTCGGCCAGCGAAAAGCTCATCCAGCAAGTGTTTCGCTCCTGAGGCATTCCACTGAGCGAGAGCTACACGGACACTTTCGACTCTGGGAAACAGCAAGAAAATGACGACTGTACGTCGAGCTGAGCCAAATCCGTGCACAGCACCCTGTGGCTGCGTGCAGTGTTCACGCCGAAGAGCGGCAAAGCTCCAAGCCATCGCTGCGCTTCAGTTCTGTCCAGAGCACAGAAGGCGAAGAACGAAGCAGCTGGGCACCGGCTTCATGGACTCAGTGGGCCCGATTGCAAATGTCCAGCCCAGAGCTGCTTCACAAGCAGATTCAGCTGAGAATGCTCTGCCTGCTTCACAAAGGAAGGCGCAGCCCTTGCACTCCAGCACGCAACCTGGCCAGAAACAGGTTCCTAAACCTTCAATGCTGCCGAGTCCATGCAGCTTGAGCACACCCAGAAGGACGCGTCCGGAAAGAGGGCGTTCTTCGAGTACCCCCCTCCTCCAAGTAGCCTTGAAACTGAGCACAACGCCCTGCGGCTCGGGAACTTCCTTCTCAGATAGACGTAGCGTCACGTTATTCACTCTCGCAGCTCCGTTGCCCACTTGCAGCAGCTGCTGCTACCAAAGCAAAAAGGCTCCAGAAGTAAAAGCCACTGCTGGGCTGCACTTTCCCTTTGCCTCACGCAAAGCAACAGAAACTGTCGGCTGCACGCTGGATTTCCATTCTCTGCCGCATCTGCCACTGTCATCTCTGCGTCTCCAAGCATAAACCTGGGCACAGTTCTTTCCAGGGAGAGCTGGAAGAGGAATAGGTAGCAGCACAAGTAGCTGCAAGTGGACCTTTCTGGTTTCAACTGCTAACGTGAATCCGCAAAGAAGCGAGTGACAGCCACGCTTCCTCTCGCAGCCTGTGCGATGCGCACAGCAGCTCGGTGCTCTGCCTTCATTCTTATGCTCTTCGTACCACGTGGCGCTTCCATTCTGCCGGAGTCGAAGCGTCGTCTACTTGTCGCACAGAGAGCACCGTGCCGGCAGCGAAATGCTCCAGCCCACTGCTTCTGCCGAAACACGCCTGGCCTATGCACTTTCCCTCGCAGCGACATACACCAGCACACTGGGTCTTTGTGGTCGTCCAAATGTGAAGGGAAAGAGTCTCAGCTCCGTCTGGCACAGAGAACAGTTTTAGGTCAACAAGCTCACCCAGAGCTTACCCTGGACGCGTGGAAACCTGTATTTGCACCACATCCCAGTGGCAGCTCTCTTTCTTTTGCAGCCCGCACAGCGCCGTCAGATCGCGGTGCTCTCTGCGCCTTCCTTCTCGGTTCCAAGTACCAGCGCCAACCTTACAGCCTTGCGGGGAGCGAAGACGCGGGTAGGCGTCTCGCGAAGAAGAACGGGCCAGGACGCAAAGACGGGCTTCCTTTCTCCTCCTCCGTGCCCGAAGGGTGGTGCTGTGTTGAAAGTCTCGGCCAGCGAAAAGCTCATCCAGCAAGTGTTTCGCTCCTGAGGCATTCCACTGAGCGAGAGCTACACGGACACTTTCGACTCTGGGAAACAGCAAGAAAATGACGACTGTACGTCGAGCTGAGCCAAATCCGTGCACAGCACCCTGTGGCTGCGTGCAGTGTTCACGCCGAAGAGCGGCAAAGCTCCAAGCCATCGCTGCGCTTCAGTTCTGTCCAGAGCACAGAAGGCGAAGAACGAAGCAGCTGGGCACCGGCTTCATGGACTCAGTGGGCCCGATTGCAAATGTCCAGCCCAGAGCTGCTTCACAAGCAGATTCAGCTGAGAATGCTCTGGCTGCTTCAGGAAGGAAGGCGCAGCCCTTGCACTCCAGCACGCAACCTGGCCAGAAACAGGTTCCTAAACCTTCAATGCTGCCGAGTCCATGCAGCTTGAGCACACCCAGAAGGACGCGTCCGGAAAGAGGGCGTTCTTCGAGTACCCCCCTCCTCCAAGTAGCCTTGAAACTGAGCACAACGCCCTGCGGCTCGGGAACTTCCTTCTCAGATAGACGTAGCGTCACGTTATTCACTCTCGCAGCTCCGTTGCCCACTTGCAGCAGCTGCTGCTACCAAAGCAAAAAGGCTCCAGAAGTAAAAGCCACTGCTGGGCTGCACTTTCGCCTTGCCTCACGCAAAGCAACAGAAACTGTCGGCTGCACGCTGGATTTCCATTCTCTGCCGCATCTGCCACTGTCATCTCTGCGTCTCCAAGCATAAACCTGGGCACAGTTCTTTCCAGGGAGAGCTGGAAGAGGAATAGGTAGCAGCACAAGTAGCTGCAAGTGGACCTTTCTGGTTTCAACTGCTAACGTGAATCCGCAAAGAAGCGAGTGACAGCCACGCTTCCTCTGGCAGCCTGTGCGATGCGCACAGCAGCTCGGTGCTCTGCCTTCATTCTTATGCTCTTCGTACCACGTGGCGCTTCCATTCTGCCGGAGTCGAAGCGTCGTCTACTTGTCGCACAGAGAGCACCGTGCCGGCAGCGAAATGCTCCAGCCCACTGCTTCTGCCGAAACACGCCTGGCCTATGCACTTTCCCTCGCAGCGACATACACCAGCACACTGGGTCTTTGTGGTCGTCCAAATGTGAAGGGAAAGAGTCTCAGCTCCGTCTGGCACAGAGAACAGTTTTAGGTCAACAAGCTCACCCAGAGCTTACCCTGGACGCGTGGAAACCTGTATTTGCACCACATCCCAGTGGCAGCCCTCTTTCTTTTGCAGCCCGCACAGCGCCGTCAGATCGCGGTGCTCTCTGCGCCTTCCTTCTCGGTTCCAAGTACCAGCGCCAACCTTACAGCCTTGCGGGGAGCGAAGACGCGGGTAGGCGTCTCGCGAAGAAGAACGGGCCAGGACGCAAAGACGGGCTTCCTTTCTCCTCCTCCGTGCCCGAAGGGCGGTGCTGTGTTGAAAGTCTCGGCCAGCGAAAAGCTCATCCAGCAAGTGTTTCGCTCCTGAGGCATTCCACTGAGCGAGAGCTACACGGACACTTTCGACTCTGGGAAACAGCAAGAAAATGACGACTGTACGTCGAGCTGAGCCAAATCCGTGCACAGCACCCTGTGGCTGCGTGCAGTGTTCACGCCGAAGAGCGGCAAAGCTCCAAGCCATCGCTGCGCTTCAGTTCTGTCCAGAGCACAGAAGGCGAAGAACGAAGCAGCTGGGCACCGGCTTCATGGACTCAGTGGGCCCGATTGCAAATGTCCAGCCCAGAGCTGCTTCACAAGCAGATTCAGCTGAGAATGCTCTGGCTGCTTCAGGAAGGAAGGCGCAGCCCTTGCACTCCAGCACGCAACCTGGCCAGAAACAGGTTCCTAAACCTTCAATGCTGCCGAGTCCATGCAGCTTGAGCACACCCAGAAGGACGCGTCCGGAAAGAGGGCGTTCTTCGAGTACCCCCCTCCTCCAAGCAGCCTTGAAACTGAGCACAACGCCCTGCGGCTCGGGAACTTCCTTCTCAGATAGACGTAGCGTCACGTTATTCACTCTCGCAGCTCCGTTGCCCACTTGCAGCAGCTGCTGCTACCAAAGCAAAAAGGCTCCAGAAGTAAAAGCCACTGCTGGGCTGCACTTTCCCTTTGCCTCACGCAAAGCAACAGAAACTGTCGGCTGCACGCTGGATTTCCATTCTCTGCCGCATCTGCCACTGTCATCTCTGCGTCTCCAAGCATAAACCTGGGCACAGTTCTTTCCAGGGAGAGCTGGAAGAGGAATAGGTAGCAGCACAAGTAGCTGCAAGTGGACCTTTCTGGTTTCAACTGCTAACGTGAATCCGCAAAGAAGCGAGTGACAGCCACGCTTCCTCTGGCAGCCTGTGCGATGCGCACAGCAGCTCGGTGCTCTGCCTTCATTCTTATGCTCTTCGTACCACGTGGCGCTTCCATTCTGCCGGAGTCGAAGCGTCGTCTACTTGTCGCACAGAGAGCACCGTGCCGGCAGCGAAATGCTCCAGCCCACTGCTTCTGCCGAAACACGCCTGGCCTATGCACTTTCCCTCGCAGCGACATACACCAGCACACTGGGTCTTTGTGGTCGTCCAAATGTGAAGGGAAAGAGTCTCAGCTCCGTCTGGCACAGAGAACAGTTTTAGGTCAACAAGCTCACCCAGAGCTTACCCTGGACGCGTGGAAACCTGTATTTGCACCACATCCCAGTGGCAGCCCTCTTTCTTTTGCAGCCCGCACAGCGCCGTCAGATCGCGGTGCTCTCTGCGCCTTCCTTCTCGGTTCCAAGTACCAGCGCCAACCTTACAGCCTTGCGGGGAGCGAAGACGCGGGTAGGCGTCTCGCGAAGAAGAACGGGCCAGGACGCAAAGACGGGCTTCCTTTCTCCTCCTCCGTGCCCAAAGGGCGGTGCTGTGTTGAAAGTCTCGGCCAGCGAAAAGCTCATCCAGCAAGTGTTTCGCTCCTGAGGCATTCCACTGAGCGAGAGCTACACGGACACTTTCGACTCTGGGAAACAGCAAGAAAATGACGACTGTACGTCGAGCTGAGCCAAATCCGTGCACAGCACCCTGTGGCTGCGTGCAGTGTTCACGCCGAAGAGCGGCAAAGCTCCAAGCCATCGCTGCGCTTCAGTTCTGTCCAGAGCACAGAAGGCGAAGAACGAAGCAGCTGGGCACCGGCTTCATGGACTCAGTGGGCCCGATTGCAAATGTCCAGCCCAGAGCTGCTTCACAAGCAGATTCAGCTGAGAATGCTCTGGCTGCTTCAGGAAGGAAGGCGCAGCCCTTGCACTCCAGCACGCAACCTGGCCAGAAACAGGTTCCTAAACCTTCAATGCTGCCGAGTCCATGCAGCTTGAGCACACCCAGAAGGACGCGTCCGGAAAGAGGGTGTTCTTCGAGTACCCCCCTCCTCCAAGTAGCCTTGAAACTGAGCACAACGCCCTGCGGCTCGGGAACTTCCTTCTCAGATAGACGTAGCGTCACGTTATTCACTCTCGCAGCTCCGTTGCCCACTTGCAGCAGCTGCTGCTACCAAAGCAAAAAGGCTCCAGAAGTAAAAGCCACTGCTGGGCTGCACTTTCCCTTTGCCTCACGCAAAGCAACAGAAACTGTCGGCTGCACGCTGGATTTCCATTCTCTGCCGCATCTGCCACTGTCATCTCTGCGTCTCCAAGCATAAACCTGGGCACAGTTCTTTCCAGGGAGAGCTGGAAGAGGAATAGGTAGCAGCACAAGTAGCTGCAAGTGGACCTTTCTGGTTTCAACTGCTAACGTGAATCCGCAAAGAAGCGAGTGACAGCCACGCTTCCTCTGGCAGCCTGTGCGATGCGCACAGCAGCTCGGTGCTCTGCCTTCATTCTTATGCTCTTCGTACCACGTGGCGCTTCCATTCTGCCGGAGTCGAAGCGTCGTCTACTTGTCGCACAGAGAGCACCGTGCCGGCAGCGAAATGCTCCAGCCCACTGCTTCTGCCGAAACACGCCTGGCCTATGCACTTTCCCTCGCAGCGACATACACCAGCACACTGGGTCTTTGTGGTCGTCCAAATGTGAAGGGAAAGAGTCTCAGCTCCGTCTGGCACAGAGAACAGTTTTAGGTCAACAAGCTCACCCAGAGCTTACCCTGGACGCGTGGAAACCTGTATTTGCACCACATCCCAGTGGCAGCCCTCTTTCTTTTGCAGCCCGCACAGCGCTGTCAGATTGCGGTGCTCTCTGCGCCTTCCTTCTCGGTTCCAAGTACCAGCGCCAACCTTACAGCCTTGCGAGGAGCGAAGACGCGGGTAGGCGTCTCGCGAAGAAGAACGGGCCAGGACGCAAAGACGGGCTTCCTTTCTCCTCCTCCGTGCCCGAAGGGCGGTGCTGTGTTGAAAGTCTCGGCCAGCGAAAAGCTCATCCAGCAAGTGTTTCGCTCCTGAGGCATTCCACTGAGCGAGAGCTACACGGACACTTTCGACTCTGGGAAACAGCAAGAAAATGACGACTGTACGTCGAGCTGAGCCAAATCCGTGCACAGCACCCTGTGGCTGCGTGCAGTGTTCACGCCGAAGAGCGGCAAAGCTCCAAGCCATCGCTGCGCTTCAGTTCTGTCCAGAGCACAGAAGGCGAAGAACGAAGCAGCTGGGCACCGGCTTCATGGACTCAGTGGGCCCGATTGCAAATGTCCAGCCCAGAGCTGCTTCACAAGCAGATTCAGCTGAGAATGCTCTGGCTGCTTCAGGAAGGAAGGCGCAGCCCTTGCACTCCAGCACGCAACCTGGCCAGAAACAGGTTCCTAAACCTTCAATGCTGCCGAGTCCATGCAGCTTGAGCACACCCAGAAGGACGCGTCCGGAAAGAGGGCGTTCTTCGAGTACCCCCCTCCTCCAAGTAGCCTTGAAACTGAGCACAACGCCCTGCGGCTCGGGAACTTCCTTCTCAGATAGACGTAGCGTCACGTTATTCACTCTCGCAGCTCCGTTGCCCACTTGCAGCAGCTGCTGCTACCAAAGCAAAAAGGCTCCAGAAGTAAAAGCCACTGCTGGGCTGCACTTTCCCTTTGCCTCACGCAAAGCAACAGAAACTGTCGGCTGCACGCTGGATTTCCATTCTCTGCCGCATCTGCCACTGTCATCTCTGCGTCTCCAAGCATAAACCTGGGCACAGTTCTTTCCAGGGAGAGCTGGAAGAGGAATAGGTAGCAGCACAAGTAGCTGCAAGTGGACCTTTCTGGTTTCAACTGCTAACGTGAATCCGCAAAGAAGCGAGTGACAGCCACGCTTCCTCTGGCAGCCTGTGCGATGCGCACAGCAGCTCGGTGCTCTGCCTTCATTCTTATGCTCTTCGTACCACGTGGCGCTTCCATTCTGCCGGAGTCGAAGCGTCGTCTACTTGTCGCACAGAGAGCACCGTGCCGGCAGCGAAATGCTCCAGCCCACTGCTTCTGCCGAAACACGCCTGGCCTATGCACTTTCCCTCGCAGCGACATACACCAGCACACTGGGTCTTTGTGGTCGTCCAAATGTGAAGGGAAAGAGTCTCAGCTCCGTCTGGCACAGAGAACAGTTTTAGGTCAACAAGCTCACCCAGAGCTTACCCTGGACGCGTGGAAACCTGTATTTGCACCACATCCCAGTGGCAGCCCTCTTTCTTTTGCAGCCCGCACAGCGCCGTCAGATCGCGGTGCTCTCTGCGCCTTCCTTCTCGGTTCCAAGTACCAGCGCCAACCTTACAGCCTTGCGGGGAGCGAAGACGCGGGTAGGCGTCTCGCGAAGAAGAACGGGCCAGGACGCAAAGACGGGCTTCCTTTCTCCTCCTCCGTGCCCGAAGGGCGGTGCTGTGTTGAAAGTCTCGGCCAGCGAAAAGCTCATCCAGCAAGTGTTTCGCTCCTGAGGCATTCCACTGAGCGAGAGCTACACGGACACTTTCGACTCTGGGAAACAGCAAGAAAATGACGACTGTACGTCGAGCTGAGCCAAATCCGTGCACAGCACCCTGTGGCTGCGTGCAGTGTTCACGCCGAAGAGCGGCAAAGCTCCAAGCCATCGCTGCGCTTCAGTTCTGTCCAGAGCACAGAAGGCGAAGAACGAAGCAGCTGGGCACCGGCTTCATGGACTCAGTGGGCCCGATTGCAAATGTCCAGCCCAGAGCTGCTTCACAAGCAGATTCAGCTGAGAATGCTCTGGCTGCTTCAGGAAGGAAGGCGCAGCCCTTGCACTCCAGCACGCAACCTGGCCAGAAACAGGTTCCTAAACCTTCAATGCTGCCGAGTCCATGCAGCTTGAGCACACCCAGAAGGACCCGTCCGGAAAGAGGGCGTTCTTCGAGTACCCCCCTCCTCCAAGCAGCCTTGAAACTGAGCACAACGCCCTGCGGCTCGGGAACTTCCTTCTCAGATAGACGTAGCGTCACGTTATTCACTCTCGCAGCTCCGTTGCCCACTTGCAGCAGCTGCTGCTACCAAAGCAAAAAGGCTCCAGAAGTAAAAGCCACTGCTGGGCTGCACTTTCCCTTTGCCTCACGCAAAGCAACAGAAACTGTCGGCTGCACGCTGGATTTCCATTCTCTGCCGCATCTGCCACTGTCATCTCTGCGTCTCCAAGCATAAACCTGGGCACAGTTCTTTCCAGGGAGAGCTGGAAGAGGAATAGGTAGCAGCACAAGTAGCTGCAAGTGGACCTTTCTGGTTTCAACTGCTAACGTGAATCCGCAAAGAAGCGAGTGACAGCCACGCTTCCTCTCGCAGCCTGTGCGATGCGCACAGCAGCTCGGTGCTCTGCCTTCATTCTTATGCTCTTCGTACCACGTGGCGCTTCCATTCTGCCGGAGTCGAAGCGTCGTCTACTTGTCGCACAGAGAGCACCGTGCCGGCAGCGAAATGCTCCAGCCCACTGCTTCTGCCGAAACACGCCTGGCCTATGCACTTTCCCTCGCAGCGACATACACCAGCACACTGGGTCTTTGTGGTCGTCCAAATGTGAAGGGAAAGAGTCTCAGCTCCGTCTGGCACAGAGAACAGTTTTAGGTCAACAAGCTCACCCAGAGCTTACCCTGGACGCGTGGAAACCTGTATTTGCACCACATCCCAGTGGCAGCTCTCTTTCTTTTGCAGCCCGCACAGCGCCGTCAGATCGCGGTGCTCTCTGCGCCTTCCTTCTCGGTTCCAAGTACCAGCGCCAACCTTACAGCCTTGCGGGGAGCGAAGACGCGGGTAGGCGTCTCGCGAAGAAGAACGGGCCAGGACGCAAAGACGGGCTTCCTTTCTCCTCCTCCGTGCCCGAAGGGTGGTGCTGTGTTGAAAGTCTCGGCCAGCGAAAAGCTCATCCAGCAAGTGTTTCGCTCCTGAGGCATTCCACTGAGCGAGAGCTACACGGACACTTTCGACTCTGGGAAACAGCAAGAAAATGACGACTGTACGTCGAGCTGAGCCAAATCCGTGCACAGCACCCTGTGGCTGCGTGCAGTGTTCACGCCGAAGAGCGGCAAAGCTCCAAGCCATCGCTGCGCTTCAGTTCTGTCCAGAGCACAGAAGGCGAAGAACGAAGCAGCTGGGCACCGGCTTCATGGACTCAGTGGGCCCGATTGCAAATGTCCAGCCCAGAGCTGCTTCACAAGCAGATTCAGCTGAGAATGCTCTGGCTGCTTCAGGAAGGAAGGCGCAGCCCTTGCACTCCAGCACGCAACCTGGCCAGAAACAGGTTCCTAAACCTTCAATGCTGCCGAGTCCATGCAGCTTGAGCACACCCAGAAGGACGCGTCCGGAAAGAGGGCGTTCTTCGAGTACCCCCCTCCTCCAAGTAGCCTTGAAACTGAGCACAACGCCCTGCGGCTCGGGAACTTCCTTCTCAGATAGACGTAGCGTCACGTTATTCACTCTCGCAGCTCCGTTGCCCACTTGCAGCAGCTGCTGCTACCAAAGCAAAAAGGCTCCAGAAGTAAAAGCCACTGCTGGGCTGCACTTTCGCCTTGCCTCACGCAAAGCAACAGAAACTGTCGGCTGCACGCTGGATTTCCATTCTCTGCCGCATCTGCCACTGTCATCTCTGCGTCTCCAAGCATAAACCTGGGCACAGTTCTTTCCAGGGAGAGCTGGAAGAGGAATAGGTAGCAGCACAAGTAGCTGCAAGTGGACCTTTCTGGTTTCAACTGCTAACGTGAATCCGCAAAGAAGCGAGTGACAGCCACGCTTCCTCTGGCAGCCTGTGCGATGCGCACAGCAGCTCGGTGCTCTGCCTTCATTCTTATGCTCTTCGTACCACGTGGCGCTTCCATTCTGCCGGAGTCGAAGCGTCGTCTACTTGTCGCACAGAGAGCACCGTGCCGGCAGCGAAATGCTCCAGCCCACTGCTTCTGCCGAAACACGCCTGGCCTATGCACTTTCCCTCGCAGCGACATACACCAGCACACTGGGTCTTTGTGGTCGTCCAAATGTGAAGGGAAAGAGTCTCAGCTCCGTCTGGCACAGAGAACAGTTTTAGGTCAACAAGCTCACCCAGAGCTTACCCTGGACGCGTGGAAACCTGTATTTGCACCACATCCCAGTGGCAGCCCTCTTTCTTTTGCAGCCCGCACAGCGCCGTCAGATCGCGGTGCTCTCTGCGCCTTCCTTCTCGGTTCCAAGTACCAGCGCCAACCTTACAGCCTTGCGGGGAGCGAAGACGCGGATAGGCGTCTCGCGAAGAAGAACGGGCCAGGACGCAAAGACGGGCTTCCTTTCTCCTCCTCCGTGCCCAAAGGGTGGTGCTGTGTTGAAAGTCTCGGCCAGCGAAAAGCTCATCCAGCAAGTGTTTCGCTCCTGAGGCATTCCACTGAGCGAGAGCTACACGGACACTTTCGACTCTGGGAAACAGCAAGAAAATGACGACTGTACGTCGAGCTGAGCCAAATCCGTGCACAGCACCCTGTGGCTGCGTGCAGTGTTCACGCCGAAGAGCGGCAAAGCTCCAAGCCATCGCTGCGCTTCAGTTCTGTCCAGAGCACAGAAGGCGAAGAACGAAGCAGCTGGGCACCGGCTTCATGGACTCAGTGGGCCCGATTGCAAATGTCCAGCCCAGAGCTGCTTCACAAGCAGATTCAGCTGAGAATGCTCTGGCTGCTTCAGGAAGGAAGGCGCAGCCCTTGCACTCCAGCACGCAACCTGGCCAGAAACAGGTTCCTAAACCTTCAATGCTGCCGAGTCCATGCAGCTTGAGCACACCCAGAAGGACGCGTCCGGAAAGAGGGCGTTCTTCGAGTACCCCCCTCCTCCAAGCAGCCTTGAAACTGAGCACAACGCCCTGCGGCTCGGGAACTTCCTTCTCAGATAGACGTAGCGTCACGTTATTCACTCTCGCAGCTCCGTTGCCCACTTGCAGCAGCTGCTGCTACCAAAGCAAAAAGGCTCCAGAAGTAAAAGCCACTGCTGGGCTGCACTTTCCCTTTGCCTCACGCAAAGCAACAGAAACTGTCGGCTGCACGCTGGATTTCCATTCTCTGCCGCATCTGCCACTGTCATCTCTGCGTCTCCAAGCATAAACCTGGGCACAGTTCTTTCCAGGGAGAGCTGGAAGAGGAATAGGTAGCAGCACAAGTAGCTGCAAGTGGACCTTTCTGGTTTCAACTGCTAACGTGAATCCGCAAAGAAGCGAGTGACAGCCACGCTTCCTCTGGCAGCCTGTGCGATGCGCACAGCAGCTCGGTGCTCTGCCTTCATTCTTATGCTCTTCGTACCACGTGGCGCTTCCATTCTGCCGGAGTCGAAGCGTCGTCTACTTGTCGCACAGAGAGCACCGTGCCGGCAGCGAAATGCTCCAGCCCACTGCTTCTGCCGAAACACGCCTGGCCTATGCACTTTCCCTCGCAGCGACATACACCAGCACACTGGGTCTTTGTGGTCGTCCAAATGTGAAGGGAAAGAGTCTCAGCTCCGTCTGGCACAGAGAACAGTTTTAGGTCAACAAGCTCACCCAGAGCTTACCCTGGACGCGTGGAAACCTGTATTTGCACCACATCCCAGTGGCAGCCCTCTTTCTTTTGCAGCCCGCACAGCGCGGTCAGATCGCGGTGCTCTCTGCGCCTTCCTTCTCGGTTCCAAGTACCAGCGCCAACCTTACAGCCTTGCGGGGAGCGAAGACGCGGGTAGGCGTCTCGCGAAGAAGAACGGGCCAGGACGCAAAGACGGGCTTCCTTTCTCCTCCTCCGTGCCCGAAGGGCGGTGCTGTGTTGAAAGTCTCGGCCAGCGAAAAGCTCATCCAGCAAGTGTTTCGCTCCTGAGGCATTCCACTGAGCGAGAGCTACACGGACACTTTCGACTCTGGGAAACAGCAAGAAAATGACGACTGTACGTCGAGCTGAGCCAAATCCGTGCACAGCACCCTGTGGCTGCGTGCAGTGTTCACGCCGAAGAGCGGCAAAGCTCCAAGCCATCGCTGCGCTTCAGTTCTGTCCAGAGCACAGAAGGCGAAGAACGAAGCAGCTGGGCACCGGCTTCATGGACTCAGTGGGCCCGATTGCAAATGTCCAGCCCAGAGCTGCTTCACAAGCAGATTCAGCTGAGAATGCTCTGGCTGCTTCAGGAAGGAAGGCGCAGCCCTTGCACTCCAGCACGCAACCTGGCCAGAAACAGGTTCCTAAACCTTCAATGCTGCCGAGTCCATGCAGCTTGAGCACACCCAGAAGGACGCGTCCGGAAAGAGGGCGTTCTTCGAGTACCCCCCTCCTCCAAGCAGCCTTGAAACTGAGCACAACGCCCTGCGGCTCGGGAACTTCCTTCTCAGATAGACGTAGCGTCACGTTATTCACTCTCGCAGCTCCGTTGCCCACTTGCAGCAGCTGCTGCTACCAAAGCAAAAAGGCTCCAGAAGTAAAAGCCACTGCTGGGCTGCACTTTCCCTTTGCCTCACGCAAAGCAACAGAAACTGTCGGCTGCACGCTGGATTTCCATTCTCTGCCGCATCTGCCACTGTCATCTCTGCGTCTCCAAGCATAAACCTGGGCACAGTTCTTTCCAGGGAGAGCTGGAAGAGGAATAGGTAGCAGCACAAGTAGCTGCAAGTGGACCTTTCTGGTTTCAACTGCTAACGTGAATCCGCAAAGAAGCGAGTGACAGCCACGCTTCCTCTGGCAGCCTGTGCGATGCGCACAGCAGCTCGGTGCTCTGCCTTCATTCTTATGCTCTTCGTACCACGTGGCGCTTCCATTCTGCCGGAGTCGAAGCGTCGTCTACTTGTCGCACAGAGAGCACCGTGCCGGCAGCGAAATGCTCCAGCCCACTGCTTCTGCCGAAACACGCCTGGCCTATGCACTTTCCCTCGCAGCGACATACACCAGCACACTGGGTCTTTGTGGTCGTCCAAATGTGAAGGGAAAGAGTCTCAGCTCCGTCTGGCACAGAGAACAGTTTTAGGTCAACAAGCTCACCCAGAGCTTACCCTGGACGCGTGGAAACCTGTATTTGCACCACATCCCAGTGGCAGCCCTCTTTCTTTTGCAGCCCGCACAGCGCCGTCAGATCGCGGTGCTCTCTGCGCCTTCCTTCTCGGTTCCAAGTACCAGCGCCAACCTTACAGCCTTGCGGGGAGCGAAGACGCGGGTAGGCGTCTCGCGAAGAAGAACGGGCCAGGACGCAAAGACGGGCTTCCTTTCTCCTCCTCCGTGCCCAAAGGGCGGTGCTGTGTTGAAAGTCTCGGCCAGCGAAAAGCTCATCCAGCAAGTGTTTCGCTCCTGAGGCATTCCACTGAGCGAGAGCTACACGGACACTTTCGACTCTGGGAAACAGCAAGAAAATGACGACTGTACGTCGAGCTGAGCCAAATCCGTGCACAGCACCCTGTGGCTGCGTGCAGTGTTCACGCCGAAGAGCGGCAAAGCTCCAAGCCATCGCTGCGCTTCAGTTCTGTCCAGAGCACAGAAGGCGAAGAACGAAGCAGCTGGGCACCGGCTTCATGGACTCAGTGGGCCCGATTGCAAATGTCCAGCCCAGAGCTGCTTCACAAGCAGATTCAGCTGAGAATGCTCTGGCTGCTTCAGGAAGGAAGGCGCAGCCCTTGCACTCCAGCACGCAACCTGGCCAGAAACAGGTTCCTAAACCTTCAATGCTGCCGAGTCCATGCAGCTTGAGCACACCCAGAAGGACGCGTCCGGAAAGAGGGTGTTCTTCGAGTACCCCCCTCCTCCAAGTAGCCTTGAAACTGAGCACAACGCCCTGCGGCTCGGGAACTTCCTTCTCAGATAGACGTAGCGTCACGTTATTCACTCTCGCAGCTCCGTTGCCCACTTGCAGCAGCTGCTGCTACCAAAGCAAAAAGGCTCCAGAAGTAAAAGCCACTGCTGGGCTGCACTTTCCCTTTGCCTCACGCAAAGCAACAGAAACTGTCGGCTGCACGCTGGATTTCCATTCTCTGCCGCATCTGCCACTGTCATCTCTGCGTCTCCAAGCATAAACCTGGGCACAGTTCTTTCCAGGGAGAGCTGGAAGAGGAATAGGTAGCAGCACAAGTAGCTGCAAGTGGACCTTTCTGGTTTCAACTGCTAACGTGAATCCGCAAAGAAGCGAGTGACAGCCACGCTTCCTCTCGCAGCCTGTGCGATGCGCACAGCAGCTCGGTGCTCTGCCTTCATTCTTATGCTCTTTGTACCACGTGGCGCTTCCATTCTGCCGGAGTCGAAGCGTCGTCTACTTGTCGCACAGAGAGCACCGTGCCGGCAGCGAAATGCTCCAGCCCACTGCTTCTGCCGAAACACGCCTGGCCTATGCACTTTCCCTCGCAGCGACATACACCAGCACACTGGGTCTTTGTGGTCGTCCAAATGTGAAGGGAAAGAGTCTCAGCTCCGTCTGGCACAGAGAACAGTTTTAGGTCAACAAGCTCACCCAGAGCTTACCCTGGACGCGTGGAAACCTGTATTTGCACCACATCCCAGTGGCAGCCCTCTTTCTTTTGCAGCCCGCACAGCGCTGTCAGATCGCGGTGCTCTCTGCGCCTTCCTTCTCGGTTCCAAGTACCAGCGCCAACCTTACAGCCTTGCGAGGAGCGAAGACGCGGGTAGGCGTCTCGCGAAGAAGAACGGGCCAGGACGCAAAGACGGGCTTCCTTTCTCCTCCTCCGTGCCCGAAGGGCGGTGCTGTGTTGAAAGTCTCGGCCAGCGAAAAGCTCATCCAGCAAGTGTTTCGCTCCTGAGGCATTCCACTGAGCGAGAGCTACACGGACACTTTCGACTCTGGGAAACAGCAAGAAAATGACGACTGTACGTCGAGCTGAGCCAAATCCGTGCACAGCACCCTGTGGCTGCGTGCAGTGTTCACGCCGAAGAGCGGCAAAGCTCCAAGCCATCGCTGCGCTTCAGTTCTGTCCAGAGCACAGAAGGCGAAGAACGAAGCAGCTGGGCACCGGCTTCATGGACTCAGTGGGCCCGATTGCAAATGTCCAGCCCAGAGCTGCTTCACAAGCAGATTCAGCTGAGAATGCTCTGGCTGCTTCAGGAAGGAAGGCGCAGCCCTTGCACTCCAGCACGCAACCTGGCCAGAAACAGGTTCCTAAACCTTCAATGCTGCCGAGTCCATGCAGCTTGAGCACACCCAGAAGGACGCGTCCGGAAAGAGGGCGTTCTTCGAGTACCCCCCTCCTCCAAGCAGCCTTGAAACTGAGCACAACGCCCTGCGGCTCGGGAACTTCCTTCTCAGATAGACGTAGCGTCACGTTATTCACTCTCGCAGCTCCGTTGCCCACTTGCAGCAGCTGCTGCTACCAAAGCAAAAAGGCTCCAGAAGTAAAAGCCACTGCTGGGCTGCACTTTCCCTTTGCCTCACGCAAAGCAACAGAAACTGTCGGCTGCACGCTGGATTTCCATTCTCTGCCGCATCTGCCACTGTCATCTCTGCGTCTCCAAGCATAAACCTGGGCACAGTTCTTTCCAGGGAGAGCTGGAAGAGGAATAGGTAGCAGCACAAGTAGCTGCAAGTGGACCTTTCTGGTTTCAACTGCTAACGTGAATCCGCAAAGAAGCGAGTGACAGCCACGCTTCCTCTGGCAGCCTGTGCGATGCGCACAGCAGCTCGGTGCTCTGCCTTCATTCTTATGCTCTTCGTACCACGTGGCGCTTCCATTCTGCCGGAGTCGAAGCGTCGTCTACTTGTCGCACAGAGAGCACCGTGCCGGCAGCGAAATGCTCCAGCCCACTGCTTCTGCCGAAACACGCCTGGCCTATGCACTTTCCCTCGCAGCGACATACACCAGCACACTGGGTCTTTGTGGTCGTCCAAATGTGAAGGGAAAGAGTCTCAGCTCCGTCTGGCACAGAGAACAGTTTTAGGTCAACAAGCTCACCCAGAGCTTACCCTGGACGCGTGGAAACCTGTATTTGCACCACATCCCAGTGGCAGCCCTCTTTCTTTTGCAGCCCGCACAGCGCTGTCAGATCGCGGTGCTCTCTGCGCCTTCCTTCTCGGTTCCAAGTACCAGCGCCAACCTTACAGCCTTGCGAGGAGCGAAGACGCGGGTAGGCGTCTCGCGAAGAAGAACGGGCCAGGACGCAAAGACGGGCTTCCTTTCTCCTCCTCCGTGCCCGAAGGGCGGTGCTGTGTTGAAAGTCTCGGCCAGCGAAAAGCTCATCCAGCAAGTGTTTCGCTCCTGAGGCATTCCACTGAGCGAGAGCTACACGGACACTTTCGACTCTGGGAAACAGCAAGAAAATGACGACTGTACGTCGAGCTGAGCCAAATCCGTGCACAGCACCCTGTGGCTGCGTGCAGTGTTCACGCCGAAGAGCGGCAAAGCTCCAAGCCATCGCTGCGCTTCAGTTCTGTCCAGAGCACAGAAGGCGAAGAACGAAGCAGCTGGGCACCGGCTTCATGGACTCAGTGGGCCCGATTGCAAATGTCCAGCCCAGAGCTGCTTCACAAGCAGATTCAGCTGAGAATGCTCTGGCTGCTTCAGGAAGGAAGGCGCAGCCCTTGCACTCCAGCACGCAACCTGGCCAGAAACAGGTTCCTAAACCTTCAATGCTGCCGAGTCCATGCAGCTTGAGCACACCCAGAAGGACGCGTCCGGAAAGAGGGCGTTCTTCGAGTACCCCCCTCCTCCAAGCAGCCTTGAAACTGAGCACAACGCCCTGCGGCTCGGGAACTTCCTTCTCAGATAGACGTAGCGTCACGTTATTCACTCTCGCAGCTCCGTTGCCCACTTGCAGCAGCTGCTGCTACCAAAGCAAAAAGGCTCCAGAAGTAAAAGCCACTGCTGGGCTGCACTTTCCCTTTGCCTCACGCAAAGCAACAGAAACTGTCGGCTGCACGCTGGATTTCCATTCTCTGCCGCATCTGCCACTGTCATCTCTGCGTCTCCAAGCATAAACCTGGGCACAGTTCTTTCCAGGGAGAGCTGGAAGAGGAATAGGTAGCAGCACAAGTAGCTGCAAGTGGACCTTTCTGGTTTCAACTGCTAACGTGAATCCGCAAAGAAGCGAGTGACAGCCACGCTTCCTCTGGCAGCCTGTGCGATGCGCACAGCAGCTCGGTGCTCTGCCTTCATTCTTATGCTCTTCGTACCACGTGGCGCTTCCATTCTGCCGGAGTCGAAGCGTCGTCTACTTGTCGCACAGAGAGCACCGTGCCGGCAGCGAAATGCTCCAGCCCACTGCTTCTGCCGAAACACGCCTGGCCTATGCACTTTCCCTCGCAGCGACATACACCAGCACACTGGGTCTTTGTGGTCGTCCAAATGTGAAGGGAAAGAGTCTCAGCTCCGTCTGGCACAGAGAACAGTTTTAGGTCAACAAGCTCACCCAGAGCTTACCCTGGACGCGTGGAAACCTGTATTTGCACCACATCCCAGTGGCAGCCCTCTTTCTTTTGCAGCCCGCACAGCGCCGTCAGATCGCGGTGCTCTCTGCGCCTTCCTTCTCGGTTCCAAGTACCAGCGCCAACCTTACAGCCTTGCGGGGAGCGAAGACGCGGGTAGGCGTCTCGCGAAGAAGAACGGGCCAGGACGCAAAGACGGGCTTCCTTTCTCCTCCTCCGTGCCCGAAGGGCGGTGCTGTGTTGAAAGTCTCGGCCAGCGAAAAGCTCATCCAGCAAGTGTTTCGCTCCTGAGGCATTCCACTGAGCGAGAGCTACACGGACACTTTCGACTCTGGGAAACAGCAAGAAAATGACGACTGTACGTCGAGCTGAGCCAAATCCGTGCACAGCACCCTGTGGCTGCGTGCAGTGTTCACGCCGAAGAGCGGCAAAGCTCCAAGCCATCGCTGCGCTTCAGTTCTGTCCAGAGCACAGAAGGCGAAGAACGAAGCAGCTGGGCACCGGCTTCATGGACTCAGTGGGCCCGATTGCAAATGTCCAGCCCAGAGCTGCTTCACAAGCAGATTCAGCTGAGAATGCTCTGGCTGCTTCAGGAAGGAAGGCGCAGCCCTTGCACTCCAGCACGCAACCTGGCCAGAAACAGGTTCCTAAACCTTCAATGCTGCCGAGTCCATGCAGCTTGAGCACACCCAGAAGGACGCGTCCGGAAAGAGGGCGTTCTTCGAGTACCCCCCTCCTCCAAGTAGCCTTGAAACTGAGCACAACGCCCTGCGGCTCGGGAACTTCCTTCTCAGATAGACGTAGCGTCACGTTATTCACTCTCGCAGCTCCGTTGCCCACTTGCAGCAGCTGCTGCTACCAAAGCAAAAAGGCTCCAGAAGTAAAAGCCACTGCTGGGCTGCACTTTCGCCTTGCCTCACGCAAAGCAACAGAAACTGTCGGCTGCACGCTGGATTTCCATTCTCTGCCGCATCTGCCACTGTCATCTCTGCGTCTCCAAGCATAAACCTGGGCACAGTTCTTTCCAGGGAGAGCTGGAAGAGGAATAGGTAGCAGCACAAGTAGCTGCAAGTGGACCTTTCTGGTTTCAACTGCTAACGTGAATCCGCAAAGAAGCGAGTGACAGCCACGCTTCCTCTGGCAGCCTGTGCGATGCGCACAGCAGCTCGGTGCTCTGCCTTCATTCTTATGCTCTTCGTACCACGTGGCGCTTCCATTCTGCCGGAGTCGAAGCGTCGTCTACTTGTCGCACAGAGAGCACCGTGCCGGCAGCGAAATGCTCCAGCCCACTGCTTCTGCCGAAACACGCCTGGCCTATGCACTTTCCCTCGCAGCGACATACACCAGCACACTGGGTCTTTGTGGTCGTCCAAATGTGAAGGGAAAGAGTCTCAGCTCCGTCTGGCACAGAGAACAGTTTTAGGTCAACAAGCTCACCCAGAGCTTACCCTGGACGCGTGGAAACCTGTATTTGCACCACATCCCAGTGGCAGCCCTCTTTCTTTTGCAGCCCGCACAGCGCGGTCAGATCGCGGTGCTCTCTGCGCCTTCCTTCTCGGTTCCAAGTACCAGCGCCAACCTTACAGCCTTGCGGGGAGCGAAGACGCGGGTAGGCGTCTCGCGAAGAAGAACGGGCCAGGACGCAAAGACGGGCTTCCTTTCTCCTCCTCCGTGCCCGAAGGGCGGTGCTGTGTTGAAAGTCTCGGCCAGCGAAAAGCTCATCCAGCAAGTGTTTCGCTCCTGAGGCATTCCACTGAGCGAGAGCTACACGGACACTTTCGACTCTGGGAAACAGCAAGAAAATGACGACTGTACGTCGAGCTGAGCCAAATCCGTGCACAGCACCCTGTGGCTGCGTGCAGTGTTCACGCCGAAGAGCGGCAAAGCTCCAAGCCATCGCTGCGCTTCAGTTCTGTCCAGAGCACAGAAGGCGAAGAACGAAGCAGCTGGGCACCGGCTTCATGGACTCAGTGGGCCCGATTGCAAATGTCCAGCCCAGAGCTGCTTCACAAGCAGATTCAGCTGAGAATGCTCTGGCTGCTTCAGGAAGGAAGGCGCAGCCCTTGCACTCCAGCACGCAACCTGGCCAGAAACAGGTTCCTAAACCTTCAATGCTGCCGAGTCCATGCAGCTTGAGCACACCCAGAAGGACCCGTCCGGAAAGAGGGCGTTCTTCGAGTACCCCCCTCCTCCAAGCAGCCTTGAAACTGAGCACAACGCCCTGCGGCTCGGGAACTTCCTTCTCAGATAGACGTAGCGTCACGTTATTCACTCTCGCAGCTCCGTTGCCCACTTGCAGCAGCTGCTGCTACCAAAGCAAAAAGGCTCCAGAAGTAAAAGCCACTGCTGGGCTGCACTTTCCCTTTGCCTCACGCAAAGCAACAGAAACTGTCGGCTGCACGCTGGATTTCCATTCTCTGCCGCATCTGCCACTGTCATCTCTGCGTCTCCAAGCATAAACCTGGGCACAGTTCTTTCCAGGGAGAGCTGGAAGAGGAATAGGTAGCAGCACAAGTAGCTGCAAGTGGACCTTTCTGGTTTCAACTGCTAACGTGAATCCGCAAAGAAGCGAGTGACAGCCACGCTTCCTCTCGCAGCCTGTGCGATGCGCACAGCAGCTCAGTGCTCTGCCTTCATTCTTATGCTCTTCGTACCACGTGGCGCTTCCATTCTGCCGGAGTCGAAGCGTCGTCTACTTGTCGCACAGAGAGCACCGTGCCGGCAGCGAAATGCTCCAGCCCACTGCTTCTGCCGAAACACGCCTGGCCTATGCACTTTCCCTCGCAGCGACATACACCAGCACACTGGGTCTTTGTGGTCGTCCAAATGTGAAGGGAAAGAGTCTCAGCTCCGTCTGGCACAGAGAACAGTTTTAGGTCAACAAGCTCACCCAGAGCTTACCCTGGACGCGTGGAAACCTGTATTTGCACCACATCCCAGTGGCAGCCCTCTTTCTTTTGCAGCCCGCACGGCGCCGTCAGATCGCGGTGCTCTCTGCGCCTTCCTTCTCGGTTCCAAGTACCAGCGCCAACCTTACAGCCTTGCGGGGAGCGAAGACGCGGGTAGGCGTCTCGCGAAGAAGAACGGGCCAGGACGCAAAGACGGGCTTCCTTTCTCCTCCTCCGTGCCCGAAGGGCGGTGCTGTGTTGAAAGTCTCGGCCAGCGAAAAGCTCATCCAGCAAGTGTTTCGCTCCTGAGGCATTCCACTGAGCGAGAGCTACACGGACACTTTCGACTCTGGGAAACAGCAAGAAAATGACGACTGTACGTCGAGCTGAGCCAAATCCGTGCACAGCACCCTGTGGCTGCGTGCAGTGTTCACGCCGAAGAGCGGCAAAGCTCCAAGCCATCGCTGCGCTTCAGTTCTGTCCAGAGCACAGAAGGCGAAGAACGAAGCAGCTGGGCACCGGCTTCATGGACTCAGTGGGCCCGATTGCAAATGTCCAGCCCAGAGCTGCTTCACAAGCAGATTCAGCTGAGAATGCTCTGGCTGCTTCAGGAAGGAAGGCGCAGCCCTTGCACTCCAGCACGCAACCTGGCCAGAAACAGGTTCCTAAACCTTCAATGCTGCCGAGTCCATGCAGCTTGAGCACACCCAGAAGGACGCGTCCGGAAAGAGGGCGTTCTTCGAGTACCCCCCTCCTCCAAGCAGCCTTGAAACTGAGCACAACGCCCTGCGGCTCGGGAACTTCCTTCTCAGATAGACATAGCGTCACGTTATTCACTCTCGCAGCTCCGTTGCCCACTTGCAGCAGCTGCTGCTACCAAAGCAAAAAGGCTCCAGAAGTAAAAGCCACTGCTGGGCTGCACTTTCCCTTTGCCTCACGCAAAGCAACAGAAACTGTCGGCTGCACGCTGGATTTCCATTCTCTGCCGCATCTGCCACTGTCATCTCTGCGTCTCCAAGCATAAACCTGGGCACAGTTCTTTCCAGGGAGAGCTGGAAGAGGAATAGGTAGCAGCACAAGTAGCTGCAAGTGGACCTTTCTGGTTTCAACTGCTAACGTGAATCCGCAAAGAAGCGAGTGACAGCCACGCTTCCTCTCGCAGCCTGTGCGATGCGCACAGCAGCTCGGTGCTCTGCCTTCATTCTTATGCTCTTCGTACCACGTGGCGCTTCCATTCTGCCGGAGTCGAAGCGTCGTCTACTTGTCGCACAGAGAGCACCGTGCCGGCAGCGAAATGCTCCAGCCCACTGCTTCTGCCGAAACACGCCTGGCCTATGCACTTTCCCTCGCAGCGACATACACCAGCACACTGGGTCTTTGTGGTCGTCCAAATGTGAAGGGAAAGAGTCTCAGCTCCGTCTGGCACAGAGAACAGTTTTAGGTCAACAAGCTCACCCAGAGCTTACCCTGGACGCGTGGAAACCTGTATTTGCACCACATCCCAGTGGCAGCCCTCTTTCTTTTGCAGCCCGCACAGCGCCGTCAGATCGCGGTGCTCTCTGCGCCTTCCTTCTCGGTTCCAAGTACCAGCGCCAACCTTACAGCCTTGCGGGGAGCGAAGACGCGGGTAGGCGTCTCGCGAAGAAGAACGGGCCAGGACGCAAAGACGGGCTTCCTTTCTCCTCCTCCGTGCCCGAAGGGCGGTGCTGTGTTGAAAGTCTCGGCCAGCGAAAAGCTCATCCAGCAAGTGTTTCGCTCCTGAGGCATTCCACTGAGCGAGAGCTACACGGACACTTTCGACTCTGGGAAACAGCAAGAAAATGACGACTGTACGTCGAGCTGAGCCAAATCCGTGCACAGCACCCTGTGGCTGCGTGCAGTGTTCACGCCGAAGAGCGGCAAAGCTCCAAGCCATCGCTGCGCTTCAGTTCTGTCCAGAGCACAGAAGGCGAAGAACGAAGCAGCTGGGCACCGGCTTCATGGACTCAGTGGGCCTGATTGCAAATGTCCAGCCCAGAGCTGCTTCACAAGCAGATTCAGCTGAGAATGCTCTGGCTGCTTCAGGAAGGAAGGCGCAGCCCTTGCACTCCAGCACGCAACCTGGCCAGAAACAGGTTCCTAAACCTTCAATGCTGCCGAGTCCATGCAGCTTGAGCACACCCAGAAGGACGCGTCCGGAAAGAGGGCGTTCTTCGAGTACCCCCCTCCTCCAAGCAGCCTTGAAACTGAGCACAACGCCCTGCGGCTCGGGAACTTCCTTCTCAGATAGACATAGCGTCACGTTATTCACTCTCGCAGCTCCGTTGCCCACTTGCAGCAGCTGCTGCTACCAAAGCAAAAAGGCTCCAGAAGTAAAAGCCACTGCTGGGCTGCACTTTCCCTTTGCCTCACGCAAAGCAACAGAAACTGTCGGCTGCACGCTGGATTTCCATTCTCTGCCGCATCTGCCACTGTCATCTCTGCGTCTCCAAGCATAAACCTGGGCACAGTTCTTTCCAGGGAGAGCTGGAAGAGGAATAGGTAGCAGCACAAGTAGCTGCAAGTGGACCTTTCTGGTTTCAACTGCTAACGTGAATCCGCAAAGAAGCGAGTGACAGCCACGCTTCCTCTCGCAGCCTGTGCGATGCGCACAGCAGCTCGGTGCTCTGCCTTCATTCTTATGCTCTTCGTACCACGTGGCGCTTCCATTCTGCCGGAGTCGAAGCGTCGTCTACTTGTCGCACAGAGAGCACCGTGCCGGCAGCGAAATGCTCCAGCCCACTGCTTCTGCCGAAACACGCCTGGCCTATGCACTTTCCCTCGCAGCGACATACACCAGCACACTGGGTCTTTGTGGTCGTCCAAATGTGAAGGGAAAGAGTCTCAGCTCCGTCTGGCACAGAGAACAGTTTTAGGTCAACAAGCTCACCCAGAGCTTACCCTGGACGCGTGGAAACCTGTATTTGCACCACATCCCAGTGGCAGCCCTCTTTCTTTTGCAGCCCGCACAGCGCCGTCAGATCGCGGTGCTCTCTGCGCCTTCCTTCTCGGTTCCAAGTACCAGCGCCAACCTTACAGCCTTGCGGGGAGCGAAGACGCGGGTAGGCGTCTCGCGAAGAAGAACGGGCCAGGACGCAAAGACGGGCTTCCTTTCTCCTCCTCCGTGCCCGAAGGGCGGTGCTGTGTTGAAAGTCTCGGCCAGCGAAAAGCTCATCCAGCAAGTGTTTCGCTCCTGAGGCATTCCACTGAGCGAGAGCTACACGGACACTTTCGACTCTGGGAAACAGCAAGAAAATGACGACTGTACGTCGAGCTGAGCCAAATCCGTGCACAGCACCCTGTGGCTGCGTGCAGTGTTCACGCCGAAGAGCGGCAAAGCTCCAAGCCATCGCTGCGCTTCAGTTCTGTCCAGAGCACAGAAGGCGAAGAACGAAGCAGCTGGGCACCGGCTTCATGGACTCAGTGGGCCCGATTGCAAATGTCCAGCCCAGAGCTGCTTCACAAGCAGATTCAGCTGAGAATGCTCTGGCTGCTTCAGGAAGGAAGGCGCAGCCCTTGCACTCCAGCACGCAACCTGGCCAGAAACAGGTTCCTAAACCTTCAATGCTGCCGAGTCCATGCAGCTTGAGCACACCCAGAAGGACGCGTCCGGAAAGAGGGCGTTCTTCGAGTACCCCCCTCCTCCAAGTAGCCTTGAAACTGAGCACAACGCCCTGCGGCTCGGGAACTTCCTTCTCAGATAGACGTAGCGTCACGTTATTCACTCTCGCAGCTCCGTTGCCCACTTGCAGCAGCTGCTGCTACCAAAGCAAAAAGGCTCCAGAAGTAAAAGCCACTGCTGGGCTGCACTTTCCCTTTGCCTCACGCAAAGCAACAGAAACTGTCGGCTGCACGCTGGATTTCCATTCTCTGCCGCATCTGCCACTGTCATCTCTGCGTCTCCAAGCATAAACCTGGGCACAGTTCTTTCCAGGGAGAGCTGGAAGAGGAATAGGTAGCAGCACAAGTAGCTGCAAGTGGACCTTTCTGGTTTCAACTGCTAACGTGAATCCGCAAAGAAGCGAGTGACAGCCACGCTTCCTCTGGCAGCCTGTGCGATGCGCACAGCAGCTCAGTGCTCTGCCTTCATTCTTATGCTCTTCGTACCACGTGGCGCTTCCATTCTGCCGGAGTCGAAGCGTCGTCTACTTGTCGCACAGAGAGCACCGTGCCAGCAGCGAAATGCTCCAGCCCACTGCTTCTGCCGAAACACGCCTGGCCTATGCACTTTCCCTCGCAGCGACATACACCAGCACACTGGGTCTTTGTGGTCGTCCAAATGTGAAGGGAAAGAGTCTCAGCTCCGTCTGGCACAGAGAACAGTTTTAGGTCAACAAGCTCACCCAGAGCTTACCCTGGACGCGTGGAAACCTGTATTTGCACCACATCCCAGTGGCAGCCCTCTTTCTTTTGCAGCCCGCACAGCGCCGTCAGATCGCGGTGCTCTCTGCGCCTTCCTTCTCGGTTCCAAGTACCAGCGCCAACCTTACAGCCTTGCGGGGAGCGAAGACGCGGGTAGGCGTCTCGCGAAGAAGAACGGGCCAGGACTCAAAGACGGGCTTCCTTTCTCCTCCTCCGTGCCCGAAGGGCGGTGCTGTGTTGAAAGTCTCGGCCAGCGAAAAGCTCATCCAGCAAGTGTTTCGCTCCTGAGGCATTCCACTGAGCGAGAGCTACACGGACACTTTCGACTCTGGGAAACAGCAAGAAAATGACGACTGTACGTCGAGCTGAGCCAAATCCGTGCACAGCACCCTGTGGCTGCGTGCAGTGTTCACGCCGAAGAGCGGCAAAGCTCCAAGCCATCGCTGCGCTTCAGTTCTGTCCAGAGCACAGAAGGCAAAGAACGAAGCAGCTGGGCACCGGCTTCATGGACTCAGTGGGCCCGATTGCAAATGTCCAGCCCAGAGCTGCTTCACAAGCAGATTCAGCTGAGAATGCTCTGGCTGCTTCAGGAAGGAAGGCGCAGCCCTTGCACTCCAGCACGCAACCTGGCCAGAAACAGGTTCCTAAACCTTCAATGCTGCCGAGTCCATGCAGCTTGAGCACACCCAGAAGGACGCGTCCGGAAAGAGGGCGTTCTTCGAGTACCCCCCTCCTCCAAGTAGCCTTGAAACTGAGCACAACGCCCTGCGGCTCGGGAACTTCCTTCTCAGATAGACGTAGCGTCACGTTATTCACTCTCGCAGCTCCGTTGCCCACTTGCAGCAGCTGCTGCTACCAAAGCAAAAAGGCTCCAGAAGTAAAAGCCACTGCTGGGCTGCACTTTCCCTTTGCCTCACGCAAAGCAACAGAAACTGTCGGCTGCACGCTGGATTTCCATTCTCTGCCGCATCTGCCACTGTCATCTCTGCGTCTCCAAGCATAAACCTGGGCACAGTTCTTTCCAGGGAGAGCTGGAAGAGGAATAGGTAGCAGCACAAGTAGCTGCAAGTGGACCTTTCTGGTTTCAACTGCTAACGTGAATCCGCAAAGAAGCGAGTGACAGCCACGCTTCCTCTGGCAGCCTGTGCGATGCGCACAGCAGCTCGGTGCTCTGCCTTCATTCTTATGCTCTTCGTACCACGTGGCGCTTCCATTCTGCCGGAGTCGAAGCGTCGTCTACTTGTCGCACAGAGAGCACCGTGCCGGCAGCGAAATGCTCCAGCCCACTGCTTCTGCCGAAACACGCCTGGCCTATGCACTTTCCCTCGCAGCGACATACACCAGCACACTGGGTCTTTGTGGTCGTCCAAATGTGAAGGGAAAGAGTCTCAGCTCCGTCTGGCACAGAGAACAGTTTTAGGTCAACAAGCTCACCCAGAGCTTACCCTGGACGCGTGGAAACCTGTATTTGCACCACATCCCAGTGGCAGCCCTCTTTCTTTTGCAGCCCGCATGGCGCCGTCAGATCGCGGTGCTCTCTGCGCCTTCCTTCTCGGTTCCAAGTACCAGCGCCAACCTTACAGCCTTGCGGGGAGCGAAGACGCGGGTAGGCGTCTCGCGAAGAAGAACGGGCCAGGACGCAAAGACGGGCTTCCTTTCTCCTCCTCCGTGCCCGAAGGGCGGTGCTGTGTTGAAAGTCTCGGCCAGCGAAAAGCTCATCCAGCAAGTGTTTCGCTCCTGAGGCATTCCACTGAGCGAGAGCTACACGGACACTTTCGACTCTGGGAAACAGCAAGAAAATGACGACTGTACGTCGAGCTGAGCCAAATCCGTGCACAGCACCCTGTGGCTGCGTGCAGTGTTCACGCCGAAGAGCGGCAAAGCTCCAAGCCATCGCTGCGCTTCAGTTCTGTCCAGAGCACAGAAGGCGAAGAACGAAGCAGCTGGGCACCGGCTTCATGGACTCAGTGGGCCCGATTGCAAATGTCCAGCCCAGAGCTGCTTCACAAGCAGATTCAGCTGAGAATGCTCTGGCTGCTTCAGGAAGGAAGGCGCAGCCCTTGCACTCCAGCACGCAACCTGGCCAGAAACAGGTTCCTAAACCTTCAATGCTGCCGAGTCCATGCAGCTTGAGCACACCCAGAAGGACGCGTCCGGAAAGAGGGCGTTCTTCGAGTACCCCCCTCCTCCAAGCAGCCTTGAAACTGAGCACAACGCCCTGCGGCTCGGGAACTTCCTTCTCAGATAGACGTAGCGTCACGTTATTCACTCTCGCAGCTCCGTTGCCCACTTGCAGCAGCTGCTGCTACCAAAGCAAAAAGGCTCCAGAAGTAAAAGCCACTGCTGGGCTGCACTTTCCCTTTGCCTCACGCAAAGCAACAGAAACTGTCGGCTGCACGCTGGATTTCCATTCTCTGCCGCATCTGCCACTGTCATCTCTGCATCTCCAAGCATAAACCTGGGCACAGTTCTTTCCAGGGAGAGCTGGAAGAGGAATAGGTAGCAGCACAAGTAGCTGCAAGTGGACCTTTCTGGTTTCAACTGCTAACGTGAATCCGCAAAGAAGCGAGTGACAGCCACGCTTCCTCTCGCAGCCTGTGCGATGCGCACAGCAGCTCGGTGCTCTGCCTTCATTCTTATGCTCTTCGTACCACGTGGCGCTTCCATTCTGCCGGAGTCGAAGCGTCGTCTACTTGTCGCACAGAGAGCACCGTGCCGGCAGCGAAATGCTCCAGCCCACTGCTTCTGCCGAAACACGCCTGGCCTATGCACTTTCCCTCGCAGCGACATACACCAGCACACTGGGTCTTTGTGGTCGTCCAAATGTGAAGGGAAAGAGTCTCAGCTCCGTCTGGCACAGAGAACAGTTTTAGGTCAACAAGCTCACCCAGAGCTTACCCTGGACGCGTGGAAACCTGTATTTGCACCACATCCCAGTGGCAGCCCTCTTTCTTTTGCAGCCCGCACAGCGCCGTCAGATCGCGGTGCTCTCTGCGCCTTCCTTCTCGGTTCCAAGTACCAGCGCCAACCTTACAGCCTTGCGGGGAGCGAAGACGCGGGTAGGCGTCTCGCGAAGAAGAACGGGCCAGGACGCAAAGACGGGCTTCCTTTCTCCTCCTCCGTGCCCGAAGGGCGGTGCTGTGTTGAAAGTCTCGGCCAGCGAAAAGCTCATCCAGCAAGTGTTTCGCTCCTGAGGCATTCCACTGAGCGAGAGCTACACGGACACTTTCGACTCTGGGAAACAGCAAGAAAATGACGACTGTACGTCGAGCTGAGCCAAATCCGTGCACAGCACCCTGTGGCTGCGTGCAGTGTTCACGCCGAAGAGCGGCAAAGCTCCAAGCCATCGCTGCGCTTCAGTTCTGTCCAGAGCACAGAAGGCGAAGAACGAAGCAGCTGGGCACCGGCTTCATGGACTCAGTGGGCCCGATTGCAAATGTCCAGCCCAGAGCTGCTTCACAAGCAGATTCAGCTGAGAATGCTCTGGCTGCTTCAGGAAGGAAGGCGCAGCCCTTGCACTCCAGCACGCAACCTGGCCAGAAACAGGTTCCTAAACCTTCAATGCTGCCGAGTCCATGCAGCTTGAGCACACCCAGAAGGACGCGTCCGGAAAGAGGGCGTTCTTCGAGTACCCCCCTCCTCCAAGCAGCCTTGAAACTGAGCACAACGCCCTGCGGCTCGGGAACTTCCTTCTCAGATAGACGTAGCGTCACGTTATTCACTCTCGCAGCTCCGTTGCCCACTTGCAGCAGCTGCTGCTACCAAAGCAAAAAGGCTCCAGAAGTAAAAGCCACTGCTGGGCTGCACTTTCCCTTTGCCTCACGCAAAGCAACAGAAACTGTCGGCTGCACGCTGGATTTCCATTCTCTGCCGCATCTGCCACTGTCATCTCTGCGTCTCCAAGCATAAACCTGGGCACAGTTCTTTCCAGGGAGAGCTGGAAGAGGAATAGGTAGCAGCACAAGTAGCTGCAAGTGGACCTTTCTGGTTTCAACTGCTAACGTGAATCCGCAAAGAAGCGAGTGACAGCCACGCTTCCTCTCGCAGCCTGTGCGATGCGCACAGCAGCTCGGTGCTCTGCCTTCATTCTTATGCTCTTCGTACCACGTGGCGCTTCCATTCTGCCGGAGTCGAAGCGTCGTCTACTTGTCGCACAGAGAGCACCGTGCCGGCAGCGAAATGCTCCAGCCCACTGCTTCTGCCGAAACACGCCTGGCCTATGCACTTTCCCTCGCAGCGACATACACCAGCACACTGGGTCTTTGTGGTCGTCCAAATGTGAAGGGAAAGAGTCTCAGCTCCGTCTGGCACAGAGAACAGTTTTAGGTCAACAAGCTCACCCAGAGCTTACCCTGGACGCGTGGAAACCTGTATTTGCACCACATCCCAGTGGCAGCCCTCTTTCTTTTGCAGCCCGCACAGCGCCGTCAGATCGCGGTGCTCTCTGCGCCTTCCTTCTCGGTTCCAAGTACCAGCGCCAACCTTACAGCCTTGCGGGGAGCGAAGACGCGGGTAGGCGTCTCGCGAAGAAGAACGGGCCAGGACGCAAAGACGGGCTTCCTTTCTCCTCCTCCGTGCCCGAAGGGCGGTGCTGTGTTGAAAGTCTCGGCCAGCGAAAAGCTCATCCAGCAAGTGTTTCGCTCCTGAGGCATTCCACTGAGCGAGAGCTACACGGACACTTTCGACTCTGGGAAACAGCAAGAAAATGACGACTGTACGTCGAGCTGAGCCAAATCCGTGCACAGCACCCTGTGGCTGCGTGCAGTGTTCACGCCGAAGAGCGGCAAAGCTCCAAGCCATCGCTGCGCTTCAGTTCTGTCCAGAGCACAGAAGGCGAAGAACGAAGCAGCTGGGCACCGGCTTCATGGACTCAGTGGGCCCGATTGCAAATGTCCAGCCCAGAGCTGCTTCACAAGCAGATTCAGCTGAGAATGCTCTGGCTGCTTCAGGAAGGAAGGCGCAGCCCTTGCACTCCAGCACGCAACCTGGCCAGAAACAGGTTCCTAAACCTTCAATGCTGCCGAGTCCATGCAGCTTGAGCACACCCAGAAGGACGCGTCCGGAAAGAGGGCGTTCTTCGAGTACCCCCCTCCTCCAAGCAGCCTTGAAACTGAGCACAACGCCCTGCGGCTCGGGAACTTCCTTCTCAGATAGACGTAGCGTCACGTTATTCACTCTCGCAGCTCCGTTGCCCACTTGCAGCAGCTGCTGCTACCAAAGCAAAAAGGCTCCAGAAGTAAAAGCCACTGCTGGGCTGCACTTTCCCTTTGCCTCACGCAAAGCAACAGAAACTGTCGGCTGCACGCTGGATTTCCATTCTCTGCCGCATCTGCCACTGTCATCTCTGCGTCTCCAAGCATAAACCTGGGCACAGTTCTTTCCAGGGAGAGCTGGAAGAGGAATAGGTAGCAGCACAAGTAGCTGCAAGTGGACCTTTCTGGTTTCAACTGCTAACGTGAATCCGCAAAGAAGCGAGTGACAGCCACGCTTCCTCTGGCAGCCTGTGCGATGCGCACAGCAGCTCGGTGCTCTGCCTTCATTCTTATGCTCTTCGTACCACGTGGCGCTTCCATTCTGCCGGAGTCGAAGCGTCGTCTACTTGTCGCACAGAGAGCACCGTGCCGGCAGCGAAATGCTCCAGCCCACTGCTTCTGCCGAAACACGCCTGGCCTATGCACTTTCCCTCGCAGCGACATACACCAGCACACTGGGTCTTTGTGGTCGTCCAAATGTGAAGGGAAAGAGTCTCAGCTCCGTCTGGCACAGAGAACAGTTTTAGGTCAACAAGCTCACCCAGAGCTTACCCTGGACGCGTGGAAACCTGTATTTGCACCACATCCCAGTGGCAGCCCTCTTTCTTTTGCAGCCCGCACAGCGCCGTCAGATCGCGGTGCTCTCTGCGCCTTCCTTCTCGGTTCCAAGTACCAGCGCCAACCTTACAGCCTTGCGGGGAGCGAAGACGCGGGTAGGCGTCTCGCGAAGAAGAACGGGCCAGGACTCAAAGACGGGCTTCCTTTCTCCTCCTCCGTGCCCGAAGGGCGGTGCTGTGTTGAAAGTCTCGGCCAGCGAAAAGCTCATCCAGCAAGTGTTTCGCTCCTGAGGCATTCCACTGAGCGAGAGCTACACGGACACTTTCGACTCTGGGAAACAGCAAGAAAATGACGACTGTACGTCGAGCTGAGCCAAATCCGTGCACAGCACCCTGTGGCTGCGTGCAGTGTTCACGCCGAAGAGCGGCAAAGCTCCAAGCCATCGCTGCGCTTCAGTTCTGTCCAGAGCACAGAAGGCAAAGAACGAAGCAGCTGGGCACCGGCTTCATGGACTCAGTGGGCCCGATTGCAAATGTCCAGCCCAGAGCTGCTTCACAAGCAGATTCAGCTGAGAATGCTCTGGCTGCTTCAGGAAGGAAGGCGCAGCCCTTGCACTCCAGCACGCAACCTGGCCAGAAACAGGTTCCTAAACCTTCAATGCTGCCGAGTCCATGCAGCTTGAGCACACCCAGAAGGACGCGTCCGGAAAGAGGGCGTTCTTCGAGTACCCCCCTCCTCCAAGCAGCCTTGAAACTGAGCACAACGCCCTGCGGCTCGGGAACTTCCTTCTCAGATAGACGTAGCGTCACGTTATTCACTCTCGCAGCTCCGTTGCCCACTTGCAGCAGCTGCTGCTACCAAAGCAAAAAGGCTCCAGAAGTAAAAGCCACTGCTGGGCTGCACTTTCCCTTTGCCTCACGCAAAGCAACAGAAACTGTCGGCTGCACGCTGGATTTCCATTCTCTGCCGCATCTGCCACTGTCATCTCTGCGTCTCCAAGCATAAACCTGGGCACAGTTCTTTCCAGGGAGAGCTGGAAGAGGAATAGGTAGCAGCACAAGTAGCTGCAAGTGGACCTTTCTGGTTTCAACTGCTAACGTGAATCCGCAAAGAAGCGAGTGACAGCCACGCTTCCTCTCGCAGCCTGTGCGATGCGCACAGCAGCTCGGTGCTCTGCCTTCATTCTTATGCTCTTCGTACCACGTGGCGCTTCCATTCTGCCGGAGTCGAAGCGTCGTCTACTTGTCGCACAGAGAGCACCGTGCCGGCAGCGAAATGCTCCAGCCCACTGCTTCTGCCGAAACACGCCTGGCCTATGCACTTTCCCTCGCAGCGACATACACCAGCACACTGGGTCTTTGTGGTCGTCCAAATGTGAAGGGAAAGAGTCTCAGCTCCGTCTGGCACAGAGAACAGTTTTAGGTCAACAAGCTCACCCAGAGCTTACCCTGGACGCGTGGAAACCTGTATTTGCACCACATCCCAGTGGCAGCCCTCTTTCTTTTGCAGCCCGCACAGCGCCGTCAGATCGCGGTGCTCTCTGCGCCTTCCTTCTCGGTTCCAAGTACCAGCGCCAACCTTACAGCCTTGCGGGGAGCGAAGACGCGGGTAGGCGTCTCGCGAAGAAGAACGGGCCAGGACGCAAAGACGGGCTTCCTTTCTCCTCCTCCGTGCCCGAAGGGCGGTGCTGTGTTGAAAGTCTCGGCCAGCGAAAAGCTCATCCAGCAAGTGTTTCGCTCCTGAGGCATTCCACTGAGCGAGAGCTACACGGACACTTTCGACTCTGGGAAACAGCAAGAAAATGACGACTGTACGTCGAGCTGAGCCAAATCCGTGCACAGCACCCTGTGGCTGCGTGCAGTGTTCACGCCGAAGAGCGGCAAAGCTCCAAGCCATCGCTGCGCTTCAGTTCTGTCCAGAGCACAGAAGGCGAAGAACGAAGCAGCTGGGCACCGGCTTCATGGACTCAGTGGGCCCGATTGCAAATGTCCAGCCCAGAGCTGCTTCACAAGCAGATTCAGCTGAGAATGCTCTGGCTGCTTCAGGAAGGAAGGCGCAGCCCTTGCACTCCAGCACGCAACCTGGCCAGAAACAGGTTCCTAAACCTTCAATGCTGCCGAGTCCATGCAGCTTGAGCACACCCAGAAGGACGCGTCCGGAAAGAGGGCGTTCTTCGAGTACCCCCCTCCTCCAAGCAGCCTTGAAACTGAGCACAACGCCCTGCGGCTCGGGAACTTCCTTCTCAGATAGACGTAGCGTCACGTTATTCACTCTCGCAGCTCCGTTGCCCACTTGCAGCAGCTGCTGCTACCAAAGCAAAAAGGCTCCAGAAGTAAAAGCCACTGCTGGGCTGCACTTTCCCTTTGCCTCACGCAAAGCAACAGAAACTGTCGGCTGCACGCTGGATTTCCATTCTCTGCCGCATCTGCCACTGTCATCTCTGCGTCTCCAAGCATAAACCTGGGCACAGTTCTTTCCAGGGAGAGCTGGAAGAGGAATAGGTAGCAGCACAAGTAGCTGCAAGTGGACCTTTCTGGTTTCAACTGCTAACGTGAATCCGCAAAGAAGCGAGTGACAGCCACGCTTCCTCTCGCAGCCTGTGCGATGCGCACAGCAGCTCGGTGCTCTGCCTTCATTCTTATGCTCTTCGTACCACGTGGCGCTTCCATTCTGCCGGAGTCGAAGCGTCGTCTACTTGTCGCACAGAGAGCACCGTGCCGGCAGCGAAATGCTCCAGCCCACTGCTTCTGCCGAAACACGCCTGGCCTATGCACTTTCCCTCGCAGCGACATACACCAGCACACTGGGTCTTTGTGGTCGTCCAAATGTGAAGGGAAAGAGTCTCAGCTCCGTCTGGCACAGAGAACAGTTTTAGGTCAACAAGCTCACCCAGAGCTTACCCTGGACGCGTGGAAACCTGTATTTGCACCACATCCCAGTGGCAGCCCTCTTTCTTTTGCAGCCCGCACAGCGCCGTCAGATCGCGGTGCTCTCTGCGCCTTCCTTCTCGGTTCCAAGTACCAGCGCCAACCTTACAGCCTTGCGGGGAGCGAAGACGCGGGTAGGCGTCTCGCGAAGAAGAACGGGCCAGGACGCAAAGACGGGCTTCCTTTCTCCTCCTCCGTGCCCGAAGGGCGGTGCTGTGTTGAAAGTCTCGGCCAGCGAAAAGCTCATCCAGCAAGTGTTTCGCTCCTGAGGCATTCCACTGAGCGAGAGCTACACGGACACTTTCGACTCTGGGAAACAGCAAGAAAATGACGACTGTACGTCGAGCTGAGCCAAATCCGTGCACAGCACCCTGTGGCTGCGTGCAGTGTTCACGCCGAAGAGCGGCAAAGCTCCAAGCCATCGCTGCGCTTCAGTTCTGTCCAGAGCACAGAAGGCGAAGAACGAAGCAGCTGGGCACCGGCTTCATGGACTCAGTGGGCCCGATTGCAAATGTCCAGCCCAGAGCTGCTTCACAAGCAGATTCAGCTGAGAATGCTCTGGCTGCTTCAGGAAGGAAGGCGCAGCCCTTGCACTCCAGCACGCAACCTGGCCAGAAACAGGTTCCTAAACCTTCAATGCTGCCGAGTCCATGCAGCTTGAGCACACCCAGAAGGACGCGTCCGGAAAGAGGGCGTTCTTCGAGTACCCCCCTCCTCCAAGTAGCCTTGAAACTGAGCACAACGCCCTGCGGCTCGGGAACTTCCTTCTCAGATAGACGTAGCGTCACGTTATTCACTCTCGCAGCTCCGTTGCCCACTTGCAGCAGCTGCTGCTACCAAAGCAAAAAGGCTCCAGAAGTAAAAGCCACTGCTGGGCTGCACTTTCCCTTTGCCTCACGCAAAGCAACAGAAACTGTCGGCTGCACGCTGGATTTCCATTCTCTGCCGCATCTGCCACTGTCATCTCTGCGTCTCCAAGCATAAACCTGGGCACAGTTCTTTCCAGGGAGAGCTGGAAGAGGAATAGGTAGCAGCACAAGTAGCTGCAAGTGGACCTTTCTGGTTTCAACTGCTAACGTGAATCCGCAAAGAAGCGAGTGACAGCCACGCTTCCTCTCGCAGCCTGTGCGATGCGCACAGCAGCTCGGTGCTCTGCCTTCATTCTTATGCTCTTCGTACCACGTGGCGCTTCCATTCTGCCGGAGTCGAAGCGTCGTCTACTTGTCGCACAGAGAGCACCGTGCCGGCAGCGAAATGCTCCAGCCCACTGCTTCTGCCGAAACACGCCTGGCCTATGCACTTTCCCTCGCAGCGACATACACCAGCACACTGGGTCTTTGTGGTCGTCCAAATGTGAAGGGAAAGAGTCTCAGCTCCGTCTGGCACAGAGAACAGTTTTAGGTCAACAAGCTCACCCAGAGCTTACCCTGGACGCGTGGAAACCTGTATTTGCACCACATCCCAGTGGCAGCCCTCTTTCTTTTGCAGCCCGCACGGCGCCGTCAGATCGCGGTGCTCTCTGCGCCTTCCTTCTCGGTTCCAAGTACCAGCGCCAACCTTACAGCCTTGCGGGGAGCGAAGACGCGGGTAGGCGTCTCGCGAAGAAGAACGGGCCAGGACGCAAAGACGGGCTTCCTTTCTCCTCCTCCGTGCCCGAAGGGCGGTGCTGTGTTGAAAGTCTCGGCCAGCGAAAAGCTCATCCAGCAAGTGTTTCGCTCCTGAGGCATTCCACTGAGCGAGAGCTACACGGACACTTTCGACTCTGGGAAACAGCAAGAAAATGACGACTGTACGTCGAGCTGAGCCAAATCCGTGCACAGCACCCTGTGGCTGCGTGCAGTGTTCACGCCGAAGAGCAGCAAAGCTCCAAGCCATCGCTGCGCTTCAGTTCTGTCCAGAGCACAGAAGGCGAAGAACGAAGCAGCTGGGCACCGGCTTCATGGACTCAGTGGGCCCGATTGCAAATGTCCAGCCCAGAGCTGCTTCACAAGCAGATTCAGCTGAGAATGCTCTGGCTGCTTCAGGAAGGAAGGCGCAGCCCTTGCACTCCAGCACGCAACCTGGCCAGAAACAGGTTCCTAAACCTTCAATGCTGCCGAGTCCATGCAGCTTGAGCACACCCAGAAGGACCCGTCCGGAAAGAGGGCGTTCTTCGAGTACCCCCCTCCTCCAAGCAGCCTTGAAACTGAGCACAACGCCCTGCGGCTCGGGAACTTCCTTCTCAGATAGACGTAGCGTCACGTTATTCACTCTCGCAGCTCCGTTGCCCACTTGCAGCAGCTGCTGCTACCAAAGCAAAAAGGCTCCAGAAGTAAAAGCCACTGCTGGGCTGCACTTTCCCTTTGCCTCACGCAAAGCAACAGAAACTGTCGGCTGCACGCTGGATTTCCATTCTCTGCCGCATCTGCCACTGTCATCTCTGCGTCTCCAAGCATAAACCTGGGCACAGTTCTTTCCAGGGAGAGCTGGAAGAGGAATAGGTAGCAGCACAAGTAGCTGCAAGTGGACCTTTCTGGTTTCAACTGCTAACGTGAATCCGCAAAGAAGCGAGTGACAGCCACGCTTCCTCTGGCAGCCTGTGCGATGCGCACAGCAGCTCGGTGCTCTGCCTTCATTCTTATGCTCTTCGTACCACGTGGCGCTTCCATTCTGCCGGAGTCGAAGCGTCGTCTACTTGTCGCACAGAGAGCACCGTGCCGGCAGCGAAATGCTCCAGCCCACTGCTTCTGCCGAAACACGCCTGGCCTATGCACTTTCCCTCGCAGCGACATACACCAGCACACTGGGTCTTTGTGGTCGTCCAAATGTGAAGGGAAAGAGTCTCAGCTCCGTCTGGCACAGAGAACAGTTTTAGGTCAACAAGCTCACCCAGAGCTTACCCTGGACGCGTGGAAACCTGTATTTGCACCACATCCCAGTGGCAGCCCTCTTTCTTTTGCAGCCCGCACAGCGCCGTCAGATCGCGGTGCTCTCTGCGCCTTCCTTCTCGGTTCCAAGTACCAGCGCCAACCTTACAGCCTTGCGGGGAGCGAAGACGCGGGTAGGCGTCTCGCGAAGAAGAACGGGCCAGGACGCAAAGACGGGCTTCCTTTCTCCTCCTCCGTGCCCGAAGGGCGGTGCTGTGTTGAAAGTCTCGGCCAGCGAAAAGCTCATCCAGCAAGTGTTTCGCTCCTGAGGCATTCCACTGAGCGAGAGCTACACGGACACTTTCGACTCTGGGAAACAGCAAGAAAATGACGACTGTACGTCGAGCTGAGCCAAATCCGTGCACAGCACCCTGTGGCTGCGTGCAGTGTTCACGCCGAAGAGCGGCAAAGCTCCAAGCCATCGCTGCGCTTCAGTTCTGTCCAGAGCACAGAAGGCGAAGAACGAAGCAGCTGGGCACCGGCTTCATGGACTCAGTGGGCCCGATTGCAAATGTCCAGCCCAGAGCTGCTTCACAAGCAGATTCAGCTGAGAATGCTCTGGCTGCTTCAGGAAGGAAGGCGCAGCCCTTGCACTCCAGCACGCAACCTGGCCAGAAACAGGTTCCTAAACCTTCAATGCTGCCGAGTCCATGCAGCTTGAGCACACCCAGAAGGACGCGTCCGGAAAGAGGGCGTTCTTCGAGTACCCCCCTCCTCCAAGTAGCCTTGAAACTGAGCACAACGCCCTGCGGCTCGGGAACTTCCTTCTCAGATAGACGTAGCGTCACGTTATTCACTCTCGCAGCTCCATTGCCCACTTGCAGCAGCTGCTGCTACCAAAGCAAAAAGGCTCCAGAAGTAAAAGCCACTGCTGGGCTGCACTTTCCCTTTGCCTCACGCAAAGCAACAGAAACTGTCGGCTGCACGCTGGATTTCCATTCTCTGCCGCATCTGCCACTGTCATCTCTGCGTCTCCAAGCATAAACCTGGGCACAGTTCTTTCCAGGGAGAGCTGGAAGAGGAATAGGTAGCAGCACAAGTAGCTGCAAGTGGACCTTTCTGGTTTCAACTGCTAACGTGAATCCGCAAAGAAGCGAGTGACAGCCACGCTTCCTCTGGCAGCCTGTGCGATGCGCACAGCAGCTCGGTGCTCTGCCTTCATTCTTATGCTCTTCGTACCACGTGGCGCTTCCATTCTGCCGGAGTCGAAGCGTCGTCTACTTGTCGCACAGAGAGCACCGTGCCGGCAGCGAAATGCTCCAGCCCACTGCTTCTGCCGAAACACGCCTGGCCTATGCACTTTCCCTCGCAGCGACATACACCAGCACACTGGGTCTTTGTGGTCGTCCAAATGTGAAGGGAAAGAGTCTCAGCTCCGTCTGGCACAGAGAACAGTTTTAGGTCAACAAGCTCACCCAGAGCTTACCCTGGACGCGTGGAAACCTGTATTTGCACCACATCCCAGTGGCAGCCCTCTTTCTTTTGCAGCCCGCACAGCGCCGTCAGATCGCGGTGCTCTCTGCGCCTTCCTTCTCGGTTCCAAGTACCAGCGCCAACCTTACAGCCTTGCGGGGAGCGAAGACGCGGGTAGGCGTCTCGCGAAGAAGAACGGGCCAGGACGCAAAGACGGGCTTCCTTTCTCCTCCTCCGTGCCCGAAGGGCGGTGCTGTGTTGAAAGTCTCGGCCAGCGAAAAGCTCATCCAGCAAGTGTTTCGCTCCTGAGGCATTCCACTGAGCGAGAGCTACACGGACACTTTCGACTCTGGGAAACAGCAAGAAAATGACGACTGTACGTCGAGCTGAGCCAAATCCGTGCACAGCACCCTGTGGCTGCGTGCAGTGTTCACGCCGAAGAGCGGCAAAGCTCCAAGCCATCGCTGCGCTTCAGTTCTGTCCAGAGCACAGAAGGCGAAGAACGAAGCAGCTGGGCACCGGCTTCATGGACTCAGTGGGCCCGATTGCAAATGTCCAGCCCAGAGCTGCTTCACAAGCAGATTCAGCTGAGAATGCTCTGGCTGCTTCAGGAAGGAAGGCGCAGCCCTTGCACTCCAGCACGCAACCTGGCCAGAAACAGGTTCCTAAACCTTCAATGCTGCCGAGTCCATGCAGCTTGAGCACACCCAGAAGGACGCGTCCGGAAAGAGGGCGTTCTTCGAGTACCCCCCTCCTCCAAGCAGCCTTGAAACTGAGCACAACGCCCTGCGGCTCGGGAACTTCCTTCTCAGATAGACGTAGCGTCACGTTATTCACTCTCGCAGCTCCGTTGCCCACTTGCAGCAGCTGCTGCTACCAAAGCAAAAAGGCTCCAGAAGTAAAAGCCACTGCTGGGCTGCACTTTCCCTTTGCCTCACGCAAAGCAACAGAAACTGTCGGCTGCACGCTGGATTTCCATTCTCTGCCGCATCTGCCACTGTCATCTCTGCGTCTCCAAGCATAAACCTGGGCACAGTTCTTTCCAGGGAGAGCTGGAAGAGGAATAGGTAGCAGCACAAGTAGCTGCAAGTGGACCTTTCTGGTTTCAACTGCTAACGTGAATCCGCAAAGAAGCGAGTGACAGCCACGCTTCCTCTCGCAGCCTGTGCGATGCGCACAGCAGCTCGGTGCTCTGCCTTCATTCTTATGCTCTTCGTACCACGTGGCGCTTCCATTCTGCCGGAGTCGAAGCGTCGTCTACTTGTCGCACAGAGAGCACCGTGCCGGCAGCGAAATGCTCCAGCCCACTGCTTCTGCCGAAACACGCCTGGCCTATGCACTTTCCCTCGCAGTGACATACACCAGCACACTGGGTCTTTGTGGTCGTCCAAATGTGAAGGGAAAGAGTCTCAGCTCCGTCTGGCACAGAGAACAGTTTTAGGTCAACAAGCTCACCCAGAGCTTACCCTGGACGCGTGGAAACCTGTATTTGCACCACATCCCAGTGGCAGCCCTCTTTCTTTTGCAGCCCGCACAGCGCCGTCAGATCGCGGTGCTCTCTGCGCCTTCCTTCTCGGTTCCAAGTACCAGCGCCAACCTTACAGCCTTGCGGGGAGCGAAGACGCGGGTAGGCGTCTCGCGAAGAAGAACGGGCCAGGACGCAAAGACGGGCTTCCTTTCTCCTCCTCCGTGCCCGAAGGGCGGTGCTGTGTTGAAAGTCTCGGCCAGCGAAAAGCTCATCCAGCAAGTGTTTCGCTCCTGAGGCATTCCACTGAGCGAGAGCTACACGGACACTTTCGACTCTGGGAAACAGCAAGAAAATGACGACTGTACGTCGAGCTGAGCCAAATCCGTGCACAGCACCCTGTGGCTGCGTGCAGTGTTCACGCCGAAGAGCGGCAAAGCTCCAAGCCATCGCTGCGCTTCAGTTCTGTCCAGAGCACAGAAGGCGAAGAACGAAGCAGCTGGGCACCGGCTTCATGGACTCAGTGGGCCCGATTGCAAATGTCCAGCCCAGAGCTGCTTCACAAGCAGATTCAGCTGAGAATGCTCTGGCTGCTTCAGGAAGGAAGGCGCAGCCCTTGCACTCCAGCACGCAACCTGGCCAGAAACAGGTTCCTAAACCTTCAATGCTGCCGAGTCCATGCAGCTTGAGCACACCCAGAAGGACGCGTCCGGAAAGAGGGCGTTCTTCGAGTACCCCCCTCCTCCAAGCAGCCTTGAAACTGAGCACAACGCCCTGCGGCTCGGGAACTTCCTTCTCAGATAGACGTAGCGTCACGTTATTCACTCTCGCAGCTCCGTTGCCCACTTGCAGCAGCTGCTGCTACCAAAGCAAAAAGGCTCCAGAAGTAAAAGCCACTGCTGGGCTGCACTTTCCCTTTGCCTCACGCAAAGCAACAGAAACTGTCGGCTGCACGCTGGATTTCCATTCTCTGCCGCATCTGCCACTGTCATCTCTGCGTCTCCAAGCATAAACCTGGGCACAGTTCTTTCCAGGGAGAGCTGGAAGAGGAATAGGTAGCAGCACAAGTAGCTGCAAGTGGACCTTTCTGGTTTCAACTGCTAACGTGAATCCGCAAAGAAGCGAGTGACAGCCACGCTTCCTCTCGCAGCCTGTGCGATGCGCACAGCAGCTCGGTGCTCTGCCTTCATTCTTATGCTCTTTGTACCACGTGGCGCTTCCATTCTGCCGGAGTCGAAGCGTCGTCTACTTGTCGCACAGAGAGCACCGTGCCGGCAGCGAAATGCTCCAGCCCACTGCTTCTGCCGAAACACGCCTGGCCTATGCACTTTCCCTCGCAGCGACATACACCAGCACACTGGGTCTTTGTGGTCATCCAAATGTGAAGGGAAAGAGTCTCAGCTCCGTCTGGCACAGAGAACAGTTTTAGGTCAACAAGCTCACCCAGAGCTTACCCTGGACGCGTGGAAACCTGTATTTGCACCACATCCCAGTGGCAGCCCTCTTTCTTTTGCAGCCCGCACAGCGCCGTCAGATCGCGGTGCTCTCTGCGCCTTCCTTCTCGGTTCCAAGTACCAGCGCCAACCTTACAGCCTTGCGAGGAGCGAAGACGCGGGTAGGCGTCTCGCGAAGAAGAACGGGCCAGGACGCAAAGACGGGCTTCCTTTCTCCTCCTCCGTGCCCGAAGGGCGGTGCTGTGTTGAAAGTCTCGGCCAGCGAAAAGCTCATCCAGCAAGTGTTTCGCTCCTGAGGCATTCCACTGAGCGAGAGCTACACGGACACTTTCGACTCTGGGAAACAGCAAGAAAATGACGACTGTACGTCGAGCTGAGCCAAATCCGTGCACAGCACCCTGTGGCTGCGTGCAGTGTTCACGCCGAAGAGCGGCAAAGCTCCAAGCCATCGCTGCGCTTCAGTTCTGTCCAGAGCACAGAAGGCGAAGAACGAAGCAGCTGGGCACCGGCTTCATGGACTCAGTGGGCCCGATTGCAAATGTCCAGCCCAGAGCTGCTTCACAAGCAGATTCAGCTGAGAATGCTCTGGCTGCTTCAGGAAGGAAGGCGCAGCCCTTGCACTCCAGCACGCAACCTGGCCAGAAACAGGTTCCTAAACCTTCAATGCTGCCGAGTCCATGCAGCTTGAGCACACCCAGAAGGACGCGTCCGGAAAGAGGGCGTTCTTCGAGTACCCCCCTCCTCCAAGTAGCCTTGAAACTGAGCACAACGCCCTGCGGCTCGGGAACTTCCTTCTCAGATAGACGTAGCGTCACGTTATTCACTCTCGCAGCTCCGTTGCCCACTTGCAGCAGCTGCTGCTACCAAAGCAAAAAGGCTCCAGAAGTAAAAGCCACTGCTGGGCTGCACTTTCCCTTTGCCTCACGCAAAGCAACAGAAACTGTCGGCTGCACGCTGGATTTCCATTCTCTGCCGCATCTGCCACTGTCATCTCTGCGTCTCCAAGCATAAACCTGGGCACAGTTCTTTCCAGGGAGAGCTGGAAGAGGAATAGGTAGCAGCACAAGTAGCTGCAAGTGGACCTTTCTGGTTTCAACTGCTAACGTGAATCCGCAAAGAAGCGAGTGACAGCCACGCTTCCTCTGGCAGCCTGTGCGATGCGCACAGCAGCTCGGTGCTCTGCCTTCATTCTTATGCTCTTCGTACCACGTGGCGCTTCCATTCTGCCGGAGTCGAAGCGTCGTCTACTTGTCGCACAGAGAGCACCGTGCCGGCAGCGAAATGCTCCAGCCCACTGCTTCTGCCGAAACACGCCTGGCCTATGCACTTTCCCTCGCAGCGACATACACCAGCACACTGGGTCTTTGTGGTCGTCCAAATGTGAAGGGAAAGAGTCTCAGCTCCGTCTGGCACAGAGAACAGTTTTAGGTCAACAAGCTCACCCAGAGCTTACCCTGGACGCGTGGAAACCTGTATTTGCACCACATCCCAGTGGCAGCCCTCTTTCTTTTGCAGCCCGCACAGCGCCGTCAGATCGCGGTGCTCTCTGCGCCTTCCTTCTCGGTTCCAAGTACCAGCGCCAACCTTACAGCCTTGCGGGGAGCGAAGACGCGGGTAGGCGTCTCGCGAAGAAGAACGGGCCAGGACGCAAAGACGGGCTTCCTTTCTCCTCCTCCGTGCCCGAAGGGCGGTGCTGTGTTGAAAGTCTCGGCCAGCGAAAAGCTCATCCAGCAAGTGTTTCGCTCCTGAGGCATTCCACTGAGCGAGAGCTACACGGACACTTTCGACTCTGGGAAACAGCAAGAAAATGACGACTGTACGTCGAGCTGAGCCAAATCCGTGCACAGCACCCTGTGGCTGCGTGCAGTGTTCACGCCGAAGAGCGGCAAAGCTCCAAGCCATCGCTGCGCTTCAGTTCTGTCCAGAGCACAGAAGGCGAAGAACGAAGCAGCTGGGCACCGGCTTCATGGACTCAGTGGGCCCGATTGCAAATGTCCAGCCCAGAGCTGCTTCACAAGCAGATTCAGCTGAGAATGCTCTGGCTGCTTCAGGAAGGAAGGCGCAGCCCTTGCACTCCAGCACGCAACCTGGCCAGAAACAGGTTCCTAAACCTTCAATGCTGCCGAGTCCATGCAGCTTGAGCACACCCAGAAGGACGCGTCCGGAAAGAGGGCGTTCTTCGAGTACCCCCCTCCTCCAAGCAGCCTTGAAACTGAGCACAACGCCCTGCGGCTCGGGAACTTCCTTCTCAGATAGACGTAGCGTCACGTTATTCACTCTCGCAGCTCCGTTGCCCACTTGCAGCAGCTGCTGCTACCAAAGCAAAAAGGCTCCAGAAGTAAAAGCCACTGCTGGGCTGCACTTTCCCTTTGCCTCACGCAAAGCAACAGAAACTGTCGGCTGCACGCTGGATTTCCATTCTCTGCCGCATCTGCCACTGTCATCTCTGCGTCTCCAAGCATAAACCTGGGCACAGTTCTTTCCAGGGAGAGCTGGAAGAGGAATAGGTAGCAGCACAAGTAGCTGCAAGTGGACCTTTCTGGTTTCAACTGCTAACGTGAATCCGCAAAGAAGCGAGTGACAGCCACGCTTCCTCTGGCAGCCTGTGCGATGCGCACAGCAGCTCGGTGCTCTGCCTTCATTCTTATGCTCTTCGTACCACGTGGCGCTTCCATTCTGCCGGAGTCGAAGCGTCGTCTACTTGTCGCACAGAGAGCACCGTGCCGGCAGCGAAATGCTCCAGCCCACTGCTTCTGCCGAAACACGCCTGGCCTATGCACTTTCCCTCGCAGCGACATACACCAGCACACTGGGTCTTTGTGGTCGTCCAAATGTGAAGGGAAAGAGTCTCAGCTCCGTCTGGCACAGAGAACAGTTTTAGGTCAACAAGCTCACCCAGAGCTTACCCTGGACGCGTGGAAACCTGTATTTGCACCACATCCCAGTGGCAGCCCTCTTTCTTTTGCAGCCCGCACAGCGCCGTCAGATCGCGGTGCTCTCTGCGCCTTCCTTCTCGGTTCCAAGTACCAGCGCCAACCTTACAGCCTTGCGGGGAGCGAAGACGCGGGTAGGCGTCTCGCGAAGAAGAACGGGCCAGGACGCAAAGACGGGCTTCCTTTCTCCTCCTCCGTGCCCGAAGGGCGGTGCTGTGTTGAAAGTCTCGGCCAGCGAAAAGCTCATCCAGCAAGTGTTTCGCTCCTGAGGCATTCCACTGAGCGAGAGCTACACGGACACTTTCGACTCTGGGAAACAGCAAGAAAATGACGACTGTACGTCGAGCTGAGCCAAATCCGTGCACAGCACCCTGTGGCTGCGTGCAGTGTTCACGCCGAAGAGCGGCAAAGCTCCAAGCCATCGCTGCGCTTCAGTTCTGTCCAGAGCACAGAAGGCGAAGAACGAAGCAGCTGGGCACCGGCTTCATGGACTCAGTGGGCCCGATTGCAAATGTCCAGCCCAGAGCTGCTTCACAAGCAGATTCAGCTGAGAATGCTCTGGCTGCTTCAGGAAGGAAGGCGCAGCCCTTGCACTCCAGCACGCAACCTGGCCAGAAACAGGTTCCTAAACCTTCAATGCTGCCGAGTCCATGCAGCTTGAGCACACCCAGAAGGACGCGTCCGGAAAGAGGGCGTTCTTCGAGTACCCCCCTCCTCCAAGCAGCCTTGAAACTGAGCACAACGCCCTGCGGCTCGGGAACTTCCTTCTCAGATAGACGTAGCGTCACGTTATTCACTCTCGCAGCTCCGTTGCCCACTTGCAGCAGCTGCTGCTACCAAAGCAAAAAGGCTCCAGAAGTAAAAGCCACTGCTGGGCTGCACTTTCCCTTTGCCTCACGCAAAGCAACAGAAACTGTCGGCTGCACGCTGGATTTCCATTCTCTGCCGCATCTGCCACTGTCATCTCTGCGTCTCCAAGCATAAACCTGGGCACAGTTCTTTCCAGGGAGAGCTGGAAGAGGAATAGGTAGCAGCACAAGTAGCTGCAAGTGGACCTTTCTGGTTTCAACTGCTAACGTGAATCCGCAAAGAAGCGAGTGACAGCCACGCTTCCTCTGGCAGCCTGTGCGATGCGCACAGCAGCTCGGTGCTCTGCCTTCATTCTTATGCTCTTCGTACCACGTGGCGCTTCCATTCTGCCGGAGTCGAAGCGTCGTCTACTTGTCGCACAGAGAGCACCGTGCCGGCAGCGAAATGCTCCAGCCCACTGCTTCTGCCGAAACACGCCTGGCCTATGCACTTTCCCTCGCAGCGACATACACCAGCACACTGGGTCTTTGTGGTCGTCCAAATGTGAAGGGAAAGAGTCTCAGCTCCGTCTGGCACAGAGAACAGTTTTAGGTCAACAAGCTCACCCAGAGCTTACCCTGGACGCGTGGAAACCTGTATTTGCACCACATCCCAGTGGCAGCCCTCTTTCTTTTGCAGCCCGCACAGCGCCGTCAGATCGCGGTGCTCTCTGCGCCTTCCTTCTCGGTTCCAAGTACCAGCGCCAACCTTACAGCCTTGCGGGGAGCGAAGACGCGGGTAGGCGTCTCGTGAAGAAGAACGGGCCAGGACGCAAAGACGGGCTTCCTTTCTCCTCCTCCGTGCCCGAAGGGCGGTGCTGTGTTGAAAGTCTCGGCCAGCGAAAAGCTCATCCAGCAAGTGTTTCGCTCCTGAGGCATTCCACTGAGCGAGAGCTACACGGACACTTTCGACTCTGGGAAACAGCAAGAAAATGACGACTGTACGTCGAGCTGAGCCAAATCCGTGCACAGCACCCTGTGGCTGCGTGCAGTGTTCACGCCGAAGAGCGGCAAAGCTCCAAGCCATCGCTGCGCTTCAGTTCTGTCCAGAGCACAGAAGGCGAAGAACGAAGCAGCTGGGCACCGGCTTCATGGACTCAGTGGGCCCGATTGCAAATGTCCAGCCCAGAGCTGCTTCACAAGCAGATTCAGCTGAGAATGCTCTGGCTGCTTCAGGAAGGAAGGCGCAGCCCTTGCACTCCAGCACGCAACCTGGCCAGAAACAGGTTCCTAAACCTTCAATGCTGCCGAGTCCATGCAGCTTGAGCACACCCAGAAGGACGCGTCCAGAAAGAGGGCGTTCTTCGAGTACCCCCCTCCTCCAAGCAGCCTTGAAACTGAGCACAACGCCCTGCGGCTCGGGAACTTCCTTCTCAGATAGACGTAGCGTCACGTTATTCACTCTCGCAGCTCCGTTGCCCACTTGCAGCAGCTGCTGCTACCAAAGCAAAAAGGCTCCAGAAGTAAAAGCCACTGCTGGGCTGCACTTTCCCTTTGCCTCACGCAAAGCAACAGAAACTGTCGGCTGCACGCTGGATTTCCATTCTCTGCCGCATCTGCCACTGTCATCTCTGCGTCTCCAAGCATAAACCTGGGCACAGTTCTTTCCAGGGAGAGCTGGAAGAGGAATAGGTAGCAGCACAAGTAGCTGCAAGTGGACCTTTCTGGTTTCAACTGCTAACGTGAATCCGCAAAGAAGCGAGTGACAGCCACGCTTCCTCTCGCAGCCTGTGCGATGCGCACAGCAGCTCGGTGCTCTGCCTTCATTCTTATGCTCTTCGTACCACGTGGCGCTTCCATTCTGCCGGAGTCGAAGCGTCGTCTACTTGTCGCACAGAGAGCACCGTGCCGGCAGCGAAATGCTCCAGCCCACTGCTTCTGCCGAAACACGCCTGGCCTATGCACTTTCCCTCGCAGCGACATACACCAGCACACTGGGTCTTTGTGGTCGTCCAAATGTGAAGGGAAAGAGTCTCAGCTCCGTCTGGCACAGAGAACAGTTTTAGGTCAACAAGCTCACCCAGAGCTTACCCTGGACGCGTGGAAACCTGTATTTGCACCACATCCCAGTGGCAGCCCTCTTTCTTTTGCAGCCCGCACAGCGCCGTCAGATCGCGGTGCTCTCTGCGCCTTCCTTCTCGGTTCCAAGTACCAGCGCCAACCTTACAGCCTTGCGGGGAGCGAAGACGTGGGTAGGCGTCTCGCGAAGAAGAACGGGCCAGGACGCAAAGACGGGCTTCCTTTCTCCTCCTCCGTGCCCGAAGGGCGGTGCTGTGTTGAAAGTCTCGGCCAGCGAAAAGCTCATCCAGCAAGTGTTTCGCTCCTGAGGCATTCCACTGAGCGAGAGCTACACGGACACTTTCGACTCTGGGAAACAGCAAGAAAATGACGACTGTACGTCGAGCTGAGCCAAATCCGTGCACAGCACCCTGTGGCTGCGTGCAGTGTTCACGCCGAAGAGCGGCAAAGCTCCAAGCCATCGCTGCGCTTCAGTTCTGTCCAGAGCACAGAAGGCGAAGAACGAAGCAGCTGGGCACCGGCTTCATGGACTCAGTGGGCCCGATTGCAAATGTCCAGCCCAGAGCTGCTTCACAAGCAGATTCAGCTGAGAATGCTCTGGCTGCTTCAGGAAGGAAGGCGCAGCCCTTGCACTCCAGCACGCAACCTGGCCAGAAACAGGTTCCTAAACCTTCAATGCTGCCGAGTCCATGCAGCTTGAGCACACCCAGAAGGACGCGTCCGGAAAGAGGGCGTTCTTCGAGTACCCCCCTCCTCCAAGTAGCCTTGAAACTGAGCACAACGCCCTGCGGCTCGGGAACTTCCTTCTCAGATAGACGTAGCGTCACGTTATTCACTCTCGCAGCTCCGTTGCCCACTTGCAGCAGCTGCTGCTACCAAAGCAAAAAGGCTCCAGAAGTAAAAGCCACTGCTGGGCTGCACTTTCCCTTTGCCTCACGCAAAGCAACAGAAACTGTCGGCTGCACGCTGGATTTCCATTCTCTGCCGCATCTGCCACTGTCATCTCTGCGTCTCCAAGCATAAACCTGGGCACAGTTCTTTCCAGGGAGAGCTGGAAGAGGAATAGGTAGCAGCACAAGTAGCTGCAAGTGGACCTTTCTGGTTTCAACTGCTAACGTGAATCCGCAAAGAAGCGAGTGACAGCCACGCTTCCTCTGGCAGCCTGTGCGATGCGCACAGCAGCTCGGTGCTCTGCCTTCATTCTTATGCTCTTCGTACCACGTGGCGCTTCCATTCTGCCGGAGTCGAAGCGTCGTCTACTTGTCGCACAGAGAGCACCGTGCCGGCAGCGAAATGCTCCAGCCCACTGCTTCTGCCGAAACACGCCTGGCCTATGCACTTTCCCTCGCAGCGACATACACCAGCACACTGGGTCTTTGTGGTCGTCCAAATGTGAAGGGAAAGAGTCTCAGCTCCGTCTGGCACAGAGAACAGTTTTAGGTCAACAAGCTCACCCAGAGCTTACCCTGGACGCGTGGAAACCTGTATTTGCACCACATCCCAGTGGCAGCCCTCTTTCTTTTGCAGCCCGCACGGCGCCGTCAGATCGCGGTGCTCTCTGCGCCTTCCTTCTCGGTTCCAAGTACCAGCGCCAACCTTACAGCCTTGCGGGGAGCGAAGACGCGGGTAGGCGTCTCGCGAAGAAGAACGGGCCAGGACGCAAAGACGGGCTTCCTTTCTCCTCCTCCGTGCCCGAAGGGCGGTGCTGTGTTGAAAGTCTCGGCCAGCGAAAAGCTCATCCAGCAAGTGTTTCGCTCCTGAGGCATTCCACTGAGCGAGAGCTACACGGACACTTTCGACTCTGGGAAACAGCAAGAAAATGACGACTGTACGTCGAGCTGAGCCAAATCCGTGCACAGCACCCTGTGGCTGCGTGCAGTGTTCACGCCGAAGAGCGGCAAAGCTCCAAGCCATCGCTGCGCTTCAGTTCTGTCCAGAGCACAGAAGGCGAAGAACGAAGCAGCTGGGCACCGGCTTCATGGACTCAGTGGGCCCGATTGCAAATGTCCAGCCCAGAGCTGCTTCACAAGCAGATTCAGCTGAGAATGCTCTGGCTGCTTCAGGAAGGAAGGCGCAGCCCTTGCACTCCAGCACGCAACCTGGCCAGAAACAGGTTCCTAAACCTTCAATGCTGCCGAGTCCATGCAGCTTGAGCACACCCAGAAGGACGCGTCCGGAAAGAGGGCGTTCTTCGAGTACCCCCCTCCTCCAAGTAGCCTTGAAACTGAGCACAACGCCCTGCGGCTCGGGAACTTCCTTCTCAGATAGACGTAGCGTCACGTTATTCACTCTCGCAGCTCCGTTGCCCACTTGCAGCAGCTGCTGCTCCCAAAGCAAAAAGGCTCCAGAAGTAAAAGCCACTGCTGGGCTGCACTTTCCCTTTGCCTCACGCAAAGCAACAGAAACTGTCGGCTGCACGCTGGATTTCCATTCTCTGCCGCATCTGCCACTGTCATCTCTGCGTCTCCAAGCATAAACCTGGGCACAGTTCTTTCCAGGGAGAGCTGGAAGAGGAATAGGTAGCAGCACAAGTAGCTGCAAGTGGACCTTTCTGGTTTCAACTGCTAACGTGAATCCGCAAAGAAGCGAGTGACAGCCACGCTTCCTCTCGCAGCCTGTGCGATGCGCACAGCAGCTCGGTGCTCTGCCTTCATTCTTATGCTCTTCGTACCACGTGGCGCTTCCATTCTGCCGGAGTCGAAGCGTCGTCTACTTGTCGCACAGAGAGCACCGTGCCGGCAGCGAAATGCTCCAGCCCACTGCTTCTGCCGAAACACGCCTGGCCTATGCACTTTCCCTCGCAGCGACATACACCAGCACACTGGGTCTTTGTGGTCGTCCAAATGCGAAGGGAAAGAGTCTCAGCTCCGTCTGGCACAGAGAACAGTTTTAGGTCAACAAGCTCACCCAGAGCTTACCCTGGACGCGTGGAAACCTGTATTTGCACCACATCCCAGTGGCAGCCCTCTTTCTTTTGCAGCCCGCACAGCGCCGTCAGATCGCGGTGCTCTCTGCGCCTTCCTTCTCGGTTCCAAGTACCAGCGCCAACCTTACAGCCTTGCGGGGAGCGAAGACGCGGGTAGGCGTCTCGCGAAGAAGAACGGGCCAGGACGCAAAGACGGGCTTCCTTTCTCCTCCTCCGTGCCCGAAGGGCGGTGCTGTGTTGAAAGTCTCGGCCAGCGAAAAGCTCATCCAGCAAGTGTTTCGCTCCTGAGGCATTCCACTGAGCGAGAGCTACACGGACACTTTCGACTCTGGGAAACAGCAAGAAAATGACGACTGTACGTCGAGCTGAGCCAAATCCGTGCACAGCACCCTGTGGCTGCGTGCAGTGTTCACGCCGAAGAGCGGCAAAGCTCCAAGCCATCGCTGCACTTCAGTTCTGTCCAGAGCACAGAAGGCGAAGAACGAAGCAGCTGGGCACCGGCTTCATGGACTCAGTGGGCCCGATTGCAAATGTCCAGCCCAGAGCTGCTTCACAAGCAGATTCAGCTGAGAATGCTCTGGCTGCTTCAGGAAGGAAGGCGCAGCCCTTGCACTCCAGCACGCAACCTGGCCAGAAACAGGTTCCTAAACCTTCAATGCTGCCGAGTCCATGCAGCTTGAGCACACCCAGAAGGACGCGTCCGGAAAGAGGGCGTTCTTCGAGTACCCCCCTCCTCCAAGTAGCCTTGAAACTGAGCACAACGCCCTGCGGCTCGGGAACTTCCTTCTCAGATAGACGTAGCGTCACGTTATTCACTCTCGCAGCTCCGTTGCCCACTTGCAGCAGCTGCTGCTACCAAAGCAAAAAGGCTCCAGAAGTAAAAGCCACTGCTGGGCTGCACTTTCCCTTTGCCTCACGCAAAGCAACAGAAACTGTCGGCTGCACGCTGGATTTCCATTCTCTGCCGCATCTGCCACTGTCATCTCTGCGTCTCCAAGCATAAACCTGGGCACAGTTCTTTCCAGGGAGAGCTGGAAGAGGAATAGGTAGCAGCACAAGTAGCTGCAAGTGGACCTTTCTGGTTTCAACTGCTAACGTGAATCCGCAAAGAAGCGAGTGACAGCCACGCTTCCTCTCGCAGCCTGTGCGATGCGCACAGCAGCTCGGTGCTCTGCCTTCATTCTTATGCTCTTCGTACCACGTGGCGCTTCCATTCTGCTGGAGTCGAAGCGTCGTCTACTTGTCGCACAGAGAGCACCGTGCCGGCAGCGAAATGCTCCAGCCCACTGCTTCTGCCGAAACACGCCTGGCCTATGCACTTTCCCTCGCAGCGACATACACCAGCACACTGGGTCTTTGTGGTCGTCCAAATGTGAAGGGAAAGAGTCTCAGCTCCGTCTGGCACAGAGAACAGTTTTAGGTCAACAAGCTCACCCAGAGCTTACCCTGGACGCGTGGAAACCTGTATTTGCACCACATCCCAGTGGCAGCCCTCTTTCTTTTGCAGCCCGCACAGCGCCGTCAGATCGCGGTGCTCTCTGCGCCTTCCTTCTCGGTTCCAAGTACCAGCGCCAACCTTACAGCCTTGCGGGGAGCGAAGACGCGGGTAGGCGTCTCGCGAAGAAGAACGGGCCAGGACGCAAAGACGGGCTTCCTTTCTCCTCCTCCGTGCCCGAAGGGCGGTGCTGTGTTGAAAGTCTCGGCCAGCGAAAAGCTCATCCAGCAAGTGTTTCGCTCCTGAGGCATTCCACTGAGCGAGAGCTACACGGACACTTTCGACTCTGGGAAACAGCAAGAAAATGACGACTGTACGTCGAGCTGAGCCAAATCCGTGCACAGCACCCTGTGGCTGCGTGCAGTGTTCACGCCGAAGAGCGGCAAAGCTCCAAGCCATCGCTGCGCTTCAGTTCTGTCCAGAGCACAGAAGGCAAAGAACGAAGCAGCTGGGCACCGGCTTCATGGACTCAGTGGGCCCGATTGCAAATGTCCAGCCCAGAGCTGCTTCACAAGCAGATTCAGCTGAGAATGCTCTGGCTGCTTCAGGAAGGAAGGCGCAGCCCTTGCACTCCAGCACGCAACCTGGCCAGAAACAGGTTCCTAAACCTTCAATGCTGCCGAGTCCATGCAGCTTGAGCACACCCAGAAGGACGCGTCCGGAAAGAGGGCGTTCTTCGAGTACCCCCCTCCTCCAAGCAGCCTTGAAACTGAGCACAACGCCCTGCGGCTCGGGAACTTCCTTCTCAGATAGACGTAGCGTCACGTTATTCACTCTCGCAGCTCCGTTGCCCACTTGCAGCAGCTGCTGCTACCAAAGCAAAAAGGCTCCAGAAGTAAAAGCCACTGCTGGGCTGCACTTTCCCTTTGCCTCACGCAAAGCAACAGAAACTGTCGGCTGCACGCTGGATTTCCATTCTCTGCCGCATCTGCCACTGTCATCTCTGCGTCTCCAAGCATAAACCTGGGCACAGTTCTTTCCAGGGAGAGCTGGAAGAGGAATAGGTAGCAGCACAAGTAGCTGCAAGTGGACCTTTCTGGTTTCAACTGCTAACGTGAATCCGCAAAGAAGCGAGTGACAGCCACGCTTCCTCTGGCAGCCTGTGCGATGCGCACAGCAGCTCGGTGCTCTGCCTTCATTCTTATGCTCTTCGTACCACGTGGCGCTTCCATTCTGCCGGAGTCGAAGCGTCGTCTACTTGTCGCACAGAGAGCACCGTGCCGGCAGCGAAATGCTCCAGCCCACTGCTTCTGCCGAAACACGCCTGGCCTATGCACTTTCCCTCGCAGCGACATACACCAGCACACTGGGTCTTTGTGGTCGTCCAAATGTGAAGGGAAAGAGTCTCAGCTCCGTCTGGCACAGAGAACAGTTTTAGGTCAACAAGCTCACCCAGAGCTTATCCTGGACGCGTGGAAACCTGTATTTGCACCACATCCCAGTGGCAGCCCTCTTTCTTTTGCAGCCCGCACAGCGCCGTCAGATCGCGGTGCTCTCTGCGCCTTCCTTCTCGGTTCCAAGTACCAGCGCCAACCTTACAGCCTTGCGGGGAGCGAAGACGCGGGTAGGCGTCTCGCGAAGAAGAACGGGCCAGGACGCAAAGACGGGCTTCCTTTCTCCTCCTCCGTGCCCGAAGGGCGGTGCTGTGTTGAAAGTCTCGGCCAGCGAAAAGCTCATCCAGCAAGTGTTTCGCTCCTGAGGCATTCCACTGAGCGAGAGCTACACGGACACTTTCGACTCTGGGAAACAGCAAGAAAATGACGACTGTACGTCGAGCTGAGCCAAATCCGTGCACAGCACCCTGTGGCTGCGTGCAGTGTTCACGCCGAAGAGCGGCAAAGCTCCAAGCCATCGCTGCGCTTCAGTTCTGTCCAGAGCACAGAAGGCGAAGAACGAAGCAGCTGGGCACCGGCTTCATGGACTCAGTGGGCCCGATTGCAAATGTCCAGCCCAGAGCTGCTTCACAAGCAGATTCAGCTGAGAATGCTCTGGCTGCTTCAGGAAGGAAGGCGCAGCCCTTGCACTCCAGCACGCAACCTGGCCAGAAACAGGTTCCTAAACCTTCAATGCTGCCGAGTCCATGCAGCTTGAGCACACCCAGAAGGACGCGTCCGGAAAGAGGGCGTTCTTCGAGTACCCCCCTCCTCCAAGTAGCCTTGAAACTGAGCACAACGCCCTGCGGCTCGGGAACTTCCTTCTCAGATAGACGTAGCGTCACGTTATTCACTCTCGCAGCTCCGTTGCCCACTTGCAGCAGCTGCTGCTACCAAAGCAAAAAGGCTCCAGAAGTAAAAGCCACTGCTGGGCTGCACTTTCCCTTTGCCTCACGCAAAGCAACAGAAACTGTCGGCTGCACGCTGGATTTCCATTCTCTGCCGCATCTGCCACTGTCATCTCTGCGTCTCCAAGCATAAACCTGGGCACAGTTCTTTCCAGGGAGAGCTGGAAGAGGAATAGGTAGCAGCACAAGTAGCTGCAAGTGGACCTTTCTGGTTTCAACTGCTAACGTGAATCCGCAAAGAAGCGAGTGACAGCCACGCTTCCTCTCGCAGCCTGTGCGATGCGCACAGCAGCTCGGTGCTCTGCCTTCATTCTTATGCTCTTCGTACCACGTGGCGCTTCCATTCTGCCGGAGTCGAAGCGTCGTCTACTTGTCGCACAGAGAGCACCGTGCCGGCAGCGAAATGCTCCAGCCCACTGCTTCTGCCGAAACACGCCTGGCCTATGCACTTTCCCTCGCAGCGACATACACCAGCACACTGGGTCTTTGTGGTCGTCCAAATGTGAAGGGAAAGAGTCTCAGCTCCGTCTGGCACAGAGAACAGTTTTAGGTCAACAAGCTCACCCAGAGCTTACCCTGGACGCGTGGAAACCTGTATTTGCACCACATCCCAGTGGCAGCCCTCTTTCTTTTGCAGCCCGCACGGCGCCGTCAGATCGCGGTGCTCTCTGCGCCTTCCTTCTCGGTTCCAAGTACCAGCGCCAACCTTACAGCCTTGCGGGGAGCGAAGACGCGGGTAGGCGTCTCGCGAAGAAGAACGGGCCAGGACGCAAAGACGGGCTTCCTTTCTCCTCCTCCGTGCCCGAAGGGCGGTGCTGTGTTGAAAGTCTCGGCCAGCGAAAAGCTCATCCAGCAAGTGTTTCGCTCCTGAGGCATTCCACTGAGCGAGAGCTACACGGACACTTTCGACTCTGGGAAACAGCAAGAAAATGACGACTGTACGTCGAGCTGAGCCAAATCCGTGCACAGCACCCTGTGGCTGCGTGCAGTGTTCACGCCGAAGAGCGGCAAAGCTCCAAGCCATCGCTGCGCTTCAGTTCTGTCCAGAGCACAGAAGGCGAAGAACGAAGCAGCTGGGCACCGGCTTCATGGACTCAGTGGGCCCGATTGCAAATGTCCAGCCCAGAGCTGCTTCACAAGCAGATTCAGCTGAGAATGCTCTGGCTGCTTCAGGAAGGAAGGCGCAGCCCTTGCACCCCAGCACGCAACCTGGCCAGAAACAGGTTCCTAAACCTTCAATGCTGCCGAGTCCATGCAGCTTGAGCACACCCAGAAGGACGCGTCCGGAAAGAGGGCGTTCTTCGAGTACCCCCCTCCTCCAAGCAGCCTTGAAACTGAGCACAACGCCCTGCGGCTCGGGAACTTCCTTCTCAGATAGACGTAGCGTCACGTTATTCACTCTCGCAGCTCCGTTGCCCACTTGCAGCAGCTGCTGCTACCAAAGCAAAAAGGCTCCAGAAGTAAAAGCCACTGCTGGGCTGCACTTTCCCTTTGCCTCACGCAAAGCAACAGAAACTGTCGGCTGCACGCTGGATTTCCATTCTCTGCCGCATCTGCCACTGTCATCTCTGCGTCTCCAAGCATAAACCTGGGCACAGTTCTTTCCAGGGAGAGCTGGAAGAGGAATAGGTAGCAGCACAAGTAGCTGCAAGTGGACCTTTCTGGTTTCAACTGCTAACGTGAATCCGCAAAGAAGCGAGTGACAGCCACGCTTCCTCTGGCAGCCTGTGCGATGCGCACAGCAGCTCGGTGCTCTGCCTTCATTCTTATGCTCTTCGTACCACGTGGCGCTTCCATTCTGCCGGAGTCGAAGCGTCGTCTACTTGTCGCACAGAGAGCACCGTGCCGGCAGCGAAATGCTCCAGCCCACTGCTTCTGCCGAAACACGCCTGGCCTATGCACTTTCCCTCGCAGCGACATACACCAGCACACTGGGTCTTTGTGGTCGTCCAAATGTGAAGGGAAAGAGTCTCAGCTCCGTCTGGCACAGAGAACAGTTTTAGGTCAACAAGCTCACCCAGAGCTTACCCTGGACGCGTGGAAACCTGTATTTGCACCACATCCCAGTGGCAGCCCTCTTTCTTTTGCAGCCCGCACAGCGCCGTCAGATCGCGGTGCTCTCTGCGCCTTCCTTCTCGGTTCCAAGTACCAGCGCCAACCTTACAGCCTTGCGGGGAGCGAAGACGCGGGTAGGCGTCTCGCGAAGAAGAACGGGCCAGGACGCAAAGACGGGCTTCCTTTCTCCTCCTCCGTGCCCGAAGGGCGGTGCTGTGTTGAAAGTCTCGGCCAGCGAAAAGCTCATCCAGCAAGTGTTTCGCTCCTGAGGCATTCCACTGAGCGAGAGCTACACGGACACTTTCGACTCTGGGAAACAGCAAGAAAATGACGACTGTACGTCGAGCTGAGCCAAATCCGTGCACAGCACCCTGTGGCTGCGTGCAGTGTTCACGCCGAAGAGCGGCAAAGCTCCAAGCCATCGCTGCGCTTCAGTTCTGTCCAGAGCACAGAAGGCGAAGAACGAAGCAGCTGGGCACCGGCTTCATGGACTCAGTGGGCCCGATTGCAAATGTCCAGCCCAGAGCTGCTTCACAAGCAGATTCAGCTGAGAATGCTCTGGCTGCTTCAGGAAGGAAGGCGCAGCCCTTGCACTCCAGCACGCAACCTGGCCAGAAACAGGTTCCTAAACCTTCAATGCTGCCGAGTCCATGCAGCTTGAGCACACCCAGAAGGACGCGTCCGGAAAGAGGGCGTTCTTCGAGTACCCCCCTCCTCCAAGCAGCCTTGAAACTGAGCACAACGCCCTGCGGCTCGGGAACTTCCTTCTCAGATAGACGTAGCGTCACGTTATTCACTCTCGCAGCTCCGTTGCCCACTTGCAGCAGCTGCTGCTACCAAAGCAAAAAGGCTCCAGAAGTAAAAGCCACTGCTGGGCTGCACTTTCCCTTTGCCTCACGCAAAGCAACAGAAACTGTCGGCTGCACGCTGGATTTCCATTCTCTGCCGCATCTGCCACTGTCATCTCTGCGTCTCCAAGCATAAACCTGGGCACAGTTCTTTCCAGGGAGAGCTGGAAGAGGAATAGGTAGCAGCACAAGTAGCTGCAAGTGGACCTTTCTGGTTTCAACTGCTAACGTGAATCCGCAAAGAAGCGAGTGACAGCCACGCTTCCTCTCGCAGCCTGTGCGATGCGCACAGCAGCTCGGTGCTCTGCCTTCATTCTTATGCTCTTCGTACCACGTGGCGCTTCCATTCTGCCGGAGTCGAAGCGTCGTCTACTTGTCGCACAGAGAGCACCGTGCCGGCAGCGAAATGCTCCAGCCCACTGCTTCTGCCGAAACACGCCTGGCCTATGCACTTTCCCTCGCAGCGACATACACCAGCACACTGGGTCTTTGTGGTCGTCCAAATGTGAAGGGAAAGAGTCTCAGCTCCGTCTGGCACAGAGAACAGTTTTAGGTCAACAAGCTCACCCAGAGCTTACCCTGGACGCGTGGAAACCTGTATTTGCACCACATCCCAGTGGCAGCCCTCTTTCTTTTGCAGCCCGCACGGCGCCGTCAGATCGCGGTGCTCTCTGCGCCTTCCTTCTCGGTTCCAAGTACCAGCGCCAACCTTACAGCCTTGCGGGGAGCGAAGACGCGGGTAGGCGTCTCGCGAAGAAGAACGGGCCAGGACGCAAAGACGGGCTTCCTTTCTCCTCCTCCGTGCCCGAAGGGCGGTGCTGTGTTGAAAGTCTCGGCCAGCGAAAAGCTCATCCAGCAAGTGTTTCGCTCCTGAGGCATTCCACTGAGCGAGAGCTACACGGACACTTTCGACTCTGGGAAACAGCAAGAAAATGACGACTGTACGTCGAGCTGAGCCAAATCCGTGCACAGCACCCTGTGGCTGCGTGCAGTGTTCACGCCGAAGAGCGGCAAAGCTCCAAGCCATCGCTGCGCTTCAGTTCTGTCCAGAGCACAGAAGGCGAAGAACGAAGCAGCTGGGCACCGGCTTCATGGACTCAGTGGGCCCGATTGCAAATGTCCAGCCCAGAGCTGCTTCACAAGCAGATTCAGCTGAGAATGCTCTGGCTGCTTCAGGAAGGAAGGCGCAGCCCTTGCACTCCAGCACGCAACCTGGCCAGAAACAGGTTCCTAAACCTTCAATGCTGCCGAGTCCATGCAGCTTGAGCACACCCAGAAGGACGCGTCCGGAAAGAGGGCGTTCTTCGAGTACCCCCCTCCTCCAAGCAGCCTTGAAACTGAGCACAACGCCCTGCGGCTCGGGAACTTCCTTCTCAGATAGACGTAGCGTCACGTTATTCACTCTCGCAGCTCCATTGCCCACTTGCAGCAGCTGCTGCTACCAAAGCAAAAAGGCTCCAGAAGTAAAAGCCACTGCTGGGCTGCACTTTCCCTTTGCCTCACGCAAAGCAACAGAAACTGTCGGCTGCACGCTGGATTTCCATTCTCTGCCGCATCTGCCACTGTCATCTCTGCGTCTCCAAGCATAAACCTGGGCACAGTTCTTTCCAGGGAGAGCTGGAAGAGGAATAGGTAGCAGCACAAGTAGCTGCAAGTGGACCTTTCTGGTTTCAACTGCTAACGTGAATCCGCAAAGAAGCGAGTGACAGCCACGCTTCCTCTGGCAGCCTGTGCGATGCGCACAGCAGCTCGGTGCTCTGCCTTCATTCTTATGCTCTTCGTACCACGTGGCGCTTCCATTCTGCCGGAGTCGAAGCGTCGTCTACTTGTCGCACAGAGAGCACCGTGCCGGCAGCGAAATGCTCCAGCCCACTGCTTCTGCCGAAACACGCCTGGCCTATGCACTTTCCCTCGCAGCGACATACACCAGCACACTGGGTCTTTGTGGTCGTCCAAATGTGAAGGGAAAGAGTCTCAGCTCCGTCTGGCACAGAGAACAGTTTTAGGTCAACAAGCTCACCCAGAGCTTACCCTGGACGCGTGGAAACCTGTATTTGCACCACATCCCAGTGGCAGCCCTCTTTCTTTTGCAGCCCGCACAGCGCCGTCAGATCGCGGTGCTCTCTGCGCCTTCCTTCTCGGTTCCAAGTACCAGCGCCAACCTTACAGCCTTGCGGGGAGCGAAGACGCGGGTAGGCGTCTCGCGAAGAAGAACGGGCCAGGACGCAAAGACGGGCTTCCTTTCTCCTCCTCCGTGCCCGAAGGGCGGTGCTGTGTTGAAAGTCTCGGCCAGCGAAAAGCTCATCCAGCAAGTGTTTCGCTCCTGAGGCATTCCACTGAGCGAGAGCTACACGGACACTTTCGACTCTGGGAAACAGCAAGAAAATGACGACTGTACGTCGAGCTGAGCCAAATCCGTGCACAGCACCCTGTGGCTGCGTGCAGTGTTCACGCCGAAGAGCGGCAAAGCTCCAAGCCATCGCTGCGCTTCAGTTCTGTCCAGAGCACAGAAGGCGAAGAACGAAGCAGCTGGGCACCGGCTTCATGGACTCAGTGGGCCCGATTGCAAATGTCCAGCCCAGAGCTGCTTCACAAGCAGATTCAGCTGAGAATGCTCTGCCTGCTTCAGGAAGTAAGGCGCAGCCCTTGCACTCCAGCACGCAACCTGGCCAGAAACAGGTTCCTAAACCTTCAATGCTGCCGAGTCCATGCAGCTTGAGCACACCCAGAAGGACGCGTCCGGAAAGAGGGCGTTCTTCGAGTACCCCCCTCCTCCAAGCAGCCTTGAAACTGAGCACAACGCCCTGCGGCTCGGGAACTTCCTTCTCAGATAGACGTAGCGTCACGTTATTCACTCTCGCAGCTCCGTTGCCCACTTGCAGCAGCTGCTGCTACCAAAGCAAAAAGGCTCCAGAAGTAAAAGCCACTGCTGGGCTGCACTTTCCCTTTGCCTCACGCAAAGCAACAGAAACTGTCGGCTGCACGCTGGATTTCCATTCTCTGCCGCATCTGCCACTGTCATCTCTGCGTCTCCAAGCATAAACCTGGGCACAGTTCTTTCCAGGGAGAGCTGGAAGAGGAATAGGTAGCAGCACAAGTAGCTGCAAGTGGACCTTTCTGGTTTCAACTGCTAACGTGAATCCGCAAAGAAGCGAGTGACAGCCACGCTTCCTCTCGCAGCCTGTGCGATGCGCACAGCAGCTCGGTGCTCTGCCTTCATTCTTATGCTCTTCGTACCACGTGGCGCTTCCATTCTGCTGGAGTCGAAGCGTCGTCTACTTGTCGCACAGAGAGCACCGTGCCGGCAGCGAAATGCTCCAGCCCACTGCTTCTGCCGAAACACGCCTGGCCTATGCACTTTCCCTCGCAGCGACATACACCAGCACACTGGGTCTTTGTGGTCGTCCAAATGTGAAGGGAAAGAGTCTCAGCTCCGTCTGGCACAGAGAACAGTTTTAGGTCAACAAGCTCACCCAGAGCTTACCCTGGACGCGTGGAAACCTGTATTTGCACCACATCCCAGTGGCAGCCCTCTTTCTTTTGCAGCCCGCACAGCGCCGTCAGATCGCGGTGCTCTCTGCGCCTTCCTTCTCGGTTCCAAGTACCAGCGCCAACCTTACAGCCTTGCGGGGAGCGAAGACGCGGGTAGGCGTCTCGCGAAGAAGAACGGGCCAGGACGCAAAGACGGGCTTCCTTTCTCCTCCTCCGTGCCCGAAGGGCGGTGCTGTGTTGAAAGTCTCGGCCAGCGAAAAGCTCATCCAGCAAGTGTTTCGCTCCTGAGGCATTCCACTGAGCGAGAGCTACACGGACACTTTCGACTCTGGGAAACAGCAAGAAAATGACGACTGTACGTCGAGCTGAGCCAAATCCGTGCACAGCACCCTGTGGCTGCGTGCAGTGTTCACGCCGAAGAGCGGCAAAGCTCCAAGCCATCGCTGCGCTTCAGTTCTGTCCAGAGCACAGAAGGCGAAGAACGAAGCAGCTGGGCACCGGCTTCATGGACTCAGTGGGCCCGATTGCAAATGTCCAGCCCAGAGCTGCTTCACAAGCAGATTCAGCTGAGAATGCTCTGGCTGCTTCAGGAAGGAAGGCGCAGCCCTTGCACTCCAGCACGCAACCTGGCCAGAAACAGGTTCCTAAACCTTCAATGCTGCCGAGTCCATGCAGCTTGAGCACACCCAGAAGGACGCGTCCGGAAAGAGGGCGTTCTTCGAGTACCCCCCTCCTCCAAGCAGCCTTGAAACTGAGCACAACGCCCTGCGGCTCGGGAACTTCCTTCTCAGATAGACGTAGCGTCACGTTATTCACTCTCGCAGCTCCGTTGCCCACTTGCAGCAGCTGCTGCTACCAAAGCAAAAAGGCTCCAGAAGTAAAAGCCACTGCTGGGCTGCACTTTCCCTTTGCCTCACGCAAAGCAACAGAAACTGTCGGCTGCACGCTGGATTTCCATTCTCTGCCGCATCTGCCACTGTCATCTCTGCGTCTCCAAGCATAAACCTGGGCACAGTTCTTTCCAGGGAGAGCTGGAAGAGGAATAGGTAGCAGCACAAGTAGCTGCAAGTGGACCTTTCTGGTTTCAACTGCTAACGTGAATCCGCAAAGAAGCGAGTGACAGCCACGCTTCCTCTGGCAGCCTGTGCGATGCGCACAGCAGCTCGGTGCTCTGCCTTCATTCTTATGCTCTTCGTACCACGTGGCGCTTCCATTCTGCCGGAGTCGAAGCGTCGTCTACTTGTCGCACAGAGAGCACCGTGCCGGCAGCGAAATGCTCCAGCCCACTGCTTCTGCCGAAACACGCCTGGCCTATGCACTTTCCCTCGCAGCGACATACACCAGCACACTGGGTCTTTGTGGTCGTCCAAATGTGAAGGGAAAGAGTCTCAGCTCCGTCTGGCACAGAGAACAGTTTTAGGTCAACAAGCTCACCCAGAGCTTATCCTGGACGCGTGGAAACCTGTATTTGCACCACATCCCAGTGGCAGCCCTCTTTCTTTTGCAGCCCGCACAGCGCCGTCAGATCGCGGTGCTCTCTGCGCCTTCCTTCTCGGTTCCAAGTACCAGCGCCAACCTTACAGCCTTGCGGGGAGCGAAGACGCGGGTAGGCGTCTCGCGAAGAAGAACGGGCCAGGACGCAAAGACGGGCTTCCTTTCTCCTCCTCCGTGCCCGAAGGGCGGTGCTGTGTTGAAAGTCTCGGCCAGCGAAAAGCTCATCCAGCAAGTGTTTCGCTCCTGAGGCATTCCACTGAGCGAGAGCTACACGGACACTTTCGACTCTGGGAAACAGCAAGAAAATGACGACTGTACGTCGAGCTGAGCCAAATCCGTGCACAGCACCCTGTGGCTGCGTGCAGTGTTCACGCCGAAGAGCGGCAAAGCTCCAAGCCATCGCTGCGCTTCAGTTCTGTCCAGAGCACAGAAGGCGAAGAACGAAGCAGCTGGGCACCGGCTTCATGGACTCAGTGGGCCCGATTGCAAATGTCCAGCCCAGAGCTGCTTCACAAGCAGATTCAGCTGAGAATGCTCTGCCTGCTTCAGGAAGGAAGGCGCAGCCCTTGCACTCCAGCACGCAACCTGGCCAGAAACAGGTTCCTAAACCTTCAATGCTGCCGAGTCCATGCAGCTTGAGCACACCCAGAAGGACGCGTCCGGAAAGAGGGCGTTCTTCGAGTACCCCCCTCCTCCAAGTAGCCTTGAAACTGAGCACAACGCCCTGCGGCTCGGGAACTTCCTTCTCAGATAGACGTAGCGTCACGTTATTCACTCTCGCAGCTCCGTTGCCCACTTGCAGCAGCTGCTGCTACCAAAGCAAAAAGGCTCCAGAAGTAAAAGCCACTGCTGGGCTGCACTTTCCCTTTGCCTCACGCAAAGCAACAGAAACTGTCGGCTGCACGCTGGATTTCCATTCTCTGCCGCATCTGCCACTGTCATCTCTGCGTCTCCAAGCATAAACCTGGGCACAGTTCTTTCCAGGGAGAGCTGGAAGAGGAATAGGTAGCAGCACAAGTAGCTGCAAGTGGACCTTTCTGGTTTCAACTGCTAACGTGAATCCGCAAAGAAGCGAGTGACAGCCACGCTTCCTCTCGCAGCCTGTGCGATGCGCACAGCAGCTCGGTGCTCTGCCTTCATTCTTATGCTCTTCGTACCACGTGGCGCTTCCATTCTGCCGGAGTCGAAGCGTCGTCTACTTGTCGCACAGAGAGCACCGTGCCGGCAGCGAAATGCTCCAGCCCACTGCTTCTGCCGAAACACGCCTGGCCTATGCACTTTCCCTCGCAGCGACATACACCAGCACACTGGGTCTTTGTGGTCGTCCAAATGTGAAGGGAAAGAGTCTCAGCTCCGTCTGGCACAGAGAACAGTTTTAGGTCAACAAGCTCACCCAGAGCTTACCCTGGACGCGTGGAAACCTGTATTTGCACCACATCCCAGTGGCAGCCCTCTTTCTTTTGCAGCCCGCACGGCGCCGTCAGATCGCGGTGCTCTCTGCGCCTTCCTTCTCGGTTCCAAGTACCAGCGCCAACCTTACAGCCTTGCGGGGAGCGAAGACGCGGGTAGGCGTCTCGCGAAGAAGAACGGGCCAGGACGCAAAGACGGGCTTCCTTTCTCCTCCTCCGTGCCCGAAGGGCGGTGCTGTGTTGAAAGTCTCGGCCAGCGAAAAGCTCATCCAGCAAGTGTTTCGCTCCTGAGGCATTCCACTGAGCGAGAGCTACACGGACACTTTCGACTCTGGGAAACAGCAAGAAAATGACGACTGTACGTCGAGCTGAGCCAAATCCGTGCACAGCACCCTGTGGCTGCGTGCAGTGTTCACGCCGAAGAGCGGCAAAGCTCCAAGCCATCGCTGCGCTTCAGTTCTGTCCAGAGCACAGAAGGCGAAGAACGAAGCAGCTGGGCACCGGCTTCATGGACTCAGTGGGCCCGATTGCAAATGTCCAGCCCAGAGCTGCTTCACAAGCAGATTCAGCTGAGAATGCTCTGGCTGCTTCAGGAAGGAAGGCGCAGCCCTTGCACCCCAGCACGCAACCTGGCCAGAAACAGGTTCCTAAACCTTCAATGCTGCCGAGTCCATGCAGCTTGAGCACACCCAGAAGGACGCGTCCGGAAAGAGGGCGTTCTTCGAGTACCCCCCTCCTCCAAGCAGCCTTGAAACTGAGCACAACGCCCTGCGGCTCGGGAACTTCCTTCTCAGATAGACGTAGCGTCACGTTATTCACTCTCGCAGCTCCGTTGCCCACTTGCAGCAGCTGCTGCTACCAAAGCAAAAAGGCTCCAGAAGTAAAAGCCACTGCTGGGCTGCACTTTCCCTTTGCCTCACGCAAAGCAACAGAAACTGTCGGCTGCACGCTGGATTTCCATTCTCTGCCGCATCTGCCACTGTCATCTCTGCGTCTCCAAGCATAAACCTGGGCACAGTTCTTTCCAGGGAGAGCTGGAAGAGGAATAGGTAGCAGCACAAGTAGCTGCAAGTGGACCTTTCTGGTTTCAACTGCTAACGTGAATCCGCAAAGAAGCGAGTGACAGCCACGCTTCCTCTGGCAGCCTGTGCGATGCGCACAGCAGCTCGGTGCTCTGCCTTCATTCTTATGCTCTTCGTACCACGTGGCGCTTCCATTCTGCCGGAGTCGAAGCGTCGTCTACTTGTCGCACAGAGAGCACCGTGCCGGCAGCGAAATGCTCCAGCCCACTGCTTCTGCCGAAACACGCCTGGCCTATGCACTTTCCCTCGCAGCGACATACACCAGCACACTGGGTCTTTGTGGTCGTCCAAATGTGAAGGGAAAGAGTCTCAGCTCCGTCTGGCACAGAGAACAGTTTTAGGTCAACAAGCTCACCCAGAGCTTACCCTGGACGCGTGGAAACCTGTATTTGCACCACATCCCAGTGGCAGCCCTCTTTCTTTTGCAGCCCGCACAGCGCCGTCAGATCGCGGTGCTCTCTGCGCCTTCCTTCTCGGTTCCAAGTACCAGCGCCAACCTTACAGCCTTGCGGGGAGCGAAGACGCGGGTAGGCGTCTCGCGAAGAAGAACGGGCCAGGACGCAAAGACGGGCTTCCTTTCTCCTCCTCCGTGCCCGAAGGGCGGTGCTGTGTTGAAAGTCTCGGCCAGCGAAAAGCTCATCCAGCAAGTGTTTCGCTCCTGAGGCATTCCACTGAGCGAGAGCTACACGGACACTTTCGACTCTGGGAAACAGCAAGAAAATGACGACTGTACGTCGAGCTGAGCCAAATCCGTGCACAGCACCCTGTGGCTGCGTGCAGTGTTCACGCCGAAGAGCGGCAAAGCTCCAAGCCATCGCTGCGCTTCAGTTCTGTCCAGAGCACAGAAGGCGAAGAACGAAGCAGCTGGGCACCGGCTTCATGGACTCAGTGGGCCCGATTGCAAATGTCCAGCCCAGAGCTGCTTCACAAGCAGATTCAGCTGAGAATGCTCTGGCTGCTTCAGGAAGGAAGGCGCAGCCCTTGCACTCCAGCACGCAACCTGGCCAGAAACAGGTTCCTAAACCTTCAATGCTGCCGAGTCCATGCAGCTTGAGCACACCCAGAAGGACGCGTCCGGAAAAAGGGCGTTCTTCGAGTACCCCCCTCCTCCAAGCAGCCTTGAAACTGAGCACAACGCCCTGCGGCTCGGGAACTTCCTTCTCAGATAGACGTAGCGTCACGTTATTCACTCTCGCAGCTCCGTTGCCCACTTGCAGCAGCTGCTGCTACCAAAGCAAAAAGGCTCCAGAAGTAAAAGCCACTGCTGGGCTGCACTTTCCCTTTGCCTCACGCAAAGCAACAGAAACTGTCGGCTGCACGCTGGATTTCCATTCTCTGCCGCATCTGCCACTGTCATCTCTGCGTCTCCAAGCATAAACCTGGGCACAGTTCTTTCCAGGGAGAGCTGGAAGAGGAATAGGTAGCAGCACAAGTAGCTGCAAGTGGACCTTTCTGGTTTCAACTGCTAACGTGAATCCGCAAAGAAGCGAGTGACAGCCACGCTTCCTCTCGCAGCCTGTGCGATGCGCACAGCAGCTCGGTGCTCTGCCTTCATTCTTATGCTCTTCGTACCACGTGGCGCTTCCATTCTGCCGGAGTCGAAGCGTCGTCTACTTGTCGCACAGAGAGCACCGTGCCGGCAGCGAAATGCTCCAGCCCACTGCTTCTGCCGAAACACGCCTGGCCTATGCACTTTCCCTCGCAGCGACATACACCAGCACACTGGGTCTTTGTGGTCGTCCAAATGTGAAGGGAAAGAGTCTCAGCTCCGTCTGGCACAGAGAACAGTTTTAGGTCAACAAGCTCACCCAGAGCTTACCCTGGACGCGTGGAAACCTGTATTTGCACCACATCCCAGTGGCAGCCCTCTTTCTTTTGCAGCCCGCACGGCGCCGTCAGATCGCGGTGCTCTCTGCGCCTTCCTTCTCGGTTCCAAGTACCAGCGCCAACCTTACAGCCTTGCGGGGAGCGAAGACGCGGGTAGGCGTCTCGCGAAGAAGAACGGGCCAGGACGCAAAGACGGGCTTCCTTTCTCCTCCTCCGTGCCCGAAGGGCGGTGCTGTGTTGAAAGTCTCGGCCAGCGAAAAGCTCATCCAGCAAGTGTTCCGCTCCTGAGGCATTCCACTGAGCGAGAGCTACACGGACACTTTCGACTCTGGGAAACAGCAAGAAAATGACGACTGTACGTCGAGCTGAGCCAAATCCGTGCACAGCACCCTGTGGCTGCGTGCAGTGTTCACGCCGAAGAGCGGCAAAGCTCCAAGCCATCGCTGCGCTTCAGTTCTGTCCAGAGCACAGAAGGCGAAGAACGAAGCAGCTGGGCACCGGCTTCATGGACTCAGTGGGCCCGATTGCAAATGTCCAGCCCAGAGCTGCTTCACAAGCAGATTCAGCTGAGAATGCTCTGGCTGCTTCAGGAAGGAAGGCGCAGCCCTTGCACTCCAGCACGCAACCTGGCCAGAAACAGGTTCCTAAACCTTCAATGCTGCCGAGTCCATGCAGCTTGAGCACACCCAGAAGGACGCGTCCGGAAAGAGGGCGTTCTTCGAGTACCCCCCTCCTCCAAGCAGCCTTGAAACTGAGCACAACGCCCTGCGGCTCGGGAACTTCCTTCTCAGATAGACGTAGCGTCACGTTATTCACTCTCGCAGCTCCGTTGCCCACTTGCAGCAGCTGCTGCTACCAAAGCAAAAAGGCTCCAGAAGTAAAAGCCACTGCTGGGCTGCACTTTCCCTTTGCCTCACGCAAAGCAACAGAAACTGTCGGCTGCACGCTGGATTTCCATTCTCTGCCGCATCTGCCACTGTCATCTCTGCGTCTCCAAGCATAAACCTGGGCACAGTTCTTTCCAGGGAGAGCTGGAAGAGGAATAGGTAGCAGCACAAGTAGCTGCAAGTGGACCTTTCTGGTTTCAACTGCTAACGTGAATCCGCAAAGAAGCGAGTGACAGCCACGCTTCCTCTGGCAGCCTGTGCGATGCGCACAGCAGCTCGGTGCTCTGCCTTCATTCTTATGCTCTTCGTACCACGTGGCGCTTCCATTCTGCCGGAGTCGAAGCGTCGTCTACTTGTCGCACAGAGAGCACCGTGCCGGCAGCGAAATGCTCCAGCCCACTGCTTCTGCCGAAACACGCCTGGCCTATGCACTTTCCCTCGCAGCGACATACACCAGCACACTGGGTCTTTGTGGTCGTCCAAATGTGAAGGGAAAGAGTCTCAGCTCCGTCTGGCACAGAGAACAGTTTTAGGTCAACAAGCTCACCCAGAGCTTACCCTGGACGCGTGGAAACCTGTATTTGCACCACATCCCAGTGGCAGCCCTCTTTCTTTTGCAGCCCGCACGGCGCCGTCAGATCGCGGTGCTCTCTGCGCCTTCCTTCTCGGTTCCAAGTACCAGCGCCAACCTTACAGCCTTGCGGGGAGCGAAGACGCGGGTAGGCGTCTCGCGAAGAAGAACGGGCCAGGACGCAAAGACGGGCTTCCTTTCTCCTCCTCCGTGCCCGAAGGGCGGTGCTGTGTTGAAAGTCTCGGCCAGCGAAAAGCTCATCCAGCAAGTGTTTCGCTCCTGAGGCATTCCACTGAGCGAGAGCTACACGGACACTTTCGACTCTGGGAAACAGCAAGAAAATGACGACTGTACGTCGAGCTGAGCCAAATCCGTGCACAGCACCCTGTGGCTGCGTGCAGTGTTCACGCCGAAGAGCGGCAAAGCTCCAAGCCATCGCTGCGCTTCAGTTCTGTCCAGAGCACAGAAGGCGAAGAACGAAGCAGCTGGGCACCGGCTTCATGGACTCAGTGGGCCCGATTGCAAATGTCCAGCCCAGAGCTGCTTCACAAGCAGATTCAGCTGAGAATGCTCTGGCTGCTTCAGGAAGGAAGGCGCAGCCCTTGCACTCCAGCACGCAACCTGGCCAGAAACAGGTTCCTAAACCTTCAATGCTGCCGAGTCCATGCAGCTTGAGCACACCCAGAAGGACGCGTCCGGAAAGAGGGCGTTCTTCGAGTACCCCCCTCCTCCAAGCAGCCTTGAAACTGAGCACAACGCCCTGCGGCTCGGGAACTTCCTTCTCAGATAGACGTAGCGTCACGTTATTCACTCTCGCAGCTCCGTTGCCCACTTGCAGCAGCTGCTGCTACCAAAGCAAAAAGGCTCCAGAAGTAAAAGCCACTGCTGGGCTGCACTTTCCCTTTGCCTCACGCAAAGCAACAGAAACTGTCGGCTGCACGCTGGATTTCCATTCTCTGCCGCATCTGCCACTGTCATCTCTGCGTCTCCAAGCATAAACCTGGGCACAGTTCTTTCCAGGGAGAGCTGGAAGAGGAATAGGTAGCAGCACAAGTAGCTGCAAGTGGACCTTTCTGGTTTCAACTGCTAACGTGAATCCGCAAAGAAGCGAGTGACAGCCACGCTTCCTCTGGCAGCCTGTGCGATGCGCACAGCAGCTCGGTGCTCTGCCTTCATTCTTATGCTCTTCGTACCACGTGGCGCTTCCATTCTGCCGGAGTCGAAGCGTCGTCTACTTGTCGCACAGAGAGCACCGTGCCGGCAGCGAAATGCTCCAGCCCACTGCTTCTGCCGAAACACGCCTGGCCTATGCACTTTCCCTCGCAGCGACATACACCAGCACACTGGGTCTTTGTGGTCGTCCAAATGTGAAGGGAAAGAGTCTCAGCTCCGTCTGGCACAGAGAACAGTTTTAGGTCAACAAGCTCACCCAGAGCTTACCCTGGACGCGTGGAAACCTGTATTTGCACCACATCCCAGTGGCAGCCCTCTTTCTTTTGCAGCCCGCACAGCGCCGTCAGATCGCGGTGCTCTCTGCGCCTTCCTTCTCGGTTCCAAGTACCAGCGCCAACCTTACAGCCTTGCGGGGAGCGAAGACGCGGGTAGGCGTCTCGCGAAGAAGAACGGGCCAGGACGCAAAGACGGGCTTCCTTTCTCCTCCTCCGTGCCCGAAGGGCGGTGCTGTGTTGAAAGTCTCGGCCAGCGAAAAGCTCATCCAGCAAGTGTTTCGCTCCTGAGGCATTCCACTGAGCGAGAGCTACACGGACACTTTCGACTCTGGGAAACAGCAAGAAAATGACGACTGTACGTCGAGCTGAGCCAAATCCGTGCACAGCACCCTGTGGCTGCGTGCAGTGTTCACGCCGAAGAGCGGCAAAGCTCCAAGCCATCGCTGCGCTTCAGTTCTGTCCAGAGCACAGAAGGCGAAGAACGAAGCAGCTGGGCACCGGCTTCATGGACTCAGTGGGCCCGATTGCAAATGTCCAGCCCAGAGCTGCTTCACAAGCAGATTCAGCTGAGAATGCTCTGCCTGCTTCAGGAAGTAAGGCGCAGCCCTTGCACTCCAGCACGCAACCTGGCCAGAAACAGGTTCCTAAACCTTCAATGCTGCCGAGTCCATGCAGCTTGAGCACACCCAGAAGGACGCGTCCGGAAAGAGGGCGTTCTTCGAGTACCCCCCTCCTCCAAGCAGCCTTGAAACTGAGCACAACGCCCTGCGGCTCGGGAACTTCCTTCTCAGATAGACGTAGCGTCACGTTATTCACTCTCGCAGCTCCGTTGCCCACTTGCAGCAGCTGCTGCTACCAAAGCAAAAAGGCTCCAGAAGTAAAAGCCACTGCTGGGCTGCACTTTCCCTTTGCCTCACGCAAAGCAACAGAAACTGTCGGCTGCACGCTGGATTTCCATTCTCTGCCGCATCTGCCACTGTCATCTCTGCGTCTCCAAGCATAAACCTGGGCACAGTTCTTTCCAGGGAGAGCTGGAAGAGGAATAGGTAGCAGCACAAGTAGCTGCAAGTGGACCTTTCTGGTTTCAACTGCTAACGTGAATCCGCAAAGAAGCGAGTGACAGCCACGCTTCCTCTCGCAGCCTGTGCGATGCGCACAGCAGCTCGGTGCTCTGCCTTCATTCTTATGCTCTTCGTACCACGTGGCGCTTCCATTCTGCCGGAGTCGAAGCGTCGTCTACTTGTCGCACAGAGAGCACCGTGCCGGCAGCGAAATGCTCCAGCCCACTGCTTCTGCCGAAACACGCCTGGCCTATGCACTTTCCCTCGCAGCGACATACACCAGCACACTGGGTCTTTGTGGTCGTCCAAATGTGAAGGGAAAGAGTCTCAGCTCCGTCTGGCACAGAGAACAGTTTTAGGTCAACAAGCTCACCCAGAGCTTACCCTGGACGCGTGGAAACCTGTATTTGCACCACATCCCAGTGGCAGCCCTCTTTCTTTTGCAGCCCGCACAGCGCCGTCAGATCGCGGTGCTCTCTGCGCCTTCCTTCTCGGTTCCAAGTACCAGCGCCAACCTTACAGCCTTGCGGGGAGCGAAGACGCGGGTAGGCGTCTCGCGAAGAAGAACGGGCCAGGACGCAAAGACGGGCTTCCTTTCTCCTCCTCCGTGCCCGAAGGGCGGTGCTGTGTTGAAAGTCTCGGCCAGCGAAAAGCTCATCCAGCAAGTGTTTCGCTCCTGAGGCATTCCACTGAGCGAGAGCTACACGGACACTTTCGACTCTGGGAAACAGCAAGAAAATGACGACTGTACGTCGAGCTGAGCCAAATCCGTGCACAGCACCCTGTGGCTGCGTGCAGTGTTCACGCCGAAGAGCGGCAAAGCTCCAAGCCATCGCTGCGCTTCAGTTCTGTCCAGAGCACAGAAGGCGAAGAACGAAGCAGCTGGGCACCGGCTTCATGGACTCAGTGGGCCCGATTGCAAATGTCCAGCCCAGAGCTGCTTCACAAGCAGATTCAGCTGAGAATGCTCTGGCTGCTTCAGGAAGGAAGGCGCAGCCCTTGCACTCCAGCACGCAACCTGGCCAGAAACAGGTTCCTAAACCTTCAATGCTGCCGAGTCCATGCAGCTTGAGCACACCCAGAAGGACGCGTCCGGAAAGAGGGCGTTCTTCGAGTACCCCCCTCCTCCAAGCAGCCTTGAAACTGAGCACAACGCCCTGCGGCTCGGGAACTTCCTTCTCAGATAGACGTAGCGTCACGTTATTCACTCTCGCAGCTCCGTTGCCCACTTGCAGCAGCTGCTGCTACCAAAGCAAAAAGGCTCCAGAAGTAAAAGCCACTGCTGGGCTGCACTTTCCCTTTGCCTCACGCAAAGCAACAGAAACTGTCGGCTGCACGCTGGATTTCCATTCTCTGCCGCATCTGCCACTGTCATCTCTGCGTCTCCAAGCATAAACCTGGGCACAGTTCTTTCCAGGGAGAGCTGGAAGAGGAATAGGTAGCAGCACAAGTAGCTGCAAGTGGACCTTTCTGGTTTCAACTGCTAACGTGAATCCGCAAAGAAGCGAGTGACAGCCACGCTTCCTCTCGCAGCCTGTGCGATGCGCACAGCAGCTCGGTGCTCTGCCTTCATTCTTATGCTCTTCGTACCACGTGGCGCTTCCATTCTGCCGGAGTCGAAGCGTCGTCTACTTGTCGCACAGAGAGCACCGTGCCGGCAGCGAAATGCTCCAGCCCACTGCTTCTGCCGAAACACGCCTGGCCTATGCACTTTCCCTCGCAGCGACATACACCAGCACACTGGGTCTTTGTGGTCGTCCAAATGTGAAGGGAAAGAGTCTCAGCTCCGTCTGGCACAGAGAACAGTTTTAGGTCAACAAGCTCACCCAGAGCTTACCCTGGACGCGTGGAAACCTGTATTTGCACCACATCCCAGTGGCAGCCCTCTTTCTTTTGCAGCCCGCACGGCGCCGTCAGATCGCGGTGCTCTCTGCGCCTTCCTTCTCGGTTCCAAGTACCAGCGCCAACCTTACAGCCTTGCGGGGAGCGAAGACGCGGGTAGGCGTCTCGCGAAGAAGAACGGGCCAGGACGCAAAGACGGGCTTCCTTTCTCCTCCTCCGTGCCCGAAGGGCGGTGCTGTGTTGAAAGTCTCGGCCAGCGAAAAGCTCATCCAGCAAGTGTTTCGCTCCTGAGGCATTCCACTGAGCGAGAGCTACACGGACACTTTCGACTCTGGGAAACAGCAAGAAAATGACGACTGTACGTCGAGCTGAGCCAAATCCGTGCACAGCACCCTGTGGCTGCGTGCAGTGTTCACGCCGAAGAGCGGCAAAGCTCCAAGCCATCGCTGCGCTTCAGTTCTGTCCAGAGCACAGAAGGCGAAGAACGAAGCAGCTGGGCACCGGCTTCATGGACTCAGTGGGCCCGATTGCAAATGTCCAGCCCAGAGCTGCTTCACAAGCAGATTCAGCTGAGAATGCTCTGGCTGCTTCAGGAAGGAAGGCGCAGCCCTTGCACTCCAGCACGCAACCTGGCCAGAAACAGGTTCCTAAACCTTCAATGCTGCCGAGTCCATGCAGCTTGAGCACACCCAGAAGGACGCGTCCGGAAAGAGGGCGTTCTTCGAGTACCCCCCTCCTCCAAGCAGCCTTGAAACTGAGCACAACGCCCTGCGGCTCGGGAACTTCCTTCTCAGATAGACGTAGCGTCACGTTATTCACTCTCGCAGCTCCGTTGCCCACTTGCAGCAGCTGCTGCTACCAAAGCAAAAAGGCTCCAGAAGTAAAAGCCACTGCTGGGCTGCACTTTCCCTTTGCCTCACGCAAAGCAACAGAAACTGTCGGCTGCACGCTGGATTTCCATTCTCTGCCGCATCTGCCACTGTCATCTCTGCGTCTCCAAGCATAAACCTGGGCACAGTTCTTTCCAGGGAGAGCTGGAAGAGGAATAGGTAGCAGCACAAGTAGCTGCAAGTGGACCTTTCTGGTTTCAACTGCTAACGTGAATCCGCAAAGAAGCGAGTGACAGCCACGCTTCCTCTCGCAGCCTGTGCGATGCGCACAGCAGCTCGGTGCTCTGCCTTCATTCTTATGCTCTTCGTACCACGTGGCGCTTCCATTCTGCCGGAGTCGAAGCGTCGTCTACTTGTCGCACAGAGAGCACCGTGCCGGCAGCGAAATGCTCCAGCCCACTGCTTCTGCCGAAACACGCCTGGCCTATGCACTTTCCCTCGCAGCGACATACACCAGCACACTGGGTCTTTGTGGTCGTCCAAATGTGAAGGGAAAGAGTCTCAGCTCCGTCTGGCACAGAGAACAGTTTTAGGTCAACAAGCTCACCCAGAGCTTACCCTGGACGCGTGGAAACCTGTATTTGCACCACATCCCAGTGGCAGCCCTCTTTCTTTTGCAGCCCGCACAGCGCCGTCAGATCGCGGTGCTCTCTGCGCCTTCCTTCTCGGTTCCAAGTACCAGCGCCAACCTTACAGCCTTGCGGGGAGCGAAGACGCGGGTAGGCGTCTCGCGAAGAAGAACGGGCCAGGACGCAAAGACGGGCTTCCTTTCTCCTCCTCCGTGCCCGAAGGGCGGTGCTGTGTTGAAAGTCTCGGCCAGCGAAAAGCTCATCCAGCAAGTGTTTCGCTCCTGAGGCATTCCACTGAGCGAGAGCTACACGGACACTTTCGACTCTGGGAAACAGCAAGAAAATGACGACTGTACGTCGAGCTGAGCCAAATCCGTGCACAGCACCCTGTGGCTGCGTGCAGTGTTCACGCCGAAGAGCGGCAAAGCTCCAAGCCATCGCTGCGCTTCAGTTCTGTCCAGAGCACAGAAGGCGAAGAACGAAGCAGCTGGGCACCGGCTTCATGGACTCAGTGGGCCCGATTGCAAATGTCCAGCCCAGAGCTGCTTCACAAGCAGATTCAGCTGAGAATGCTCTGGCTGCTTCACAAAGTAAGGCGCAGCCCTTGCACTCCAGCACGCAACCTGGCCAGAAACAGGTTCCTAAACCTTCAATGCTGCCGAGTCCATGCAGCTTGAGCACACCCAGAAGGACGCGTCCGGAAAGAGGGCGTTCTTCGAGTACCCCCCTCCTCCAAGCAGCCTTGAAACTGAGCACAACGCCCTGCGGCTCGGGAACTTCCTTCTCAGATAGACGTAGCGTCACGTTATTCACTCTCGCAGCTCCGTTGCCCACTTGCAGCAGCTGCTGCTACCAAAGCAAAAAGGCTCCAGAAGTAAAAGCCACTGCTGGGCTGCACTTTCCCTTTGCCTCACGCAAAGCAACAGAAACTGTCGGCTGCACGCTGGATTTCCATTCTCTGCCGCATCTGCCACTGTCATCTCTGCGTCTCCAAGCATAAACCTGGGCACAGTTCTTTCCAGGGAGAGCTGGAAGAGGAATAGGTAGCAGCACAAGTAGCTGCAAGTGGACCTTTCTGGTTTCAACTGCTAACGTGAATCCGCAAAGAAGCGAGTGACAGCCACGCTTCCTCTGGCAGCCTGTGCGATGCGCACAGCAGCTCGGTGCTCTGCCTTCATTCTTATGCTCTTCGTACCACGTGGCGCTTCCATTCTGCCGGAGTCGAAGCGTCGTCTACTTGTCGCACAGAGAGCACCGTGCCGGCAGCGAAATGCTCCAGCCCACTGCTTCTGCCGAAACACGCCTGGCCTATGCACTTTCCCTCGCAGCGACATACACCAGCACACTGGGTCTTTGTGGTCGTCCAAATGTGAAGGGAAAGAGTCTCAGCTCCGTCTGGCACAGAGAACAGTTTTAGGTCAACAAGCTCACCCAGAGCTTACCCTGGACGCGTGGAAACCTGTATTTGCACCACATCCCAGTGGCAGCCCTCTTTCTTTTGCAGCCCGCACAGCGCCGTCAGATCGCGGTGCTCTCTGCGCCTTCCTTCTCGGTTCCAAGTACCAGCGCCAACCTTACAGCCTTGCGGGGAGCGAAGACGCGGGTAGGCGTCTCGCGAAGAAGAACGGGCCAGGACGCAAAGACGGGCTTCCTTTCTCCTCCTCCGTGCCCGAAGGGCGGTGCTGTGTTGAAAGTCTCGGCCAGCGAAAAGCTCATCCAGCAAGTGTTTCGCTCCTGAGGCATTCCACTGAGCGAGAGCTACACGGACACTTTCGACTCTGGGAAACAGCAAGAAAATGACGACTGTACGTCGAGCTGAGCCAAATCCGTGCACAGCACCCTGTGGCTGCGTGCAGTGTTCACGCCGAAGAGCGGCAAAGCTCCAAGCCATCGCTGCGCTTCAGTTCTGTCCAGAGCACAGAAGGCGAAGAACGAAGCAGCTGGGCACCGGCTTCATGGACTCAGTGGGCCCGATTGCAAATGTCCAGCCCAGAGCTGCTTCACAAGCAGATTCAGCTGAGAATGCTCTGGCTGCTTCAGGAAGGAAGGCGCAGCCCTTGCACTCCAGCACGCAACCTGGCCAGAAACAGGTTCCTAAACCTTCAATGCTGCCGAGTCCATGCAGCTTGAGCACACCCAGAAGGACGCGTCCGGAAAGAGGGCGTTCTTCGAGTACCCCCCTCCTCCAAGCAGCCTTGAAACTGAGCACAACGCCCTGCGGCTCGGGAACTTCCTTCTCAGATAGACGTAGCGTCACGTTATTCACTCTCGCAGCTCCGTTGCCCACTTGCAGCAGCTGCTGCTACCAAAGCAAAAAGGCTCCAGAAGTAAAAGCCACTGCTGGGCTGCACTTTCCCTTTGCCTCACGCAAAGCAACAGAAACTGTCGGCTGCACGCTGGATTTCCATTCTCTGCCGCATCTGCCACTGTCATCTCTGCGTCTCCAAGCATAAACCTGGGCACAGTTCTTTCCAGGGAGAGCTGGAAGAGGAATAGGTAGCAGCACAAGTAGCTGCAAGTGGACCTTTCTGGTTTCAACTGCTAACGTGAATCCGCAAAGAAGCGAGTGACAGCCACGCTTCCTCTGGCAGCCTGTGCGATGCGCACAGCAGCTCGGTGCTCTGCCTTCATTCTTATGCTCTTCGTACCACGTGGCGCTTCCATTCTGCCGGAGTCGAAGCGTCGTCTACTTGTCGCACAGAGAGCACCGTGCCGGCAGCGAAATGCTCCAGCCCACTGCTTCTGCCGAAACACGCCTGGCCTATGCACTTTCCCTCGCAGCGACATACACCAGCACACTGGGTCTTTGTGGTCGTCCAAATGTGAAGGGAAAGAGTCTCAGCTCCGTCTGGCACAGAGAACAGTTTTAGGTCAACAAGCTCACCCAGAGCTTACCCTGGACGCGTGGAAACCTGTATTTGCACCACATCCCAGTGGCAGCCCTCTTTCTTTTGCAGCCCGCACAGCGCCGTCAGATCGCGGTGCTCTCTGCGCCTTCCTTCTCGGTTCCAAGTACCAGCGCCAACCTTACAGCCTTGCGGGGAGCGAAGACGCGGGTAGGCGTCTCGCGAAGAAGAACGGGCCAGGACGCAAAGACGGGCTTCCTTTCTCCTCCTCCGTGCCCGAAGGGCGGTGCTGTGTTGAAAGTCTCGGCCAGCGAAAAGCTCATCCAGCAAGTGTTTCGCTCCTGAGGCATTCCACTGAGCGAGAGCTACACGGACACTTTCGACTCTGGGAAACAGCAAGAAAATGACGACTGTACGTCGAGCTGAGCCAAATCCGTGCACAGCACCCTGTGGCTGCGTGCAGTGTTCACGCCGAAGAGCGGCAAAGCTCCAAGCCATCGCTGCGCTTCAGTTCTGTCCAGAGCACAGAAGGCGAAGAACGAAGCAGCTGGGCACCGGCTTCATGGACTCAGTGGGCCCGATTGCAAATGTCCAGCCCAGAGCTGCTTCACAAGCAGATTCAGCTGAGAATGCTCTGGCTGCTTCAGGAAGGAAGGCGCAGCCCTTGCACTCCAGCACGCAACCTGGCCAGAAACAGGTTCCTAAACCTTCAATGCTGCCGAGTCCATGCAGCTTGAGCACACCCAGAAGGACGCGTCCGGAAAGAGGGCGTTCTTCGAGTACCCCCCTCCTCCAAGCAGCCTTGAAACTGAGCACAACGCCCTGCGGCTCGGGAACTTCCTTCTCAGATAGACGTTGCGTCACGTTATTCACTCTCGCAGCTCCGTTGCCCACTTGCAGCAGCTGCTGCTACCAAAGCAAAAAGGCTCCAGAAGTAAAAGCCACTGCTGGGCTGCACTTTCCCTTTGCCTCACGCAAAGCAACAGAAACTGTCGGCTGCACGCTGGATTTCCATTCTCTGCCGCATCTGCCACTGTCATCTCTGCGTCTCCAAGCATAAACCTGGGCACAGTTCTTTCCAGGGAGAGCTGGAAGAGGAATAGGTAGCAGCACAAGTAGCTGCAAGTGGACCTTTCTGGTTTCAACTGCTAACGTGAATCCGCAAAGAAGCGAGTGACAGCCACGCTTCCTCTGGCAGCCTGTGCGATGCGCACAGCAGCTCGGTGCTCTGCCTTCATTCTTATGCTCTTCGTACCACGTGGCGCTTCCATTCTGCCGGAGTCGAAGCGTCGTCTACTTGTCGCACAGAGAGCACCGTGCCGGCAGCGAAATGCTCCAGCCCACTGCTTCTGCCGAAACACGCCTGGCCTATGCACTTTCCCTCGCAGCGACATACACCAGCACACTGGGTCTTTGTGGTCGTCCAAATGTGAAGGGAAAGAGTCTCAGCTCCGTCTGGCACAGAGAACAGTTTTAGGTCAACAAGCTCACCCAGAGCTTACCCTGGACGCGTGGAAACCTGTATTTGCACCACATCCCAGTGGCAGCCCTCTTTCTTTTGCAGCCCGCACAGCGCCGTCAGATCGCGGTGCTCTCTGCGCCTTCCTTCTCGGTTCCAAGTACCAGCGCCAACCTTACAGCCTTGCGGGGAGCGAAGACGCGGGTAGGCGTCTCGCGAAGAAGAACGGGCCAGGACGCAAAGACGGGCTTCCTTTCTCCTCCTCCGTGCCCGAAGGGCGGTGCTGTGTTGAAAGTCTCGGCCAGCGAAAAGCTCATCCAGCAAGTGTTTCGCTCCTGAGGCATTCCACTGAGCGAGAGCTACACGGACACTTTCGACTCTGGGAAACAGCAAGAAAATGACGACTGTACGTCGAGCTGAGCCAAATCCGTGCACAGCACCCTGTGGCTGCGTGCAGTGTTCACGCCGAAGAGCGGCAAAGCTCCAAGCCATCGCTGCGCTTCAGTTCTGTCCAGAGCACAGAAGGCGAAGAACGAAGCAGCTGGGCACCGGCTTCATGGACTCAGTGGGCCCGATTGCAAATGTCCAGCCCAGAGCTGCTTCACAAGCAGATTCAGCTGAGAATGCTCTGGCTGCTTCAGGAAGGAAGGCGCAGCCCTTGCACTCCAGCACGCAACCTGGCCAGAAACAGGTTCCTAAACCTTCAATGCTGCCGAGTCCATGCAGCTTGAGCACACCCAGAAGGACGCGTCCGGAAAGAGGGCGTTCTTCGAGTACCCCCCTCCTCCAAGCAGCCTTGAAACTGAGCACAACGCCCTGCGGCTCGGGAACTTCCTTCTCAGATAGACGTTGCGTCACGTTATTCACTCTCGCAGCTCCGTTGCCCACTTGCAGCAGCTGCTGCTACCAAAGCAAAAAGGCTCCAGAAGTAAAAGCCACTGCTGGGCTGCACTTTCCCTTTGCCTCACGCAAAGCAACAGAAACTGTCGGCTGCACGCTGGATTTCCATTCTCTGCCGCATCTGCCACTGTCATCTCTGCGTCTCCAAGCATAAACCTGGGCACAGTTCTTTCCAGGGAGAGCTGGAAGAGGAATAGGTAGCAGCACAAGTAGCTGCAAGTGGACCTTTCTGGTTTCAACTGCTAACGTGAATCCGCAAAGAAGCGAGTGACAGCCACGCTTCCTCTCGCAGCCTGTGCGATGCGCACAGCAGCTCGGTGCTCTGCCTTCATTCTTATGCTCTTCGTACCACGTGGCGCTTCCATTCTGCCGGAGTCGAAGCGTCGTCTACTTGTCGCACAGAGAGCACCGTGCCGGCAGCGAAATGCTCCAGCCCACTGCTTCTGCCGAAACACGCCTGGCCTATGCACTTTCCCTCGCAGCGACATACACCAGCACACTGGGTCTTTGTGGTCGTCCAAATGTGAAGGGAAAGAGTCTCAGCTCCGTCTGGCACAGAGAACAGTTTTAGGTCAACAAGCTCACCCAGAGCTTACCCTGGACGCGTGGAAACCTGTATTTGCACCACATCCCAGTGGCAGCCCTCTTTCTTTTGCAGCCCGCACAGCGCCGTCAGATCGCGGTGCTCTCTGCGCCTTCCTTCTCGGTTCCAAGTACCAGCGCCAACCTTACAGCCTTGCGGGGAGCGAAGACGCGGGTAGGCGTCTCGCGAAGAAGAACGGGCCAGGACGCAAAGACGGGCTTCCTTTCTCCTCCTCCGTGCCCGAAGGGCGGTGCTGTGTTGAAAGTCTCGGCCAGCGAAAAGCTCATCCAGCAAGTGTTTCGCTCCTGAGGCATTCCACTGAGCGAGAGCTACACGGACACTTTCGACTCTGGGAAACAGCAAGAAAATGACGACTGTACGTCGAGCTGAGCCAAATCCGTGCACAGCACCCTGTGGCTGCGTGCAGTGTTCACGCCGAAGAGCGGCAAAGCTCCAAGCCATCGCTGCGCTTCAGTTCTGTCCAGAGCACAGAAGGCGAAGAACGAAGCAGCTGGGCACCGGCTTCATGGACTCAGTGGGCCCGATTGCAAATGTCCAGCCCAGAGCTGCTTCACAAGCAGATTCAGCTGAGAATGCTCTGCCTGCTTCAGGAAGTAAGGCGCAGCCCTTGCACTCCAGCACGCAACCTGGCCAGAAACAGGTTCCTAAACCTTCAATGCTGCCGAGTCCATGCAGCTTGAGCACACCCAGAAGGACGCGTCCGGAAAGAGGGCGTTCTTCGAGTACCCCCCTCCTCCAAGTAGCCTTGAAACTGAGCACAACGCCCTGCGGCTCGGGAACTTCCTTCTCAGATAGACGTAGCGTCACGTTATTCACTCTCGCAGCTCCGTTGCCCACTTGCAGCAGCTGCTGCTACCAAAGCAAAAAGGCTCCAGAAGTAAAAGCCACTGCTGGGCTGCACTTTCCCTTTGCCTCACGCAAAGCAACAGAAACTGTCGGCTGCACGCTGGATTTCCATTCTCTGCCGCATCTGCCACTGTCATCTCTGCGTCTCCAAGCATAAACCTGGGCACAGTTCTTTCCAGGGAGAGCTGGAAGAGGAATAGGTAGCAGCACAAGTAGCTGCAAGTGGACCTTTCTGGTTTCAACTGCTAACGTGAATCCGCAAAGAAGCGAGTGACAGCCACGCTTCCTCTCGCAGCCTGTGCGATGCGCACAGCAGCTCGGTGCTCTGCCTTCATTCTTATGCTCTTCGTACCACGTGGCGCTTCCATTCTGCCGGAGTCGAAGCGTCGTCTACTTGTCGCACAGAGAGCACCGTGCCGGCAGCGAAATGCTCCAGCCCACTGCTTCTGCCGAAACACGCCTGGCCTATGCACTTTCCCTCGCAGCGACATACACCAGCACACTGGGTCTTTGTGGTCGTCCAAATGTGAAGGGAAAGAGTCTCAGCTCCGTCTGGCACAGAGAACAGTTTTAGGTCAACAAGCTCACCCAGAGCTTACCCTGGACGCGTGGAAACCTGTATTTGCACCACATCCCAGTGGCAGCCCTCTTTCTTTTGCAGCCCGCACAGCGCCGTCAGATCGCGGTGCTCTCTGCGCCTTCCTTCTCGGTTCCAAGTACCAGCGCCAACCTTACAGCCTTGCGGGGAGCGAAGACGCGGGTAGGCGTCTCGCGAAGAAGAACGGGCCAGGACGCAAAGACGGGCTTCCTTTCTCCTCCTCCGTGCCCGAAGGGCGGTGCTGTGTTGAAAGTCTCGGCCAGCGAAAAGCTCATCCAGCAAGTGTTTCGCTCCTGAGGCATTCCACTGAGCGAGAGCTACACGGACACTTTCGACTCTGGGAAACAGCAAGAAAATGACGACTGTACGTCGAGCTGAGCCAAATCCGTGCACAGCACCCTGTGGCTGCGTGCAGTGTTCACGCCGAAGAGCGGCAAAGCTCCAAGCCATCGCTGCGCTTCAGTTCTGTCCAGAGCACAGAAGGCGAAGAACGAAGCAGCTGGGCACCGGCTTCATGGACTCAGTGGGCCCGATTGCAAATGTCCAGCCCAGAGCTGCTTCACAAGCAGATTCAGCTGAGAATGCTCTGGCTGCTTCAGGAAGGAAGGCGCAGCCCTTGCACTCCAGCACGCAACCTGGCCAGAAACAGGTTCCTAAACCTTCAATGCTGCCGAGTCCATGCAGCTTGAGCACACCCAGAAGGACGCGTCCGGAAAGAGGGCGTTCTTCGAGTACCCCCCTCCTCCAAGTAGCCTTGAAACTGAGCACAACGCCCTGCGGCTCGGGAACTTCCTTCTCAGATAGACGTAGCGTCACGTTATTCACTCTCGCAGCTCCGTTGCCCACTTGCAGCAGCTGCTGCTACCAAAGCAAAAAGGCTCCAGAAGTAAAAGCCACTGCTGGGCTGCACTTTCCCTTTGCCTCACGCAAAGCAACAGAAACTGTCGGCTGCACGCTGGATTTCCATTCTCTGCCGCATCTGCCACTGTCATCTCTGCGTCTCCAAGCATAAACCTGGGCACAGTTCTTTCCAGGGAGAGCTGGAAGAGGAATAGGTAGCAGCACAAGTAGCTGCAAGTGGACCTTTCTGGTTTCAACTGCTAACGTGAATCCGCAAAGAAGCGAGTGACAGCCACGCTTCCTCTGGCAGCCTGTGCGATGCGCACAGCAGCTCGGTGCTCTGCCTTCATTCTTATGCTCTTCGTACCACGTGGCGCTTCCATTCTGCCGGAGTCGAAGCGTCGTCTACTTGTCGCACAGAGAGCACCGTGCCGGCAGCGAAATGCTCCAGCCCACTGCTTCTGCCGAAACACGCCTGGCCTATGCACTTTCCCTCGCAGCGACATACACCAGCACACTGGGTCTTTGTGGTCGTCCAAATGTGAAGGGAAAGAGTCTCAGCTCCGTCTGGCACAGAGAACAGTTTTAGGTCAACAAGCTCACCCAGAGCTTACCCTGGACGCGTGGAAACCTGTATTTGCACCACATCCCAGTGGCAGCCCTCTTTCTTTTGCAGCCCGCACAGCGCCGTCAGATCGCGGTGCTCTCTGCGCCTTCCTTCTCGGTTCCAAGTACCAGCGCCAACCTTACAGCCTTGCGGGGAGCGAAGACGCGGGTAGGCGTCTCGCGAAGAAGAACGGGCCAGGACGCAAAGACGGGCTTCCTTTCTCCTCCTCCGTGCCCGAAGGGCGGTGCTGTGTTGAAAGTCTCGGCCAGCGAAAAGCTCATCCAGCAAGTGTTTCGCTCCTGAGGCATTCCACTGAGCGAGAGCTACACGGACACTTTCGACTCTGGGAAACAGCAAGAAAATGACGACTGTACGTCGAGCTGAGCCAAATCCGTGCACAGCACCCTGTGGCTGCGTGCAGTGTTCACGCCGAAGAGCGGCAAAGCTCCAAGCCATCGCTGCGCTTCAGTTCTGTCCAGAGCACAGAAGGCGAAGAACGAAGCAGCTGGGCACCGGCTTCATGGACTCAGTGGGCCCGATTGCAAATGTCCAGCCCAGAGCTGCTTCACAAGCAGATTCAGCTGAGAATACTCTGGCTGCTTCACAAAGTAAGGCGCAGCCCTTGCACTCCAGCACGCAACCTGGCCAGAAACAGGTTCCTAAACCTTCAATGCTGCCGAGTCCATGCAGCTTGAGCACACCCAGAAGGACGCGTCCGGAAAGAGGGCGTTCTTCGAGTACCCCCCTCCTCCAAGCAGCCTTGAAACTGAGCACAACGCCCTGCGGCTCGGGAACTTCCTTCTCAGATAGACGTAGCGTCACGTTATTCACTCTCGCAGCTCCGTTGCCCACTTGCAGCAGCTGCTGCTACCAAAGCAAAAAGGCTCCAGAAGTAAAAGCCACTGCTGGGCTGCACTTTCCCTTTGCCTCACGCAAAGCAACAGAAACTGTCGGCTGCACGCTGGATTTCCATTCTCTGCCGCATCTGCCACTGTCATCTCTGCGTCTCCAAGCATAAACCTGGGCACAGTTCTTTCCAGGGAGAGCTGGAAGAGGAATAGGTAGCAGCACAAGTAGCTGCAAGTGGACCTTTCTGGTTTCAACTGCTAACGTGAATCCGCAAAGAAGCGAGTGACAGCCACGCTTCCTCTGGCAGCCTGTGCGATGCGCACAGCAGCTCGGTGCTCTGCCTTCATTCTTATGCTCTTCGTACCACGTGGCGCTTCCATTCTGCCGGAGTCGAAGCGTCGTCTACTTGTCGCACAGAGAGCACCGTGCCGGCAGCGAAATGCTCCAGCCCACTGCTTCTGCCGAAACACGCCTGGCCTATGCACTTTCCCTCGCAGCGACATACACCAGCACACTGGGTCTTTGTGGTCGTCCAAATGTGAAGGGAAAGAGTCTCAGCTCCGTCTGGCACAGAGAACAGTTTTAGGTCAACAAGCTCACCCAGAGCTTACCCTGGACGCGTGGAAACCTGTATTTGCACCACATCCCAGTGGCAGCCCTCTTTCTTTTGCAGCCCGCACAGCGCCGTCAGATCGCGGTGCTCTCTGCGCCTTCCTTCTCGGTTCCAAGTACCAGCGCCAACCTTACAGCCTTGCGGGGAGCGAAGACGCGGGTAGGCGTCTCGCGAAGAAGAACGGGCCAGGACGCAAAGACGGGCTTCCTTTCTCCTCCTCCGTGCCCGAAGGGCGGTGCTGTGTTGAAAGTCTCGGCCAGCGAAAAGCTCATCCAGCAAGTGTTTCGCTCCTGAGGCATTCCACTGAGCGAGAGCTACACGGACACTTTCGACTCTGGGAAACAGCAAGAAAATGACGACTGTACGTCGAGCTGAGCCAAATCCGTGCACAGCACCCTGTGGCTGCGTGCAGTGTTCACGCCGAAGAGCGGCAAAGCTCCAAGCCATCGCTGCGCTTCAGTTCTGTCCAGAGCACAGAAGGCGAAGAACGAAGCAGCTGGGCACCGGCTTCATGGACTCAGTGGGCCCGATTGCAAATGTCCAGCCCAGAGCTGCTTCACAAGCAGATTCAGCTGAGAATGCTCTGGCTGCTTCAGGAAGGAAGGCGCAGCCCTTGCACTCCAGCACGCAACCTGGCCAGAAACAGGTTCCTAAACCTTCAATGCTGCCGAGTCCATGCAGCTTGAGCACACCCAGAAGGACGCGTCCGGAAAGAGGGCGTTCTTCGAGTACCCCCCTCCTCCAAGTAGCCTTGAAACTGAGCACAACGCCCTGCGGCTCGGGAACTTCCTTCTCAGATAGACGTAGCGTCACGTTATTCACTCTCGCAGCTCCGTTGCCCACTTGCAGCAGCTGCTGCTACCAAAGCAAAAAGGCTCCAGAAGTAAAAGCCACTGCTGGGCTGCACTTTCCCTTTGCCTCACGCAAAGCAACAGAAACTGTCGGCTGCACGCTGGATTTCCATTCTCTGCCGCATCTGCCACTGTCATCTCTGCGTCTCCAAGCATAAACCTGGGCACAGTTCTTTCCAGGGAGAGCTGGAAGAGGAATAGGTAGCAGCACAAGTAGCTGCAAGTGGACCTTTCTGGTTTCAACTGCTAACGTGAATCCGCAAAGAAGCGAGTGACAGCCACGCTTCCTCTCGCAGCCTGTGCGATGCGCACAGCAGCTCGGTGCTCTGCCTTCATTCTTATGCTCTTCGTACCACGTGGCGCTTCCATTCTGCCGGAGTCGAAGCGTCGTCTACTTGTCGCACAGAGAGCACCGTGCCGGCAGCGAAATGCTCCAGCCCACTGCTTCTGCCGAAACACGCCTGGCCTATGCACTTTCCCTCGCAGCGACATACACCAGCACACTGGGTCTTTGTGGTCGTCCAAATGTGAAGGGAAAGAGTCTCAGCTCCGTCTGGCACAGAGAACAGTTTTAGGTCAACAAGCTCACCCAGAGCTTACCCTGGACGCGTGGAAACCTGTATTTGCACCACATCCCAGTGGCAGCCCTCTTTCTTTTGCAGCCCGCACAGCGCCGTCAGATCGCGGTGCTCTCTGCGCCTTCCTTCTCGGTTCCAAGTACCAGCGCCAACCTTACAGCCTTGCGGGGAGCGAAGACGCGGGTAGGCGTCTCGCGAAGAAGAACGGGCCAGGACGCAAAGACGGGCTTCCTTTCTCCTCCTCCGTGCCCGAAGGGCGGTGCTGTGTTGAAAGTCTCGGCCAGCGAAAAGCTCATCCAGCAAGTGTTTCGCTCCTGAGGCATTCCACTGAGCGAGAGCTACACGGACACTTTCGACTCTGGGAAACAGCAAGAAAATGACGACTGTACGTCGAGCTGAGCCAAATCCGTGCACAGCACCCTGTGGCTGCGTGCAGTGTTCACGCCGAAGAGCGGCAAAGCTCCAAGCCATCGCTGCGCTTCAGTTCTGTCCAGAGCACAGAAGGCGAAGAACGAAGCAGCTGGGCACCGGCTTCATGGACTCAGTGGGCCCGATTGCAAATGTCCAGCCCAGAGCTGCTTCACAAGCAGATTCAGCTGAGAATGCTCTGGCTGCTTCAGGAAGGAAGGCGCAGCCCTTGCACTCCAGCACGCAACCTGGCCAGAAACAGGTTCCTAAACCTTCAATGCTGCCGAGTCCATGCAGCTTGAGCACACCCAGAAGGACGCGTCCGGAAAGAGGGCGTTCTTCGAGTACCCCCCTCCTCCAAGCAGCCTTGAAACTGAGCACAACGCCCTGCGGCTCGGGAACTTCCTTCTCAGATAGACGTAGCGTCACGTTATTCACTCTCGCAGCTCCGTTGCCCACTTGCAGCAGCTGCTGCTACCAAAGCAAAAAGGCTCCAGAAGTAAAAGCCACTGCTGGGCTGCACTTTCCCTTTGCCTCACGCAAAGCAACAGAAACTGTCGGCTGCACGCTGGATTTCCATTCTCTGCCGCATCTGCCACTGTCATCTCTGCGTCTCCAAGCATAAACCTGGGCACAGTTCTTTCCAGGGAGAGCTGGAAGAGGAATAGGTAGCAGCACAAGTAGCTGCAAGTGGACCTTTCTGGTTTCAACTGCTAACGTGAATCCGCAAAGAAGCGAGTGACAGCCACGCTTCCTCTGGCAGCCTGTGCGATGCGCACAGCAGCTCGGTGCTCTGCCTTCATTCTTATGCTCTTCGTACCACGTGGCGCTTCCATTCTGCCGGAGTCGAAGCGTCGTCTACTTGTCGCACAGAGAGCACCGTGCCGGCAGCGAAATGCTCCAGCCCACTGCTTCTGCCGAAACACGCCTGGCCTATGCACTTTCCCTCGCAGCGACATACACCAGCACACTGGGTCTTTGTGGTCGTCCAAATGTGAAGGGAAAGAGTCTCAGCTCCGTCTGGCACAGAGAACAGTTTTAGGTCAACAAGCTCACCCAGAGCTTACCCTGGACGCGTGGAAACCTGTATTTGCACCACATCCCAGTGGCAGCCCTCTTTCTTTTGCAGCCCGCACAGCGCCGTCAGATCGCGGTGCTCTCTGCGCCTTCCTTCTCGGTTCCAAGTACCAGCGCCAACCTTACAGCCTTGCGGGGAGCGAAGACGCGGGTAGGCGTCTCGCGAAGAAGAACGGGCCAGGACGCAAAGACGGGCTTCCTTTCTCCTCCTCCGTGCCCGAAGGGCGGTGCTGTGTTGAAAGTCTCGGCCAGCGAAAAGCTCATCCAGCAAGTGTTTCGCTCCTGAGGCATTCCACTGAGCGAGAGCTACACGGACACTTTCGACTCTGGGAAACAGCAAGAAAATGACGACTGTACGTCGAGCTGAGCCAAATCCGTGCACAGCACCCTGTGGCTGCGTGCAGTGTTCACGCCGAAGAGCGGCAAAGCTCCAAGCCATCGCTGCGCTTCAGTTCTGTCCAGAGCACAGAAGGCGAAGAACGAAGCAGCTGGGCACCGGCTTCATGGACTCAGTGGGCCCGATTGCAAATGTCCAGCCCAGAGCTGCTTCACAAGCAGATTCAGCTGAGAATGCTCTGGCTGCTTCAGGAAGGAAGGCGCAGCCCTTGCACTCCAGCACGCAACCTGGCCAGAAACAGGTTCCTAAACCTTCAATGCTGCCGAGTCCATGCAGCTTGAGCACACCCAGAAGGACGCGTCCGGAAAGAGGGCGTTCTTCGAGTACCCCCCTCCTCCAAGCAGCCTTGAAACTGAGCACAACGCCCTGCGGCTCGGGAACTTCCTTCTCAGATAGACGTAGCGTCACGTTATTCACTCTCGCAGCTCCGTTGCCCACTTGCAGCAGCTGCTGCTACCAAAGCAAAAAGGCTCCAGAAGTAAAAGCCACTGCTGGGCTGCACTTTCCCTTTGCCTCACGCAAAGCAACAGAAACTGTCGGCTGCACGCTGGATTTCCATTCTCTGCCGCATCTGCCACTGTCATCTCTGCGTCTCCAAGCATAAACCTGGGCACAGTTCTTTCCAGGGAGAGCTGGAAGAGGAATAGGTAGCAGCACAAGTAGCTGCAAGTGGACCTTTCTGGTTTCAACTGCTAACGTGAATCCGCAAAGAAGCGAGTGACAGCCACGCTTCCTCTGGCAGCCTGTGCGATGCGCACAGCAGCTCGGTGCTCTGCCTTCATTCTTATGCTCTTCGTACCACGTGGCGCTTCCATTCTGCCGGAGTCGAAGCGTCGTCTACTTGTCGCACAGAGAGCACCGTGCCGGCAGCGAAATGCTCCAGCCCACTGCTTCTGCCGAAACACGCCTGGCCTATGCACTTTCCCTCGCAGCGACATACACCAGCACACTGGGTCTTTGTGGTCGTCCAAATGTGAAGGGAAAGAGTCTCAGCTCCGTCTGGCACAGAGAACAGTTTTAGGTCAACAAGCTCACCCAGAGCTTACCCTGGACGCGTGGAAACCTGTATTTGCACCACATCCCAGTGGCAGCCCTCTTTCTTTTGCAGCCCGCACAGCGCCGTCAGATCGCGGTGCTCTCTGCGCCTTCCTTCTCGGTTCCAAGTACCAGCGCCAACCTTACAGCCTTGCGGGGAGCGAAGACGCGGGTAGGCGTCTCGCGAAGAAGAACGGGCCAGGACGCAAAGACGGGCTTCCTTTCTCCTCCTCCGTGCCCGAAGGGCGGTGCTGTGTTGAAAGTCTCGGCCAGCGAAAAGCTCATCCAGCAAGTGTTTCGCTCCTGAGGCATTCCACTGAGCGAGAGCTACACGGACACTTTCGACTCTGGGAAACAGCAAGAAAATGACGACTGTACGTCGAGCTGAGCCAAATCCGTGCACAGCACCCTGTGGCTGCGTGCAGTGTTCACGCCGAAGAGCGGCAAAGCTCCAAGCCATCGCTGCGCTTCAGTTCTGTCCAGAGCACAGAAGGCGAAGAACGAAGCAGCTGGGCACCGGCTTCATGGACTCAGTGGGCCCGATTGCAAATGTCCAGCCCAGAGCTGCTTCACAAGCAGATTCAGCTGAGAATGCTCTGGCTGCTTCAGGAAGGAAGGCGCAGCCCTTGCACTCCAGCACGCAACCTGGCCAGAAACAGGTTCCTAAACCTTCAATGCTGCCGAGTCCATGCAGCTTGAGCACACCCAGAAGGACGCGTCCGGAAAGAGGGCGTTCTTCGAGTACCCCCCTCCTCCAAGCAGCCTTGAAACTGAGCACAACGCCCTGCGGCTCGGGAACTTCCTTCTCAGATAGACGTAGCGTCACGTTATTCACTCTCGCAGCTCCGTTGCCCACTTGCAGCAGCTGCTGCTACCAAAGCAAAAAGGCTCCAGAAGTAAAAGCCACTGCTGGGCTGCACTTTCCCTTTGCCTCACGCAAAGCAACAGAAACTGTCGGCTGCACGCTGGATTTCCATTCTCTGCCGCATCTGCCACTGTCATCTCTGCGTCTCCAAGCATAAACCTGGGCACAGTTCTTTCCAGGGAGAGCTGGAAGAGGAATAGGTAGCAGCACAAGTAGCTGCAAGTGGACCTTTCTGGTTTCAACTGCTAACGTGAATCCGCAAAGAAGCGAGTGACAGCCACGCTTCCTCTCGCAGCCTGTGCGATGCGCACAGCAGCTCGGTGCTCTGCCTTCATTCTTATGCTCTTCGTACCACGTGGCGCTTCCATTCTGCCGGAGTCGAAGCGTCGTCTACTTGTCGCACAGAGAGCACCGTGCCGGCAGCGAAATGCTCCAGCCCACTGCTTCTGCCGAAACACGCCTGGCCTATGCACTTTCCCTCGCAGCGACATACACCAGCACACTGGGTCTTTGTGGTCGTCCAAATGTGAAGGGAAAGAGTCTCAGCTCCGTCTGGCACAGAGAACAGTTTTAGGTCAACAAGCTCACCCAGAGCTTACCCTGGACGCGTGGAAACCTGTATTTGCACCACATCCCAGTGGCAGCCCTCTTTCTTTTGCAGCCCGCACGGCGCCGTCAGATCGCGGTGCTCTCTGCGCCTTCCTTCTCGGTTCCAAGTACCAGCGCCAACCTTACAGCCTTGCGGGGAGCGAAGACGCGGGTAGGCGTCTCGCGAAGAAGAACGGGCCAGGACGCAAAGACGGGCTTCCTTTCTCCTCCTCCGTGCCCGAAGGGCGGTGCTGTGTTGAAAGTCTCGGCCAGCGAAAAGCTCATCCAGCAAGTGTTTCGCTCCTGAGGCATTCCACTGAGCGAGAGCTACACGGACACTTTCGACTCTGGGAAACAGCAAGAAAATGACGACTGTACGTCGAGCTGAGCCAAATCCGTGCACAGCACCCTGTGGCTGCGTGCAGTGTTCACGCCGAAGAGCGGCAAAGCTCCAAGCCATCGCTGCGCTTCAGTTCTGTCCAGAGCACAGAAGGCGAAGAACGAAGCAGCTGGGCACCGGCTTCATGGACTCAGTGGGCCCGATTGCAAATGTCCAGCCCAGAGCTGCTTCACAAGCAGATTCAGCTGAGAATGCTCTGGCTGCTTCAGGAAGGAAGGCGCAGCCCTTGCACTCCAGCACGCAACCTGGCCAGAAACAGGTTCCTAAACCTTCAATGCTGCCGAGTCCATGCAGCTTGAGCACACCCAGAAGGACGCGTCCGGAAAGAGGGCGTTCTTCGAGTACCCCCCTCCTCCAAGCAGCCTTGAAACTGAGCACAACGCCCTGCGGCTCGGGAACTTCCTTCTCAGATAGACGTAGCGTCACGTTATTCACTCTCGCAGCTCCGTTGCCCACTTGCAGCAGCTGCTGCTACCAAAGCAAAAAGGCTCCAGAAGTAAAAGCCACTGCTGGGCTGCACTTTCCCTTTGCCTCACGCAAAGCAACAGAAACTGTCGGCTGCACGCTGGATTTCCATTCTCTGCCGCATCTGCCACTGTCATCTCTGCGTCTCCAAGCATAAACCTGGGCACAGTTCTTTCCAGGGAGAGCTGGAAGAGGAATAGGTAGCAGCACAAGTAGCTGCAAGTGGACCTTTCTGGTTTCAACTGCTAACGTGAATCCGCAAAGAAGCGAGTGACAGCCACGCTTCCTCTCGCAGCCTGTGCGATGCGCACAGCAGCTCGGTGCTCTGCCTTCATTCTTATGCTCTTCGTACCACGTGGCGCTTCCATTCTGCCGGAGTCGAAGCGTCGTCTACTTGTCGCACAGAGAGCACCGTGCCGGCAGCGAAATGCTCCAGCCCACTGCTTCTGCCGAAACACGCCTGGCCTATGCACTTTCCCTCGCAGCGACATACACCAGCACACTGGGTCTTTGTGGTCGTCCAAATGTGAAGGGAAAGAGTCTCAGCTCCGTCTGGCACAGAGAACAGTTTTAGGTCAACAAGCTCACCCAGAGCTTACCCTGGACGCGTGGAAACCTGTATTTGCACCACATCCCAGTGGCAGCCCTCTTTCTTTTGCAGCCCGCACAGCGCCGTCAGATCGCGGTGCTCTCTGCGCCTTCCTTCTCGGTTCCAAGTACCAGCGCCAACCTTACAGCCTTGCGGGGAGCGAAGACGCGGGTAGGCGTCTCGCGAAGAAGAACGGGCCAGGACGCAAAGACGGGCTTCCTTTCTCCTCCTCCGTGCCCGAAGGGCGGTGCTGTGTTGAAAGTCTCGGCCAGCGAAAAGCTCATCCAGCAAGTGTTTCGCTCCTGAGGCATTCCACTGAGCGAGAGCTACACGGACACTTTCGACTCTGGGAAACAGCAAGAAAATGACGACTGTACGTCGAGCTGAGCCAAATCCGTGCACAGCACCCTGTGGCTGCGTGCAGTGTTCACGCCGAAGAGCGGCAAAGCTCCAAGCCATCGCTGCGCTTCAGTTCTGTCCAGAGCACAGAAGGCGAAGAACGAAGCAGCTGGGCACCGGCTTCATGGACTCAGTGGGCCCGATTGCAAATGTCCAGCCCAGAGCTGCTTCACAAGCAGATTCAGCTGAGAATGCTCTGGCTGCTTCAGGAAGGAAGGCGCAGCCCTTGCACTCCAGCACGCAACCTGGCCAGAAACAGGTTCCTAAACCTTCAATGCTGCCGAGTCCATGCAGCTTGAGCACACCCAGAAGGACGCGTCCGGAAAGAGGGCGTTCTTCGAGTACCCCCCTCCTCCAAGCAGCCTTGAAACTGAGCACAACGCCCTGCGGCTCGGGAACTTCCTTCTCAGATAGACGTAGCGTCACGTTATTCACTCTCGCAGCTCCGTTGCCCACTTGCAGCAGCTGCTGCTACCAAAGCAAAAAGGCTCCAGAAGTAAAAGCCACTGCTGGGCTGCACTTTCCCTTTGCCTCACGCAAAGCAACAGAAACTGTCGGCTGCACGCTGGATTTCCATTCTCTGCCGCATCTGCCACTGTCATCTCTGCGTCTCCAAGCATAAACCTGGGCACAGTTCTTTCCAGGGAGAGCTGGAAGAGGAATAGGTAGCAGCACAAGTAGCTGCAAGTGGACCTTTCTGGTTTCAACTGCTAACGTGAATCCGCAAAGAAGCGAGTGACAGCCACGCTTCCTCTGGCAGCCTGTGCGATGCGCACAGCAGCTCGGTGCTCTGCCTTCATTCTTATGCTCTTCGTACCACGTGGCGCTTCCATTCTGCCGGAGTCGAAGCGTCGTCTACTTGTCGCACAGAGAGCACCGTGCCGGCAGCGAAATGCTCCAGCCCACTGCTTCTGCCGAAACACGCCTGGCCTATGCACTTTCCCTCGCAGCGACATACACCAGCACACTGGGTCTTTGTGGTCGTCCAAATGTGAAGGGAAAGAGTCTCAGCTCCGTCTGGCACAGAGAACAGTTTTAGGTCAACAAGCTCACCCAGAGCTTACCCTGGACGCGTGGAAACCTGTATTTGCACCACATCCCAGTGGCAGCCCTCTTTCTTTTGCAGCCCGCACAGCGCCGTCAGATCGCGGTGCTCTCTGCGCCTTCCTTCTCGGTTCCAAGTACCAGCGCCAACCTTACAGCCTTGCGGGGAGCGAAGACGCGGGTAGGCGTCTCGCGAAGAAGAACGGGCCAGGACGCAAAGACGGGCTTCCTTTCTCCTCCTCCGTGCCCGAAGGGCGGTGCTGTGTTGAAAGTCTCGGCCAGCGAAAAGCTCATCCAGCAAGTGTTTCGCTCCTGAGGCATTCCACTGAGCGAGAGCTACACGGACACTTTCGACTCTGGGAAACAGCAAGAAAATGACGACTGTACGTCGAGCTGAGCCAAATCCGTGCACAGCACCCTGTGGCTGCGTGCAGTGTTCACGCCGAAGAGCGGCAAAGCTCCAAGCCATCGCTGCGCTTCAGTTCTGTCCAGAGCACAGAAGGCGAAGAACGAAGCAGCTGGGCACTGGCTTCATGGACTCAGTGGGCCCGATTGCAAATGTCCAGCCCAGAGCTGCTTCACAAGCAGATTCAGCTGAGAATGCTCTGGCTGCTTCAGGAAGGAAGGCGCAGCCCTTGCACTCCAGCACGCAACCTGGCCAGAAACAGGTTCCTAAACCTTCAATGCTGCCGAGTCCATGCAGCTTGAGCACACCCAGAAGGACGCGTCCGGAAAGAGGGCGTTCTTCGAGTACCCCCCTCCTCCAAGTAGCCTTGAAACTGAGCACAACGCCCTGCGGCTCGGGAACTTCCTTCTCAGATAGACGTAGCGTCACGTTATTCACTCTCGCAGCTCCGTTGCCCACTTGCAGCAGCTGCTGCTACCAAAGCAAAAAGGCTCCAGAAGTAAAAGCCACTGCTGGGCTGCACTTTCCCTTTGCCTCACGCAAAGCAACAGAAACTGTCGGCTGCACGCTGGATTTCCATTCTCTGCCGCATCTGCCACTGTCATCTCTGCGTCTCCAAGCATAAACCTGGGCACAGTTCTTTCCAGGGAGAGCTGGAAGAGGAATAGGTAGCAGCACAAGTAGCTGCAAGTGGACCTTTCTGGTTTCAACTGCTAACGTGAATCCGCAAAGAAGCGAGTGACAGCCACGCTTCCTCTGGCAGCCTGTGCGATGCGCACAGCAGCTCGGTGCTCTGCCTTCATTCTTATGCTCTTCGTACCACGTGGCGCTTCCATTCTGCCGGAGTCGAAGCGTCGTCTACTTGTCGCACAGAGAGCACCGTGCCGGCAGCGAAATGCTCCAGCCCACTGCTTCTGCCGAAACACGCCTGGCCTATGCACTTTCCCTCGCAGCGACATACACCAGCACACTGGGTCTTTGTGGTCGTCCAAATGTGAAGGGAAAGAGTCTCAGCTCCGTCTGGCACAGAGAACAGTTTTAGGTCAACAAGCTCACCCAGAGCTTACCCTGGACGCGTGGAAACCTGTATTTGCACCACATCCCAGTGGCAGCCCTCTTTCTTTTGCAGCCCGCACAGCGCCGTCAGATCGCGGTGCTCTCTGCGCCTTCCTTCTCGGTTCCAAGTACCAGCGCCAACCTTACAGCCTTGCGGGGAGCGAAGACGCGGGTAGGCGTCTCGCGAAGAAGAACGGGCCAGGACGCAAAGACGGGCTTCCTTTCTCCTCCTCCGTGCCCGAAGGGCGGTGCTGTGTTGAAAGTCTCGGCCAGCGAAAAGCTCATCCAGCAAGTGTTTCGCTCCTGAGGCATTCCACTGAGCGAGAGCTACACGGACACTTTCGACTCTGGGAAACAGCAAGAAAATGACGACTGTACGTCGAGCTGAGCCAAATCCGTGCACAGCACCCTGTGGCTGCGTGCAGTGTTCACGCCGAAGAGCGGCAAAGCTCCAAGCCATCGCTGCGCTTCAGTTCTGTCCAGAGCACAGAAGGCGAAGAACGAAGCAGCTGGGCACCGGCTTCATGGACTCAGTGGGCCCGATTGCAAATGTCCAGCCCAGAGCTGCTTCACAAGCAGATTCAGCTGAGAATGCTCTGGCTGCTTCAGGAAGGAAGGCGCAGCCCTTGCACTCCAGCACGCAACCTGGCCAGAAACAGGTTCCTAAACCTTCAATGCTGCCGAGTCCATGCAGCTTGAGCACACCCAGAAGGACGCGTCCGGAAAGAGGGCGTTCTTCGAGTACCCCCCTCCTCCAAGCAGCCTTGAAACTGAGCACAACGCCCTGCGGCTCGGGAACTTCCTTCTCAGATAGACGTAGCGTCACGTTATTCACTCTCGCAGCTCCGTTGCCCACTTGCAGCAGCTGCTGCTACCAAAGCAAAAAGGCTCCAGAAGTAAAAGCCACTGCTGGGCTGCACTTTCCCTTTGCCTCACGCAAAGCAACAGAAACTGTCGGCTGCACGCTGGATTTCCATTCTCTGCCGCATCTGCCACTGTCATCTCTGCGTCTCCAAGCATAAACCTGGGCACAGTTCTTTCCAGGGAGAGCTGGAAGAGGAATAGGTAGCAGCACAAGTAGCTGCAAGTGGACCTTTCTGGTTTCAACTGCTAACGTGAATCCGCAAAGAAGCGAGTGACAGCCACGCTTCCTCTGGCAGCCTGTGCGATGCGCACAGCAGCTCGGTGCTCTGCCTTCATTCTTATGCTCTTCGTACCACGTGGCGCTTCCATTCTGCCGGAGTCGAAGCGTCGTCTACTTGTCGCACAGAGAGCACCGTGCCGGCAGCGAAATGCTCCAGCCCACTGCTTCTGCCGAAACACGCCTGGCCTATGCACTTTCCCTCGCAGCGACATACACCAGCACACTGGGTCTTTGTGGTCGTCCAAATGTGAAGGGAAAGAGTCTCAGCTCCGTCTGGCACAGAGAACAGTTTTAGGTCAACAAGCTCACCCAGAGCTTACCCTGGACGCGTGGAAACCTGTATTTGCACCACATCCCAGTGGCAGCCCTCTTTCTTTTGCAGCCCGCACAGCGCCGTCAGATCGCGGTGCTCTCTGCGCCTTCCTTCTCGGTTCCAAGTACCAGCGCCAACCTTACAGCCTTGCGGGGAGCGAAGACGCGGGTAGGCGTCTCGCGAAGAAGAACGGGCCAGGACGCAAAGACGGGCTTCCTTTCTCCTCCTCCGTGCCCGAAGGGCGGTGCTGTGTTGAAAGTCTCGGCCAGCGAAAAGCTCATCCAGCAAGTGTTTCGCTCCTGAGGCATTCCACTGAGCGAGAGCTACACGGACACTTTCGACTCTGGGAAACAGCAAGAAAATGACGACTGTACGTCGAGCTGAGCCAAATCCGTGCACAGCACCCTGTGGCTGCGTGCAGTGTTCACGCCGAAGAGCGGCAAAGCTCCAAGCCATCGCTGCGCTTCAGTTCTGTCCAGAGCACAGAAGGCGAAGAACGAAGCAGCTGGGCACTGGCTTCATGGACTCAGTGGGCCCGATTGCAAATGTCCAGCCCAGAGCTGCTTCACAAGCAGATTCAGCTGAGAATGCTCTGGCTGCTTCAGGAAGGAAGGCGCAGCCCTTGCACTCCAGCACGCAACCTGGCCAGAAACAGGTTCCTAAACCTTCAATGCTGCCGAGTCCATGCAGCTTGAGCACACCCAGAAGGACGCGTCCGGAAAGAGGGCGTTCTTCGAGTACCCCCCTCCTCCAAGTAGCCTTGAAACTGAGCACAACGCCCTGCGGCTCGGGAACTTCCTTCTCAGATAGACGTAGCGTCACGTTATTCACTCTCGCAGCTCCGTTGCCCACTTGCAGCAGCTGCTGCTACCAAAGCAAAAAGGCTCCAGAAGTAAAAGCCACTGCTGGGCTGCACTTTCCCTTTGCCTCACGCAAAGCAACAGAAACTGTCGGCTGCACGCTGGATTTCCATTCTCTGCCGCATCTGCCACTGTCATCTCTGCGTCTCCAAGCATAAACCTGGGCACAGTTCTTTCCAGGGAGAGCTGGAAGAGGAATAGGTAGCAGCACAAGTAGCTGCAAGTGGACCTTTCTGGTTTCAACTGCTAACGTGAATCCGCAAAGAAGCGAGTGACAGCCACGCTTCCTCTGGCAGCCTGTGCGATGCGCACAGCAGCTCGGTGCTCTGCCTTCATTCTTATGCTCTTCGTACCACGTGGCGCTTCCATTCTGCCGGAGTCGAAGCGTCGTCTACTTGTCGCACAGAGAGCACCGTGCCGGCAGCGAAATGCTCCAGCCCACTGCTTCTGCCGAAACACGCCTGGCCTATGCACTTTCCCTCGCAGCGACATACACCAGCACACTGGGTCTTTGTGGTCGTCCAAATGTGAAGGGAAAGAGTCTCAGCTCCGTCTGGCACAGAGAACAGTTTTAGGTCAACAAGCTCACCCAGAGCTTACCCTGGACGCGTGGAAACCTGTATTTGCACCACATCCCAGTGGCAGCCCTCTTTCTTTTGCAGCCCGCACAGCGCCGTCAGATCGCGGTGCTCTCTGCGCCTTCCTTCTCGGTTCCAAGTACCAGCGCCAACCTTACAGCCTTGCGGGGAGCGAAGACGCGGGTAGGCGTCTCGCGAAGAAGAACGGGCCAGGACGCAAAGACGGGCTTCCTTTCTCCTCCTCCGTGCCCGAAGGGCGGTGCTGTGTTGAAAGTCTCGGCCAGCGAAAAGCTCATCCAGCAAGTGTTTCGCTCCTGAGGCATTCCACTGAGCGAGAGCTACACGGACACTTTCGACTCTGGGAAACAGCAAGAAAATGACGACTGTACGTCGAGCTGAGCCAAATCCGTGCACAGCACCCTGTGGCTGCGTGCAGTGTTCACGCCGAAGAGCGGCAAAGCTCCAAGCCATCGCTGCGCTTCAGTTCTGTCCAGAGCACAGAAGGCGAAGAACGAAGCAGCTGGGCACCGGCTTCATGGACTCAGTGGGCCCGATTGCAAATGTCCAGCCCAGAGCTGCTTCACAAGCAGATTCAGCTGAGAATGCTCTGGCTGCTTCAGGAAGGAAGGCGCAGCCCTTGCACTCCAGCACGCAACCTGGCCAGAAACAGGTTCCTAAACCTTCAATGCTGCCGAGTCCATGCAGCTTGAGCACACCCAGAAGGACGCGTCCGGAAAGAGGGCGTTCTTCGAGTACCCCCCTCCTCCAAGCAGCCTTGAAACTGAGCACAACGCCCTGCGGCTCGGGAACTTCCTTCTCAGATAGACGTAGCGTCACGTTATTCACTCTCGCAGCTCCGTTGCCCACTTGCAGCAGCTGCTGCTACCAAAGCAAAAAGGCTCCAGAAGTAAAAGCCACTGCTGGGCTGCACTTTCCCTTTGCCTCACGCAAAGCAACAGAAACTGTCGGCTGCACGCTGGATTTCCATTCTCTGCCGCATCTGCCACTGTCATCTCTGCGTCTCCAAGCATAAACCTGGGCACAGTTCTTTCCAGGGAGAGCTGGAAGAGGAATAGGTAGCAGCACAAGTAGCTGCAAGTGGACCTTTCTGGTTTCAACTGCTAACGTGAATCCGCAAAGAAGCGAGTGACAGCCACGCTTCCTCTGGCAGCCTGTGCGATGCGCACAGCAGCTCGGTGCTCTGCCTTCATTCTTATGCTCTTCGTACCACGTGGCGCTTCCATTCTGCCGGAGTCGAAGCGTCGTCTACTTGTCGCACAGAGAGCACCGTGCCGGCAGCGAAATGCTCCAGCCCACTGCTTCTGCCGAAACACGCCTGGCCTATGCACTTTCCCTCGCAGCGACATACACCAGCACACTGGGTCTTTGTGGTCGTCCAAATGTGAAGGGAAAGAGTCTCAGCTCCGTCTGGCACAGAGAACAGTTTTAGGTCAACAAGCTCACCCAGAGCTTACCCTGGACGCGTGGAAACCTGTATTTGCACCACATCCCAGTGGCAGCCCTCTTTCTTTTGCAGCCCGCACAGCGCCGTCAGATCGCGGTGCTCTCTGCGCCTTCCTTCTCGGTTCCAAGTACCAGCGCCAACCTTACAGCCTTGCGGGGAGCGAAGACGCGGGTAGGCGTCTCGCGAAGAAGAACGGGCCAGGACGCAAAGACGGGCTTCCTTTCTCCTCCTCCGTGCCCGAAGGGCGGTGCTGTGTTGAAAGTCTCGGCCAGCGAAAAGCTCATCCAGCAAGTGTTTCGCTCCTGAGGCATTCCACTGAGCGAGAGCTACACGGACACTTTCGACTCTGGGAAACAGCAAGAAAATGACGACTGTACGTCGAGCTGAGCCAAATCCGTGCACAGCACCCTGTGGCTGCGTGCAGTGTTCACGCCGAAGAGCGGCAAAGCTCCAAGCCATCGCTGCGCTTCAGTTCTGTCCAGAGCACAGAAGGCGAAGAACGAAGCAGCTGGGCACCGGCTTCATGGACTCAGTGGGCCCGATTGCAAATGTCCAGCCCAGAGCTGCTTCACAAGCAGATTCAGCTGAGAATGCTCTGGCTGCTTCAGGAAGGAAGGCGCAGCCCTTGCACTCCAGCACGCAACCTGGCCAGAAACAGGTTCCTAAACCTTCAATGCTGCCGAGTCCATGCAGCTTGAGCACACCCAGAAGGACGCGTCCGGAAAGAGGGCGTTCTTCGAGTACCCCCCTCCTCCAAGCAGCCTTGAAACTGAGCACAACGCCCTGCGGCTCGGGAACTTCCTTCTCAGATAGACGTAGCGTCACGTTATTCACTCTCGCAGCTCCGTTGCCCACTTGCAGCAGCTGCTGCTACCAAAGCAAAAAGGCTCCAGAAGTAAAAGCCACTGCTGGGCTGCACTTTCCCTTTGCCTCACGCAAAGCAACAGAAACTGTCGGCTGCACGCTGGATTTCCATTCTCTGCCGCATCTGCCACTGTCATCTCTGCGTCTCCAAGCATAAACCTGGGCACAGTTCTTTCCAGGGAGAGCTGGAAGAGGAATAGGTAGCAGCACAAGTAGCTGCAAGTGGACCTTTCTGGTTTCAACTGCTAACGTGAATCCGCAAAGAAGCGAGTGACAGCCACGCTTCCTCTGGCAGCCTGTGCGATGCGCACAGCAGCTCGGTGCTCTGCCTTCATTCTTATGCTCTTCGTACCACGTGGCGCTTCCATTCTGCCGGAGTCGAAGCGTCGTCTACTTGTCGCACAGAGAGCACCGTGCCGGCAGCGAAATGCTCCAGCCCACTGCTTCTGCCGAAACACGCCTGGCCTATGCACTTTCCCTCGCAGCGACATACACCAGCACACTGGGTCTTTGTGGTCGTCCAAATGTGAAGGGAAAGAGTCTCAGCTCCGTCTGGCACAGAGAACAGTTTTAGGTCAACAAGCTCACCCAGAGCTTACCCTGGACGCGTGGAAACCTGTATTTGCACCACATCCCAGTGGCAGCCCTCTTTCTTTTGCAGCCCGCACAGCGCCGTCAGATCGCGGTGCTCTCTGCGCCTTCCTTCTCGGTTCCAAGTACCAGCGCCAACCTTACAGCCTTGCGGGGAGCGAAGACGCGGGTAGGCGTCTCGCGAAGAAGAACGGGCCAGGACGCAAAGACGGGCTTCCTTTCTCCTCCTCCGTGCCCGAAGGGCGGTGCTGTGTTGAAAGTCTCGGCCAGCGAAAAGCTCATCCAGCAAGTGTTTCGCTCCTGAGGCATTCCACTGAGCGAGAGCTACACGGACACTTTCGACTCTGGGAAACAGCAAGAAAATGACGACTGTACGTCGAGCTGAGCCAAATCCGTGCACAGCACCCTGTGGCTGCGTGCAGTGTTCACGCCGAAGAGCGGCAAAGCTCCAAGCCATCGCTGCGCTTCAGTTCTGTCCAGAGCACAGAAGGCGAAGAACGAAGCAGCTGGGCACCGGCTTCATGGACTCAGTGGGCCCGATTGCAAATGTCCAGCCCAGAGCTGCTTCACAAGCAGATTCAGCTGAGAATGCTCTGGCTGCTTCAGGAAGGAAGGCGCAGCCCTTGCACTCCAGCACGCAACCTGGCCAGAAACAGGTTCCTAAACCTTCAATGCTGCCGAGTCCATGCAGCTTGAGCACACCCAGAAGGACGCGTCCGGAAAGAGGGCGTTCTTCGAGTACCCCCCTCCTCCAAGCAGCCTTGAAACTGAGCACAACGCCCTGCGGCTCGGGAACTTCCTTCTCAGATAGACGTAGCGTCACGTTATTCACTCTCGCAGCTCCGTTGCCCACTTGCAGCAGCTGCTGCTACCAAAGCAAAAAGGCTCCAGAAGTAAAAGCCACTGCTGGGCTGCACTTTCCCTTTGCCTCACGCAAAGCAACAGAAACTGTCGGCTGCACGCTGGATTTCCATTCTCTGCCGCATCTGCCACTGTCATCTCTGCGTCTCCAAGCATAAACCTGGGCACAGTTCTTTCCAGGGAGAGCTGGAAGAGGAATAGGTAGCAGCACAAGTAGCTGCAAGTGGACCTTTCTGGTTTCAACTGCTAACGTGAATCCGCAAAGAAGCGAGTGACAGCCACGCTTCCTCTCGCAGCCTGTGCGATGCGCACAGCAGCTCGGTGCTCTGCCTTCATTCTTATGCTCTTCGTACCACGTGGCGCTTCCATTCTGCCGGAGTCGAAGCGTCGTCTACTTGTCGCACAGAGAGCACCGTGCCGGCAGCGAAATGCTCCAGCCCACTGCTTCTGCCGAAACACGCCTGGCCTATGCACTTTCCCTCGCAGCGACATACACCAGCACACTGGGTCTTTGTGGTCGTCCAAATGTGAAGGGAAAGAGTCTCAGCTCCGTCTGGCACAGAGAACAGTTTTAGGTCAACAAGCTCACCCAGAGCTTACCCTGGACGCGTGGAAACCTGTATTTGCACCACATCCCAGTGGCAGCCCTCTTTCTTTTGCAGCCCGCACGGCGCCGTCAGATCGCGGTGCTCTCTGCGCCTTCCTTCTCGGTTCCAAGTACCAGCGCCAACCTTACAGCCTTGCGGGGAGCGAAGACGCGGGTAGGCGTCTCGCGAAGAAGAACGGGCCAGGACGCAAAGACGGGCTTCCTTTCTCCTCCTCCGTGCCCGAAGGGCGGTGCTGTGTTGAAAGTCTCGGCCAGCGAAAAGCTCATCCAGCAAGTGTTTCGCTCCTGAGGCATTCCACTGAGCGAGAGCTACACGGACACTTTCGACTCTGGGAAACAGCAAGAAAATGACGACTGTACGTCGAGCTGAGCCAAATCCGTGCACAGCACCCTGTGGCTGCGTGCAGTGTTCACGCCGAAGAGCGGCAAAGCTCCAAGCCATCGCTGCGCTTCAGTTCTGTCCAGAGCACAGAAGGCGAAGAACGAAGCAGCTGGGCACCGGCTTCATGGACTCAGTGGGCCCGATTGCAAATGTCCAGCCCAGAGCTGCTTCACAAGCAGATTCAGCTGAGAATGCTCTGGCTGCTTCAGGAAGGAAGGCGCAGCCCTTGCACTCCAGCACGCAACCTGGCCAGAAACAGGTTCCTAAACCTTCAATGCTGCCGAGTCCATGCAGCTTGAGCACACCCAGAAGGACGCGTCCGGAAAGAGGGCGTTCTTCGAGTACCCCCCTCCTCCAAGCAGCCTTGAAACTGAGCACAACGCCCTGCGGCTCGGGAACTTCCTTCTCAGATAGACGTAGCGTCACGTTATTCACTCTCGCAGCTCCGTTGCCCACTTGCAGCAGCTGCTGCTACCAAAGCAAAAAGGCTCCAGAAGTAAAAGCCACTGCTGGGCTGCACTTTCCCTTTGCCTCACGCAAAGCAACAGAAACTGTCGGCTGCACGCTGGATTTCCATTCTCTGCCGCATCTGCCACTGTCATCTCTGCGTCTCCAAGCATAAACCTGGGCACAGTTCTTTCCAGGGAGAGCTGGAAGAGGAATAGGTAGCAGCACAAGTAGCTGCAAGTGGACCTTTCTGGTTTCAACTGCTAACGTGAATCCGCAAAGAAGCGAGTGACAGCCACGCTTCCTCTCGCAGCCTGTGCGATGCGCACAGCAGCTCGGTGCTCTGCCTTCATTCTTATGCTCTTCGTACCACGTGGCGCTTCCATTCTGCCGGAGTCGAAGCGTCGTCTACTTGTCGCACAGAGAGCACCGTGCCGGCAGCGAAATGCTCCAGCCCACTGCTTCTGCCGAAACACGCCTGGCCTATGCACTTTCCCTCGCAGCGACATACACCAGCACACTGGGTCTTTGTGGTCGTCCAAATGTGAAGGGAAAGAGTCTCAGCTCCGTCTGGCACAGAGAACAGTTTTAGGTCAACAAGCTCACCCAGAGCTTACCCTGGACGCGTGGAAACCTGTATTTGCACCACATCCCAGTGGCAGCCCTCTTTCTTTTGCAGCCCGCACAGCGCCGTCAGATCGCGGTGCTCTCTGCGCCTTCCTTCTCGGTTCCAAGTACCAGCGCCAACCTTACAGCCTTGCGGGGAGCGAAGACGCGGGTAGGCGTCTCGCGAAGAAGAACGGGCCAGGACGCAAAGACGGGCTTCCTTTCTCCTCCTCCGTGCCCGAAGGGCGGTGCTGTGTTGAAAGTCTCGGCCAGCGAAAAGCTCATCCAGCAAGTGTTTCGCTCCTGAGGCATTCCACTGAGCGAGAGCTACACGGACACTTTCGACTCTGGGAAACAGCAAGAAAATGACGACTGTACGTCGAGCTGAGCCAAATCCGTGCACAGCACCCTGTGGCTGCGTGCAGTGTTCACGCCGAAGAGCGGCAAAGCTCCAAGCCATCGCTGCGCTTCAGTTCTGTCCAGAGCACAGAAGGCGAAGAACGAAGCAGCTGGGCACCGGCTTCATGGACTCAGTGGGCCCGATTGCAAATGTCCAGCCCAGAGCTGCTTCACAAGCAGATTCAGCTGAGAATGCTCTGGCTGCTTCAGGAAGGAAGGCGCAGCCCTTGCACTCCAGCACGCAACCTGGCCAGAAACAGGTTCCTAAACCTTCAATGCTGCCGAGTCCATGCAGCTTGAGCACACCCAGAAGGACGCGTCCGGAAAGAGGGCGTTCTTCGAGTACCCCCCTCCTCCAAGCAGCCTTGAAACTGAGCACAACGCCCTGCGGCTCGGGAACTTCCTTCTCAGATAGACGTAGCGTCACGTTATTCACTCTCGCAGCTCCGTTGCCCACTTGCAGCAGCTGCTGCTACCAAAGCAAAAAGGCTCCAGAAGTAAAAGCCACTGCTGGGCTGCACTTTCCCTTTGCCTCACGCAAAGCAACAGAAACTGTCGGCTGCACGCTGGATTTCCATTCTCTGCCGCATCTGCCACTGTCATCTCTGCGTCTCCAAGCATAAACCTGGGCACAGTTCTTTCCAGGGAGAGCTGGAAGAGGAATAGGTAGCAGCACAAGTAGCTGCAAGTGGACCTTTCTGGTTTCAACTGCTAACGTGAATCCGCAAAGAAGCGAGTGACAGCCACGCTTCCTCTGGCAGCCTGTGCGATGCGCACAGCAGCTCGGTGCTCTGCCTTCATTCTTATGCTCTTCGTACCACGTGGCGCTTCCATTCTGCCGGAGTCGAAGCGTCGTCTACTTGTCGCACAGAGAGCACCGTGCCGGCAGCGAAATGCTCCAGCCCACTGCTTCTGCCGAAACACGCCTGGCCTATGCACTTTCCCTCGCAGCGACATACACCAGCACACTGGGTCTTTGTGGTCGTCCAAATGTGAAGGGAAAGAGTCTCAGCTCCGTCTGGCACAGAGAACAGTTTTAGGTCAACAAGCTCACCCAGAGCTTACCCTGGACGCGTGGAAACCTGTATTTGCACCACATCCCAGTGGCAGCCCTCTTTCTTTTGCAGCCCGCACAGCGCCGTCAGATCGCGGTGCTCTCTGCGCCTTCCTTCTCGGTTCCAAGTACCAGCGCCAACCTTACAGCCTTGCGGGGAGCGAAGACGCGGGTAGGCGTCTCGCGAAGAAGAACGGGCCAGGACGCAAAGACGGGCTTCCTTTCTCCTCCTCCGTGCCCGAAGGGCGGTGCTGTGTTGAAAGTCTCGGCCAGCGAAAAGCTCATCCAGCAAGTGTTTCGCTCCTGAGGCATTCCACTGAGCGAGAGCTACACGGACACTTTCGACTCTGGGAAACAGCAAGAAAATGACGACTGTACGTCGAGCTGAGCCAAATCCGTGCACAGCACCCTGTGGCTGCGTGCAGTGTTCACGCCGAAGAGCGGCAAAGCTCCAAGCCATCGCTGCGCTTCAGTTCTGTCCAGAGCACAGAAGGCGAAGAACGAAGCAGCTGGGCACTGGCTTCATGGACTCAGTGGGCCCGATTGCAAATGTCCAGCCCAGAGCTGCTTCACAAGCAGATTCAGCTGAGAATGCTCTGGCTGCTTCAGGAAGGAAGGCGCAGCCCTTGCACTCCAGCACGCAACCTGGCCAGAAACAGGTTCCTAAACCTTCAATGCTGCCGAGTCCATGCAGCTTGAGCACACCCAGAAGGACGCGTCCGGAAAGAGGGCGTTCTTCGAGTACCCCCCTCCTCCAAGTAGCCTTGAAACTGAGCACAACGCCCTGCGGCTCGGGAACTTCCTTCTCAGATAGACGTAGCGTCACGTTATTCACTCTCGCAGCTCCGTTGCCCACTTGCAGCAGCTGCTGCTACCAAAGCAAAAAGGCTCCAGAAGTAAAAGCCACTGCTGGGCTGCACTTTCCCTTTGCCTCACGCAAAGCAACAGAAACTGTCGGCTGCACGCTGGATTTCCATTCTCTGCCGCATCTGCCACTGTCATCTCTGCGTCTCCAAGCATAAACCTGGGCACAGTTCTTTCCAGGGAGAGCTGGAAGAGGAATAGGTAGCAGCACAAGTAGCTGCAAGTGGACCTTTCTGGTTTCAACTGCTAACGTGAATCCGCAAAGAAGCGAGTGACAGCCACGCTTCCTCTGGCAGCCTGTGCGATGCGCACAGCAGCTCGGTGCTCTGCCTTCATTCTTATGCTCTTCGTACCACGTGGCGCTTCCATTCTGCCGGAGTCGAAGCGTCGTCTACTTGTCGCACAGAGAGCACCGTGCCGGCAGCGAAATGCTCCAGCCCACTGCTTCTGCCGAAACACGCCTGGCCTATGCACTTTCCCTCGCAGCGACATACACCAGCACACTGGGTCTTTGTGGTCGTCCAAATGTGAAGGGAAAGAGTCTCAGCTCCGTCTGGCACAGAGAACAGTTTTAGGTCAACAAGCTCACCCAGAGCTTACCCTGGACGCGTGGAAACCTGTATTTGCACCACATCCCAGTGGCAGCCCTCTTTCTTTTGCAGCCCGCACAGCGCCGTCAGATCGCGGTGCTCTCTGCGCCTTCCTTCTCGGTTCCAAGTACCAGCGCCAACCTTACAGCCTTGCGGGGAGCGAAGACGCGGGTAGGCGTCTCGCGAAGAAGAACGGGCCAGGACGCAAAGACGGGCTTCCTTTCTCCTCCTCCGTGCCCGAAGGGCGGTGCTGTGTTGAAAGTCTCGGCCAGCGAAAAGCTCATCCAGCAAGTGTTTCGCTCCTGAGGCATTCCACTGAGCGAGAGCTACACGGACACTTTCGACTCTGGGAAACAGCAAGAAAATGACGACTGTACGTCGAGCTGAGCCAAATCCGTGCACAGCACCCTGTGGCTGCGTGCAGTGTTCACGCCGAAGAGCGGCAAAGCTCCAAGCCATCGCTGCGCTTCAGTTCTGTCCAGAGCACAGAAGGCGAAGAACGAAGCAGCTGGGCACCGGCTTCATGGACTCAGTGGGCCCGATTGCAAATGTCCAGCCCAGAGCTGCTTCACAAGCAGATTCAGCTGAGAATGCTCTGGCTGCTTCAGGAAGGAAGGCGCAGCCCTTGCACTCCAGCACGCAACCTGGCCAGAAACAGGTTCCTAAACCTTCAATGCTGCCGAGTCCATGCAGCTTGAGCACACCCAGAAGGACGCGTCCGGAAAGAGGGCGTTCTTCGAGTACCCCCCTCCTCCAAGTAGCCTTGAAACTGAGCACAACGCCCTGCGGCTCGGGAACTTCCTTCTCAGATAGACGTAGCGTCACGTTATTCACTCTCGCAGCTCCGTTGCCCACTTGCAGCAGCTGCTGCTACCAAAGCAAAAAGGCTCCAGAAGTAAAAGCCACTGCTGGGCTGCACTTTCCCTTTGCCTCACGCAAAGAAACAGAAACTGTCGGCTGCACGCTGGATTTCCATTCTCTGCCGCATCTGCCACTGTCATCTCTGCGTCTCCAAGCATAAACCTGGGCACAGTTCTTTCCAGGGAGAGCTGGAAGAGGAATAGGTAGCAGCACAAGTAGCTGCAAGTGGACCTTTCTGGTTTCAACTGCTAACGTGAATCCGCAAAGAAGCGAGTGACAGCCACGCTTCCTCTCGCAGCCTGTGCGATGCGCACAGCAGCTCGGTGCTCTGCCTTCATTCTTATGCTCTTCGTACCACGTGGCGCTTCCATTCTGCCGGAGTCGAAGCGTCGTCTACTTGTCGCACAGAGAGCACCGTGCCGGCAGCGAAATGCTCCAGCCCACTGCTTCTGCCGAAACACGCCTGGCCTATGCACTTTCCCTCGCAGCGACATACACCAGCACACTGGGTCTTTGTGGTCGTCCAAATGTGAAGGGAAAGAGTCTCAGCTCTGTCTGGCACAGAGAACAGTTTTAGGTCAACAAGCTCACCCAGAGCTTACCCTGGACGCGTGGAAACCTGTATTTGCACCACATCCCAGTGGCAGCCCTCTTTCTTTTGCAGCCCGCACAGCGCCGTCAGATCGCGGTGCTCTCTGCGCCTTCCTTCTCGGTTCCAAGTACCAGCGCCAACCTTACAGCCTTGCGGGGAGCGAAGACGCGGGTAGGCGTCTCGCGAAGAAGAACGGGCCAGGACGCAAAGACGGGCTTCCTTTCTCCTCCTCCGTGCCCGAAGGGCGGTGCTGTGTTGAAAGTCTCGGCCAGCGAAAAGCTCATCCAGCAAGTGTTTCGCTCCTGAGGCATTCCACTGAGCGAGAGCTACACGGACACTTTCGACTCTGGGAAACAGCAAGAAAATGACGACTGTACGTCGAGCTGAGCCAAATCCGTGCACAGCACCCTGTGGCTGCGTGCAGTGTTCACGCCGAAGAGCGGCAAAGCTCCAAGCCATCGCTGCGCTTCAGTTCTGTCCAGAGCACAGAAGGCGAAGAACGAAGCAGCTGGGCACCGGCTTCATGGACTCAGTGGGCCCGATTGCAAATGTCCAGCCCAGAGCTGCTTCACAAGCAGATTCAGCTGAGAATGCTCTGGCTGCTTCAGGAAGGAAGGCGCAGCCCTTGCACTCCAGCACGCAACCTGGCCAGAAACAGGCTCCTAAACCTTCAATGCTGCCGAGTCCATGCAGCTTGAGCACACCCAGAAGGACGCGTCCGGAAAGAGGGCGTTCTTCGAGTACCCCCCTCCTCCAAGCAGCCTTGAAACTGAGCACAACGCCCTGCGGCTCGGGAACTTCCTTCTCAGATAGACGTAGCGTCACGTTATTCACTCTCGCAGCTCCGTTGCCCACTTGCAGCAGCTGCTGCTACCAAAGCAAAAAGGCTCCAGAAGTAAAAGCCACTGCTGGGCTGCACTTTCCCTTTGCCTCACGCAAAGCAACAGAAACTGTCGGCTGCACGCTGGATTTCCATTCTCTGCCGCATCTGCCACTGTCATCTCTGCGTCTCCAAGCATAAACCTGGGCACAGTTCTTTCCAGGGAGAGCTGGAAGAGGAATAGGTAGCAGCACAAGTAGCTGCAAGTGGACCTTTCTGGTTTCAACTGCTAACGTGAATCCGCAAAGAAGCGAGTGACAGCCACGCTTCCTCTCGCAGCCTGTGCGATGCGCACAGCAGCTCGGTGCTCTGCCTTCATTCTTATGCTCTTCGTACCACGTGGCGCTTCCATTCTGCCGGAGTCGAAGCGTCGTCTACTTGTCGCACAGAGAGCACCGTGCCGGCAGCGAAATGCTCCAGCCCACTGCTTCTGCCGAAACACGCCTGGCCTATGCACTTTCCCTCGCAGCGACATACACCAGCACACTGGGTCTTTGTGGTCGTCCAAATGTGAAGGGAAAGAGTCTCAGCTCCGTCTGGCACAGAGAACAGTTTTAGGTCAACAAGCTCACCCAGAGCTTACCCTGGACGCGTGGAAACCTGTATTTGCACCACATCCCAGTGGCAGCCCTCTTTCTTTTGCAGCCCGCACAGCGCCGTCAGATCGCGGTGCTCTCTGCGCCTTCCTTCTCGGTTCCAAGTACCAGCGCCAACCTTACAGCCTTGCGGGGAGCGAAGACGCGGGTAGGCGTCTCGCGAAGAAGAACGGGCCAGGACGCAAAGACGGGCTTCCTTTCTCCTCCTCCGTGCCCGAAGGGCGGTGCTGTGTTGAAAGTCTCGGCCAGCGAAAAGCTCATCCAGCAAGTGTTTCGCTCCTGAGGCATTCCACTGAGCGAGAGCTACACGGACACTTTCGACTCTGGGAAACAGCAAGAAAATGACGACTGTACGTCGAGCTGAGCCAAATCCGTGCACAGCACCCTGTGGCTGCGTGCAGTGTTCACGCCGAAGAGCGGCAAAGCTCCAAGCCATCGCTGCGCTTCAGTTCTGTCCAGAGCACAGAAGGCGAAGAACGAAGCAGCTGGGCACCGGCTTCATGGACTCAGTGGGCCCGATTGCAAATGTCCAGCCCAGAGCTGCTTCACAAGCAGATTCAGCTGAGAATGCTCTGGCTGCTTCACAAAGTAAGGCGCAGCCCTTGCACTCCAGCACGCAACCTGGCCAGAAACAGGTTCCTAAACCTTCAATGCTGCCGAGTCCATGCAGCTTGAGCACACCCAGAAGGACGCGTCCGGAAAGAGGGCGTTCTTCGAGTACCCCCCTCCTCCAAGCAGCCTTGAAACTGAGCACAACGCCCTGCGGCTCGGGAACTTCCTTCTCAGATAGACGTAGCGTCACGTTATTCACTCTCGCAGCTCCGTTGCCCACTTGCAGCAGCTGCTGCTACCAAAGCAAAAAGGCTCCAGAAGTAAAAGCCACTGCTGGGCTGCACTTTCCCTTTGCCTCACGCAAAGCAACAGAAACTGTCGGCTGCACGCTGGATTTCCATTCTCTGCCGCATCTGCCACTGTCATCTCTGCGTCTCCAAGCATAAACCTGGGCACAGTTCTTTCCAGGGAGAGCTGGAAGAGGAATAGGTAGCAGCACAAGTAGCTGCAAGTGGACCTTTCTGGTTTCAACTGCTAACGTGAATCCGCAAAGAAGCGAGTGACAGCCACGCTTCCTCTCGCAGCCTGTGCGATGCGCACAGCAGCTCGGTGCTCTGCCTTCATTCTTATGCTCTTCGTACCACGTGGCGCTTCCATTCTGCCGGAGTCGAAGCGTCGTCTACTTGTCGCACAGAGAGCACCGTGCCGGCAGCGAAATGCTCCAGCCCACTGCTTCTGCCGAAACACGCCTGGCCTATGCACTTTCCCTCGCAGCGACATACACCAGCACACTGGGTCTTTGTGGTCGTCCAAATGTGAAGGGAAAGAGTCTCAGCTCCGTCTGGCACAGAGAACAGTTTTAGGTCAACAAGCTCACCCAGAGCTTACCCTGGACGCGTGGAAACCTGTATTTGCACCACATCCCAGTGGCAGCCCTCTTTCTTTTGCAGCCCGCACAGCGCCGTCAGATCGCGGTGCTCTCTGCGCCTTCCTTCTCGGTTCCAAGTACCAGCGCCAACCTTACAGCCTTGCGGGGAGCGAAGACGCGGGTAGGCGTCTCGCGAAGAAGAACGGGCCAGGACGCAAAGACGGGCTTCCTTTCTCCTCCTCCGTGCCCGAAGGGCGGTGCTGTGTTGAAAGTCTCGGCCAGCGAAAAGCTCATCCAGCAAGTGTTTCGCTCCTGAGGCATTCCACTGAGCGAGAGCTACACGGACACTTTCGACTCTGGGAAACAGCAAGAAAATGACGACTGTACGTCGAGCTGAGCCAAATCCGTGCACAGCACCCTGTGGCTGCGTGCAGTGTTCACGCCGAAGAGCGGCAAAGCTCCAAGCCATCGCTGCGCTTCAGTTCTGTCCAGAGCACAGAAGGCGAAGAACGAAGCAGCTGGGCACCGGCTTCATGGACTCAGTGGGCCCGATTGCAAATGTCCAGCCCAGAGCTGCTTCACAAGCAGATTCAGCTGAGAATGCTCTGGCTGCTTCAGGAAGGAAGGCGCAGCCCTTGCACTCCAGCACGCAACCTGGCCAGAAACAGGTTCCTAAACCTTCAATGCTGCCGAGTCCATGCAGCTTGAGCACACCCAGAAGGACGCGTCCGGAAAGAGGGCGTTCTTCGAGTACCCCCCTCCTCCAAGCAGCCTTGAAACTGAGCACAACGCCCTGCGGCTCGGGAACTTCCTTCTCAGATAGACGTAGCGTCACGTTATTCACTCTCGCAGCTCCGTTGCCCACTTGCAGCAGCTGCTGCTACCAAAGCAAAAAGGCTCCAGAAGTAAAAGCCACTGCTGGGCTGCACTTTCCCTTTGCCTCACGCAAAGCAACAGAAACTGTCGGCTGCACGCTGGATTTCCATTCTCTGCCGCATCTGCCACTGTCATCTCTGCGTCTCCAAGCATAAACCTGGGCACAGTTCTTTCCAGGGAGAGCTGGAAGAGGAATAGGTAGCAGCACAAGTAGCTGCAAGTGGACCTTTCTGGTTTCAACTGCTAACGTGAATCCGCAAAGAAGCGAGTGACAGCCACGCTTCCTCTGGCAGCCTGTGCGATGCGCACAGCAGCTCGGTGCTCTGCCTTCATTCTTATGCTCTTCGTACCACGTGGCGCTTCCATTCTGCCGGAGTCGAAGCGTCGTCTACTTGTCGCACAGAGAGCACCGTGCCGGCAGCGAAATGCTCCAGCCCACTGCTTCTGCCGAAACACGCCTGGCCTATGCACTTTCCCTCGCAGCGACATACACCAGCACACTGGGTCTTTGTGGTCGTCCAAATGTGAAGGGAAAGAGTCTCAGCTCCGTCTGGCACAGAGAACAGTTTTAGGTCAACAAGCTCACCCAGAGCTTACCCTGGACGCGTGGAAACCTGTATTTGCACCACATCCCAGTGGCAGCCCTCTTTCTTTTGCAGCCCGCACAGCGCCGTCAGATCGCGGTGCTCTCTGCGCCTTCCTTCTCGGTTCCAAGTACCAGCGCCAACCTTACAGCCTTGCGGGGAGCGAAGACGCGGGTAGGCGTCTCGCGAAGAAGAACGGGCCAGGACGCAAAGACGGGCTTCCTTTCTCCTCCTCCGTGCCCGAAGGGCGGTGCTGTGTTGAAAGTCTCGGCCAGCGAAAAGCTCATCCAGCAAGTGTTTCGCTCCTGAGGCATTCCACTGAGCGAGAGCTACACGGACACTTTCGACTCTGGGAAACAGCAAGAAAATGACGACTGTACGTCGAGCTGAGCCAAATCCGTGCACAGCACCCTGTGGCTGCGTGCAGTGTTCACGCCGAAGAGCGGCAAAGCTCCAAGCCATCGCTGCGCTTCAGTTCTGTCCAGAGCACAGAAGGCGAAGAACGAAGCAGCTGGGCACCGGCTTCATGGACTCAGTGGGCCCGATTGCAAATGTCCAGCCCAGAGCTGCTTCACAAGCAGATTCAGCTGAGAATGCTCTGGCTGCTTCAGGAAGGAAGGCGCAGCCCTTGCACTCCAGCACGCAACCTGGCCAGAAACAGGTTCCTAAACCTTCAATGCTGCCGAGTCCATGCAGCTTGAGCACACCCAGAAGGACGCGTCCGGAAAGAGGGCGTTCTTCGAGTACCCCCCTCCTCCAAGCAGCCTTGAAACTGAGCACAACGCCCTGCGGCTCGGGAACTTCCTTCTCAGATAGACGTAGCGTCACGTTATTCACTCTCGCAGCTCCGTTGCCCACTTGCAGCAGCTGCTGCTACCAAAGCAAAAAGGCTCCAGAAGTAAAAGCCACTGCTGGGCTGCACTTTCCCTTTGCCTCACGCAAAGCAACAGAAACTGTCGGCTGCACGCTGGATTTCCATTCTCTGCCGCATCTGCCACTGTCATCTCTGTGTCTCCAAGCATAAACCTGGGCACAGTTCTTTCCAGGGAGAGCTGGAAGAGGAATAGGTAGCAGCACAAGTAGCTGCAAGTGGACCTTTCTGGTTTCAACTGCTAACGTGAATCCGCAAAGAAGCGAGTGACAGCCACGCTTCCTCTGGCAGCCTGTGCGATGCGCACAGCAGCTCGGTGCTCTGCCTTCATTCTTATGCTCTTCGTACCACGTGGCGCTTCCATTCTGCCGGAGTCGAAGCGTCGTCTACTTGTCGCACAGAGAGCACCGTGCCGGCAGCGAAATGCTCCAGCCCACTGCTTCTGCCGAAACACGCCTGGCCTATGCACTTTCCCTCGCAGCGACATACACCAGCACACTGGGTCTTTGTGGTCGTCCAAATGTGAAGGGAAAGAGTCTCAGCTCCGTCTGGCACAGAGAACAGTTTTAGGTCAACAAGCTCACCCAGAGCTTACCCTGGACGCGTGGAAACCTGTATTTGCACCACATCCCAGTGGCAGCCCTCTTTCTTTTGCAGCCCGCACAGCGCCGTCAGATCGCGGTGCTCTCTGCGCCTTCCTTCTCGGTTCCAAGTACCAGCGCCAACCTTACAGCCTTGCGGGGAGCGAAGACGCGGGTAGGCGTCTCGCGAAGAAGAACGGGCCAGGACGCAAAGACGGGCTTCCTTTCTCCTCCTCCGTGCCCGAAGGGCGGTGCTGTGTTGAAAGTCTCGGCCAGCGAAAAGCTCATCCAGCTAGTGTTTCGCTCCTGAGGCATTCCACTGAGCGAGAGCTACACGGACACTTTCGACTCTGGGAAACAGCAAGAAAATGACGACTGTACGTCGAGCTGAGCCAAATCCGTGCACAGCACCCTGTGGCTGCGTGCAGTGTTCACGCCGAAGAGCGGCAAAGCTCCAAGCCATCGCTGCGCTTCAGTTCTGTCCAGAGCACAGAAGGCGAAGAACGAAGCAGCTGGGCACCGGCTTCATGGACTCAGTGGGCCCGATTGCAAATGTCCAGCCCAGAGCTGCTTCACAAGCAGATTCAGCTGAGAATGCTCTGGCTGCTTCAGGAAGGAAGGCGCAGCCCTTGCACTCCAGCACGCAACCTGGCCAGAAACAGGTTCCTAAACCTTCAATGCTGCCGAGTCCATGCAGCTTGAGCACACCCAGAAGGACGCGTCCGGAAAGAGGGCGTTCTTCGAGTACCCCCCTCCTCCAAGCAGCCTTGAAACTGAGCACAACGCCCTGCGGCTCGGGAACTTCCTTCTCAGATAGACGTAGCGTCACGTTATTCACTCTCGCAGCTCCGTTGCCCACTTGCAGCAGCTGCTGCTACCAAAGCAAAAAGGCTCCAGAAGTAAAAGCCACTGCTGGGCTGCACTTTCCCTTTGCCTCACGCAAAGCAACAGAAACTGTCGGCTGCACGCTGGATTTCCATTCTCTGCCGCATCTGCCACTGTCATCTCTGCGTCTCCAAGCATAAACCTGGGCACAGTTCTTTCCAGGGAGAGCTGGAAGAGGAATAGGTAGCAGCACAAGTAGCTGCAAGTGGACCTTTCTGGTTTCAACTGCTAACGTGAATCCGCAAAGAAGCGAGTGACAGCCACGCTTCCTCTGGCAGCCTGTGCGATGCGCACAGCAGCTCGGTGCTCTGCCTTCATTCTTATGCTCTTCGTACCACGTGGCGCTTCCATTCTGCCGGAGTCGAAGCGTCGTCTACTTGTCGCACAGAGAGCACCGTGCCGGCAGCGAAATGCTCCAGCCCACTGCTTCTGCCGAAACACGCCTGGCCTATGCACTTTCCCTCGCAGCGACATACACCAGCACACTGGGTCTTTGTGGTCGTCCAAATGTGAAGGGAAAGAGTCTCAGCTCCGTCTGGCACAGAGAACAGTTTTAGGTCAACAAGCTCACCCAGAGCTTACCCTGGACGCGTGGAAACCTGTATTTGCACCACATCCCAGTGGCAGCCCTCTTTCTTTTGCAGCCCGCACAGCGCCGTCAGATCGCGGTGCTCTCTGCGCCTTCCTTCTCGGTTCCAAGTACCAGCGCCAACCTTACAGCCTTGCGGGGAGCGAAGACGCGGGTAGGCGTCTCGCGAAGAAGAACGGGCCAGGACGCAAAGACGGGCTTCCTTTCTCCTCCTCCGTGCCCGAAGGGCGGTGCTGTGTTGAAAGTCTCGGCCAGCGAAAAGCTCATCCAGCAAGTGTTTCGCTCCTGAGGCATTCCACTGAGCGAGAGCTACACGGACACTTTCGACTCTGGGAAACAGCAAGAAAATGACGACTGTACGTCGAGCTGAGCCAAATCCGTGCACAGCACCCTGTGGCTGCGTGCAGTGTTCACGCCGAAGAGCGGCAAAGCTCCAAGCCATCGCTGCGCTTCAGTTCTGTCCAGAGCACAGAAGGCGAAGAACGAAGCAGCTGGGCACCGGCTTCATGGACTCAGTGGGCCCGATTGCAAATGTCCAGCCCAGAGCTGCTTCACAAGCAGATTCAGCTGAGAATGCTCTGGCTGCTTCAGGAAGGAAGGCGCAGCCCTTGCACTCCAGCACGCAACCTGGCCAGAAACAGGTTCCTAAACCTTCAATGCTGCCGAGTCCATGCAGCTTGAGCACACCCAGAAGGACGCGTCCGGAAAGAGGGCGTTCTTCGAGTACCCCCCTCCTCCAAGTAGCCTTGAAACTGAGCACAACGCCCTGTGGCTCGGGAACTTCCTTCTCAGATAGACGTAGCGTCACGTTATTCACTCTCGCAGCTCCGTTGCCCACTTGCAGCAGCTGCTGCTACCAAAGCAAAAAGGCTCCAGAAGTAAAAGCCACTGCTGGGCTGCACTTTCCCTTTGCCTCACGCAAAGCAACAGAAACTGTCGGCTGCACGCTGGATTTCCATTCTCTGCCGCATCTGCCACTGTCATCTCTGCGTCTCCAAGCATAAACCTGGGCACAGTTCTTTCCAGGGAGAGCTGGAAGAGGAATAGGTAGCAGCACAAGTAGCTGCAAGTGGACCTTTCTGGTTTCAACTGCTAACGTGAATCCGCAAAGAAGCGAGTGACAGCCACGCTTCCTCTCGCAGCCTGTGCGATGCGCACAGCAGCTCGGTGCTCTGCCTTCATTCTTATGCTCTTCGTACCACGTGGCGCTTCCATTCTGCCGGAGTCGAAGCGTCGTCTACTTGTCGCACAGAGAGCACCGTGCCGGCAGCGAAATGCTCCAGCCCACTGCTTCTGCCGAAACACGCCTGGCCTATGCACTTTCCCTCGCAGCGACATACACCAGCACACTGGGTCTTTGTGGTCGTCCAAATGTGAAGGGAAAGAGTCTCAGCTCCGTCTGGCACAGAGAACAGTTTTAGGTCAACAAGCTCACCCAGAGCTTACCCTGGACGCGTGGAAACCTGTATTTGCACCACATCCCAGTGGCAGCCCTCTTTCTTTTGCAGCCCGCACGGCGCCGTCAGATCGCGGTGCTCTCTGCGCCTTCCTTCTCGGTTCCAAGTACCAGCCCCAACCTTACAGCCTTGCGGGGAGCGAAGACGCGGGTAGGCGTCTCGCGAAGAAGAACGGGCCAGGACGCAAAGACGGGCTTCCTTTCTCCTCCTCCGTGCCCGAAGGGCGGTGCTGTGTTGAAAGTCTCGGCCAGCGAAAAGCTCATCCAGCAAGTGTTTCGCTCCTGAGGCATTCCACTGAGCGAGAGCTACACGGACACTTTCGACTCTGGGAAACAGCAAGAAAATGACGACTGTACGTCGAGCTGAGCCAAATCCGTGCACAGCACCCTGTGGCTGCGTGCAGTGTTCACGCCGAAGAGCGGCAAAGCTCCAAGCCATCGCTGCGCTTCAGTTCTGTCCAGAGCACAGAAGGCGAAGAACGAAGCAGCTGGGCACCGGCTTCATGGACTCAGTGGGCCCGATTGCAAATGTCCAGCCCAGAGCTGCTTCACAAGCAGATTCAGCTGAGAATGCTCTGGCTGCTTCAGGAAGGAAGGCGCAGCCCTTGCACTCCAGCACGCAACCTGGCCAGAAACAGGTTCCTAAACCTTCAATGCTGCCGAGTCCATGCAGCTTGAGCACACCCAGAAGGACGCGTCCGGAAAGAGGGCGTTCTTCGAGTACCCCCCTCCTCCAAGCAGCCTTGAAACTGAGCACAACGCCCTGCGGCTCGGGAACTTCCTTCTCAGATAGACGTAGCGTCACGTTATTCACTCTCGCAGCTCCGTTGCCCACTTGCAGCAGCTGCTGCTACCAAAGCAAAAAGGCTCCAGAAGTAAAAGCCACTGCTGGGCTGCACTTTCCCTTTGCCTCACGCAAAGCAACAGAAACTGTCGGCTGCACGCTGGATTTCCATTCTCTGCCGCATCTGCCACTGTCATCTCTGCGTCTCCAAGCATAAACCTGGGCACAGTTCTTTCCAGGGAGAGCTGGAAGAGGAATAGGTAGCAGCACAAGTAGCTGCAAGTGGACCTTTCTGGTTTCAACTGCTAACGTGAATCCGCAAAGAAGCGAGTGACAGCCACGCTTCCTCTCGCAGCCTGTGCGATGCGCACAGCAGCTCGGTGCTCTGCCTTCATTCTTATGCTCTTCGTACCACGTGGCGCTTCCATTCTGCCGGAGTCGAAGCGTCGTCTACTTGTCGCACAGAGAGCACCGTGCCGGCAGCGAAATGCTCCAGCCCACTGCTTCTGCCGAAACACGCCTGGCCTATGCACTTTCCCTCGCAGCGACATACACCAGCACACTGGGTCTTTGTGGTCGTCCAAATGTGAAGGGAAAGAGTCTCAGCTCCGTCTGGCACAGAGAACAGTTTTAGGTCAACAAGCTCACCCAGAGCTTACCCTGGACGCGTGGAAACCTGTATTTGCACCACATCCCAGTGGCAGCCCTCTTTCTTTTGCAGCCCGCACAGCGCCGTCAGATCGCGGTGCTCTCTGCGCCTTCCTTCTCGGTTCCAAGTACCAGCGCCAACCTTACAGCCTTGCGGGGAGCGAAGACGCGGGTAGGCGTCTCGCGAAGAAGAACGGGCCAGGACGCAAAGACGGGCTTCCTTTCTCCTCCTCCGTGCCCGAAGGGCGGTGCTGTGTTGAAAGTCTCGGCCAGCGAAAAGCTCATCCAGCAAGTGTTTCGCTCCTGAGGCATTCCACTGAGCGAGAGCTACACGGACACTTTCGACTCTGGGAAACAGCAAGAAAATGACGACTGTACGTCGAGCTGAGCCAAATCCGTGCACAGCACCCTGTGGCTGCGTGCAGTGTTCACGCCGAAGAGCGGCAAAGCTCCAAGCCATCGCTGCGCTTCAGTTCTGTCCAGAGCACAGAAGGCGAAGAACGAAGCAGCTGGGCACCGGCTTCATGGACTCAGTGGGCCCGATTGCAAATGTCCAGCCCAGAGCTGCTTCACAAGCAGATTCAGCTGAGAATGCTCTGGCTGCTTCAGGAAGGAAGGCGCAGCCCTTGCACTCCAGCACGCAACCTGGCCAGAAACAGGTTCCTAAACCTTCAATGCTGCCGAGTCCATGCAGCTTGAGCACACCCAGAAGGACGCGTCCGGAAAGAGGGCGTTCTTCGAGTACCCCCCTCCTCCAAGCAGCCTTGAAACTGAGCACAACGCCCTGCGGCTCGGGAACTTCCTTCTCAGATAGACGTAGCGTCACGTTATTCACTCTCGCAGCTCCGTTGCCCACTTGCAGCAGCTGCTGCTACCAAAGCAAAAAGGCTCCAGAAGTAAAAGCCACTGCTGGGCTGCACTTTCCCTTTGCCTCACGCAAAGCAACAGAAACTGTCGGCTGCACGCTGGATTTCCATTCTCTGCCGCATCTGCCACTGTCATCTCTGCGTCTCCAAGCATAAACCTGGGCACAGTTCTTTCCAGGGAGAGCTGGAAGAGGAATAGGTAGCAGCACAAGTAGCTGCAAGTGGACCTTTCTGGTTTCAACTGCTAACGTGAATCCGCAAAGAAGCGAGTGACAGCCACGCTTCCTCTCGCAGCCTGTGCGATGCGCACAGCAGCTCGGTGCTCTGCCTTCATTCTTATGCTCTTCGTACCACGTGGCGCTTCCATTCTGCCGGAGTCGAAGCGTCGTCTACTTGTCGCACAGAGAGCACCGTGCCGGCAGCGAAATGCTCCAGCCCACTGCTTCTGCCGAAACACGCCTGGCCTATGCACTTTCCCTCGCAGCGACATACACCAGCACACTGGGTCTTTGTGGTCGTCCAAATGTGAAGGGAAAGAGTCTCAGCTCCGTCTGGCACAGAGAACAGTTTTAGGTCAACAAGCTCACCCAGAGCTTACCCTGGACGCGTGGAAACCTGTATTTGCACCACATCCCAGTGGCAGCCCTCTTTCTTTTGCAGCCCGCACAGCGCCGTCAGATCGCGGTGCTCTCTGCGCCTTCCTTCTCGGTTCCAAGTACCAGCGCCAACCTTACAGCCTTGCGGGGAGCGAAGACGCGGGTAGGCGTCTCGCGAAGAAGAACGGGCCAGGACGCAAAGACGGGCTTCCTTTCTCCTCCTCCGTGCCCGAAGGGCGGTGCTGTGTTGAAAGTCTCGGCCAGCGAAAAGCTCATCCAGCTAGTGTTTCGCTCCTGAGGCATTCCACTGAGCGAGAGCTACACGGACACTTTCGACTCTGGGAAACAGCAAGAAAATGACGACTGTACGTCGAGCTGAGCCAAATCCGTGCACAGCACCCTGTGGCTGCGTGCAGTGTTCACGCCGAAGAGCGGCAAAGCTCCAAGCCATCGCTGCGCTTCAGTTCTGTCCAGAGCACAGAAGGCGAAGAACGAAGCAGCTGGGCACCGGCTTCATGGACTCAGTGGGCCCGATTGCAAATGTCCAGCCCAGAGCTGCTTCACAAGCAGATTCAGCTGAGAATGCTCTGGCTGCTTCAGGAAGGAAGGCGCAGCCCTTGCACTCCAGCACGCAACCTGGCCAGAAACAGGTTCCTAAACCTTCAATGCTGCCGAGTCCATGCAGCTTGAGCACACCCAGAAGGACGCGTCCGGAAAGAGGGCGTTCTTCGAGTACCCCCCTCCTCCAAGTAGCCTTGAAACTGAGCACAACGCCCTGCGGCTCGGGAACTTCCTTCTCAGATAGACGTAGCGTCACGTTATTCACTCTCGCAGCTCCGTTGCCCACTTGCAGCAGCTGCTGCTACCAAAGCAAAAAGGCTCCAGAAGTAAAAGCCACTGCTGGGCTGCACTTTCCCTTTGCCTCACGCAAAGCAACAGAAACTGTCGGCTGCACGCTGGATTTCCATTCTCTGCCGCATCTGCCACTGTCATCTCTGCGTCTCCAAGCATAAACCTGGGCACAGTTCTTTCCAGGGAGAGCTGGAAGAGGAATAGGTAGCAGCACAAGTAGCTGCAAGTGGACCTTTCTGGTTTCAACTGCTAACGTGAATCCGCAAAGAAGCGAGTGACAGCCACGCTTCCTCTCGCAGCCTGTGCGATGCGCACAGCAGCTCGGTGCTCTGCCTTCATTCTTATGCTCTTCGTACCACGTGGCGCTTCCATTCTGCCGGAGTCGAAGCGTCGTCTACTTGTCGCACAGAGAGCACCGTGCCGGCAGCGAAATGCTCCAGCCCACTGCTTCTGCCGAAACACGCCTGGCCTATGCACTTTCCCTCGCAGCGACATACACCAGCACACTGGGTCTTTGTGGTCGTCCAAATGTGAAGGGAAAGAGTCTCAGCTCCGTCTGGCACAGAGAACAGTTTTAGGTCAACAAGCTCACCCAGAGCTTACCCTGGACGCGTGGAAACCTGTATTTGCACCACATCCCAGTGGCAGCCCTCTTTCTTTTGCAGCCCGCACGGCGCCGTCAGATCGCGGTGCTCTCTGCGCCTTCCTTCTCGGTTCCAAGTACCAGCGCCAACCTTACAGCCTTGCGGGGAGCGAAGACGCGGGTAGGCGTCTCGCGAAGAAGAACGGGCCAGGACGCAAAGACGGGCTTCCTTTCTCCTCCTCCGTGCCCGAAGGGCGGTGCTGTGTTGAAAGTCTCGGCCAGCGAAAAGCTCATCCAGCAAGTGTTTCGCTCCTGAGGCATTCCACTGAGCGAGAGCTACACGGACACTTTCGACTCTGGGAAACAGCAAGAAAATGACGACTGTACGTCGAGCTGAGCCAAATCCGTGCACAGCACCCTGTGGCTGCGTGCAGTGTTCACGCCGAAGAGCGGCAAAGCTCCAAGCCATCGCTGCGCTTCAGTTCTGTCCAGAGCACAGAAGGCGAAGAACGAAGCAGCTGGGCACCGGCTTCATGGACTCAGTGGGCCCGATTGCAAATGTCCAGCCCAGAGCTGCTTCACAAGCAGATTCAGCTGAGAATGCTCTGGCTGCTTCAGGAAGGAAGGCGCAGCCCTTGCACTCCAGCACGCAACCTGGCCAGAAACAGGTTCCTAAACCTTCAATGCTGCCGAGTCCATGCAGCTTGAGCACACCCAGAAGGACGCGTCCGGAAAGAGGGCGTTCTTCGAGTACCCCCCTCCTCCAAGCAGCCTTGAAACTGAGCACAACGCCCTGCGGCTCGGGAACTTCCTTCTCAGATAGACGTAGCGTCACGTTATTCACTCTCGCAGCTCCGTTGCCCACTTGCAGCAGCTGCTGCTACCAAAGCAAAAAGGCTCCAGAAGTAAAAGCCACTGCTGGGCTGCACTTTCCCTTTGCCTCACGCAAAGCAACAGAAACTGTCGGCTGCACGCTGGATTTCCATTCTCTGCCGCATCTGCCACTGTCATCTCTGCGTCTCCAAGCATAAACCTGGGCACAGTTCTTTCCAGGGAGAGCTGGAAGAGGAATAGGTAGCAGCACAAGTAGCTGCAAGTGGACCTTTCTGGTTTCAACTGCTAACGTGAATCCGCAAAGAAGCGAGTGACAGCCACGCTTCCTCTGGCAGCCTGTGCGATGCGCACAGCAGCTCGGTGCTCTGCCTTCATTCTTATGCTCTTCGTACCACGTGGCGCTTCCATTCTGCCGGAGTCGAAGCGTCGTCTACTTGTCGCACAGAGAGCACCGTGCCGGCAGCGAAATGCTCCAGCCCACTGCTTCTGCCGAAACACGCCTGGCCTATGCACTTTCCCTCGCAGCGACATACACCAGCACACTGGGTCTTTGTGGTCGTCCAAATGTGAAGGGAAAGAGTCTCAGCTCCGTCTGGCACAGAGAACAGTTTTAGGTCAACAAGCTCACCCAGAGCTTACCCTGGACGCGTGGAAACCTGTATTTGCACCACATCCCAGTGGCAGCCCTCTTTCTTTTGCAGCCCGCACAGCGCCGTCAGATCGCGGTGCTCTCTGCGCCTTCCTTCTCGGTTCCAAGTACCAGCGCCAACCTTACAGCCTTGCGGGGAGCGAAGACGCGGGTAGGCGTCTCGCGAAGAAGAACGGGCCAGGACGCAAAGACGGGCTTCCTTTCTCCTCCTCCGTGCCCGAAGGGCGGTGCTGTGTTGAAAGTCTCGGCCAGCGAAAAGCTCATCCAGCAAGTGTTTCGCTCCTGAGGCATTCCACTGAGCGAGAGCTACACGGACACTTTCGACTCTGGGAAACAGCAAGAAAATGACGACTGTACGTCGAGCTGAGCCAAATCCGTGCACAGCACCCTGTGGCTGCGTGCAGTGTTCACGCCGAAGAGCGGCAAAGCTCCAAGCCATCGCTGCGCTTCAGTTCTGTCCAGAGCACAGAAGGCGAAGAACGAAGCAGCTGGGCACCGGCTTCATGGACTCAGTGGGCCCGATTGCAAATGTCCAGCCCAGAGCTGCTTCACAAGCAGATTCAGCTGAGAATGCTCTGGCTGCTTCAGGAAGGAAGGCGCAGCCCTTGCACTCCAGCACGCAACCTGGCCAGAAACAGGTTCCTAAACCTTCAATGCTGCCGAGTCCATGCAGCTTGAGCACACCCAGAAGGACGCGTCCGGAAAGAGGGCGTTCTTCGAGTACCCCCCTCCTCCAAGTAGCCTTGAAACTGAGCACAACGCCCTGCGGCTCGGGAACTTCCTTCTCAGATAGACGTAGCATCACGTTATTCACTCTCGCAGCTCCGTTGCCCACTTGCAGCAGCTGCTGCTACCAAAGCAAAAAGGCTCCAGAAGTAAAAGCCACTGCTGGGCTGCATTTTCCCTTTGCCTCACGCAAAGCAACAGAAACTGTCGGCTGCACGCTGGATTTCCATTCTCTGCCGCATCTGCCACTGTCATCTCTGCGTCTCCAAGCATAAACCTGGGCACAGTTCTTTCCAGGGAGAGCTGGAAGAGGAATAGGTAGCAGCACAAGTAGCTGCAAGTGGACCTTTCTGGTTTCAACTGCTAACGTGAATCCGCAAAGAAGCGAGTGACAGCCACGCTTCCTCTGGCAGCCTGTGCGATGCGCACAGCAGCTCGGTGCTCTGCCTTCATTCTTATGCTCTTCGTACCACGTGGCGCTTCCATTCTGCCGGAGTCGAAGCGTCGTCTACTTGTCGCACAGAGAGCACCGTGCCGGCAGCGAAATGCTCCAGCCCACTGCTTCTGCCGAAACACGCCTGGCCTATGCACTTTCCCTCGCAGCGACATACACCAGCACACTGGGTCTTTGTGGTCGTCCAAATGTGAAGGGAAAGAGTCTCAGCTCCGTCTGGCACAGAGAACAGTTTTAGGTCAACAAGCTCACCCAGAGCTTACCCTGGACGCGTGGAAACCTGTATTTGCACCACATCCCAGTGGCAGCCCTCTTTCTTTTGCAGCCCGCACAGCGCCGTCAGATCGCGGTGCTCTCTGCGTCTTCCTTCTCGGTTCCAAGTACCAGCGCCAACCTTACAGCCTTGCGGGGAGCGAAGACGCGGGTAGGCGTCTCGCGAAGAAGAACGGGCCAGGACGCAAAGACGGGCTTCCTTTCTCCTCCTCCGTGCCCGAAGGGCGGTGCTGTGTTGAAAGTCTCGGCCAGCGAAAAGCTCATCCAGCAAGTGTTTCGCTCCTGAGGCATTCCACTGAGCGAGAGCTACACGGACACTTTCGACTCTGGGAAACAGCAAGAAAATGACGACTGTACGTCGAGCTGAGCCAAATCCGTGCACAGCACCCTGTGGCTGCGTGCAGTGTTCACGCCGAAGAGCGGCAAAGCTCCAAGCCATCGCTGCGCTTCAGTTCTGTCCAGAGCACAGAAGGCGAAGAACGAAGCAGCTGGGCACCGGCTTCATGGACTCAGTGGGCCCGATTGCAAATGTCCAGCCCAGAGCTGCTTCACAAGCAGATTCAGCTGAGAATGCTCTGGCTGCTTCAGGAAGGAAGGCGCAGCCCTTGCACTCCAGCACGCAACCTGGCCAGAAACAGGTTCCTAAACCTTCAATGCTGCCGAGTCCATGCAGCTTGAGCACACCCAGAAGGACGCGTCCGGAAAGAGGGCGTTCTTCGAGTACCCCCCTCCTCCAAGCAGCCTTGAAACTGAGCACAACGCCCTGCGGCTCGGGAACTTCCTTCTCAGATAGACGTAGCGTCACGTTATTCACTCTCGCAGCTCCGTTGCCCACTTGCAGCAGCTGCTGCTACCAAAGCAAAAAGGCTCCAGAAGTAAAAGCCACTGCTGGGCTGCACTTTCCCTTTGCCTCACGCAAAGCAACAGAAACTGTCGGCTGCACGCTGGATTTCCATTCTCTGCCGCATCTGCCACTGTCATCTCTGCGTCTCCAAGCATAAACCTGGGCACAGTTCTTTCCAGGGAGAGCTGGAAGAGGAATAGGTAGCAGCACAAGTAGCTGCAAGTGGACCTTTCTGGTTTCAACTGCTAACGTGAATCCGCAAAGAAGCGAGTGACAGCCACGCTTCCTCTGGCAGCCTGTGCGATGCGCACAGCAGCTCGGTGCTCTGCCTTCATTCTTATGCTCTTCGTACCACGTGGCGCTTCCATTCTGCCGGAGTCGAAGCGTCGTCTACTTGTCGCACAGAGAGCACCGTGCCGGCAGCGAAATGCTCCAGCCCACTGCTTCTGCCGAAACACGCCTGGCCTATGCACTTTCCCTCGCAGCGACATACACCAGCACACTGGGTCTTTGTGGTCGTCCAAATGTGAAGGGAAAGAGTCTCAGCTCCGTCTGGCACAGAGAACAGTTTTAGGTCAACAAGCTCACCCAGAGCTTACCCTGGACGCGTGGAAACCTGTATTTGCACCACATCCCAGTGGCAGCCCTCTTTCTTTTGCAGCCCGCACAGCGCCGTCAGATCGCGGTGCTCTCTGCGCCTTCCTTCTCGGTTCCAAGTACCAGCGCCAACCTTACAGCCTTGCGGGGAGCGAAGACGCGGGTAGGCGTCTCGCGAAGAAGAACGGGCCAGGACGCAAAGACGGGCTTCCTTTCTCCTCCTCCGTGCCCGAAGGGCGGTGCTGTGTTGAAAGTCTCGGCCAGCGAAAAGCTCATCCAGCAAGTGTTTCGCTCCTGAGGCATTCCACTGAGCGAGAGCTACACGGACACTTTCGACTCTGGGAAACAGCAAGAAAATGACGACTGTACGTCGAGCTGAGCCAAATCCGTGCACAGCACCCTGTGGCTGCGTGCAGTGTTCACGCCGAAGAGCGGCAAAGCTCCAAGCCATCGCTGCGCTTCAGTTCTGTCCAGAGCACAGAAGGCGAAGAACGAAGCAGCTGGGCACCGGCTTCATGGACTCAGTGGGCCCGATTGCAAATGTCCAGCCCAGAGCTGCTTCACAAGCAGATTCAGCTGAGAATGCTCTGGCTGCTTCAGGAAGGAAGGCGCAGCCCTTGCACTCCAGCACGCAACCTGGCCAGAAACAGGTTCCTAAACCTTCAATGCTGCCGAGTCCATGCAGCTTGAGCACACCCAGAAGGACGCGTCCGGAAAGAGGGCGTTCTTCGAGTACCCCCCTCCTCCAAGCAGCCTTGAAACTGAGCACAACGCCCTGCGGCTCGGGAACTTCCTTCTCAGATAGACGTAGCGTCACGTTATTCACTCTCGCAGCTCCGTTGCCCACTTGCAGCAGCTGCTGCTACCAAAGCAAAAAGGCTCCAGAAGTAAAAGCCACTGCTGGGCTGCACTTTCCCTTTGCCTCACGCAAAGCAACAGAAACTGTCGGCTGCACGCTGGATTTCCATTCTCTGCCGCATCTGCCACTGTCATCTCTGCGTCTCCAAGCATAAACCTGGGCACAGTTCTTTCCAGGGAGAGCTGGAAGAGGAATAGGTAGCAGCACAAGTAGCTGCAAGTGGACCTTTCTGGTTTCAACTGCTAACGTGAATCCGCAAAGAAGCGAGTGACAGCCACGCTTCCTCTCGCAGCCTGTGCGATGCGCACAGCAGCTCGGTGCTCTGCCTTCATTCTTATGCTCTTCGTACCACGTGGCGCTTCCATTCTGCCGGAGTCGAAGCGTCGTCTACTTGTCGCACAGAGAGCACCGTGCCGGCAGCGAAATGCTCCAGCCCACTGCTTCTGCCGAAACACGCCTGGCCTATGCACTTTCCCTCGCAGCGACATACACCAGCACACTGGGTCTTTGTGGTCGTCCAAATGTGAAGGGAAAGAGTCTCAGCTCCGTCTGGCACAGAGAACAGTTTTAGGTCAACAAGCTCACCCAGAGCTTACCCTGGACGCGTGGAAACCTGTATTTGCACCACATCCCAGTGGCAGCCCTCTTTCTTTTGCAGCCCGCACAGCGCCGTCAGATCGTGGTGCTCTCTGCGCCTTCCTTCTCGGTTCCAAGTACCAGCGCCAACCTTACAGCCTTGCGGGGAGCGAAGACGCGGGTAGGCGTCTCGCGAAGAAGAACGGGCCAGGACGCAAAGACGGGCTTCCTTTCTCCTCCTCCGTGCCCGAAGGGCGGTGCTGTGTTGAAAGTCTCGGCCAGCGAAAAGCTCATCCAGCAAGTGTTTCGCTCCTGAGGCATTCCACTGAGCGAGAGCTACACGGACACTTTCGACTCTGGGAAACAGCAAGAAAATGACGACTGTACGTCGAGCTGAGCCAAATCCGTGCACAGCACCCTGTGGCTGCGTGCAGTGTTCACGCCGAAGAGCGGCAAAGCTCCAAGCCATCGCTGCGCTTCAGTTCTGTCCAGAGCACAGAAGGCGAAGAACGAAGCAGCTGGGCACCGGCTTCATGGACTCAGTGGGCCCGATTGCAAATGTCCAGCCCAGAGCTGCTTCACAAGCAGATTCAGCTGAGAATGCTCTGGCTGCTTCAGGAAGGAAGGCGCAGCCCTTGCACTCCAGCACGCAACCTGGCCAGAAACAGGTTCCTAAACCTTCAATGCTGCCGAGTCCATGCAGCTTGAGCACACCCAGAAGGACGCGTCCGGAAAGAGGGCGTTCTTCGAGTACCCCCCTCCTCCAAGTAGCCTTGAAACTGAGCACAACGCCCTGCGGCTCGGGAACTTCCTTCTCAGATAGACGTAGCGTCACGTTATTCACTCTCGCAGCTCCGTTGCCCACTTGCAGCAGCTGCTGCTACCAAAGCAAAAAGGCTCCAGAAGTAAAAGCCACTGCTGGGCTGCACTTTCCCTTTGCCTCACGCAAAGCAACAGAAACTGTCGGCTGCACGCTGGATTTCCATTCTCTGCCGCATCTGCCACTGTCATCTCTGCGTCTCCAAGCATAAACCTGGGCACAGTTCTTTCCAGGGAGAGCTGGAAGAGGAATAGGTAGCAGCACAAGTAGCTGCAAGTGGACCTTTCTGGTTTCAACTGCTAACGTGAATCCGCAAAGAAGCGAGTGACAGCCACGCTTCCTCTGGCAGCCTGTGCGATGCGCACAGCAGCTCGGTGCTCTGCCTTCATTCTTATGCTCTTCGTACCACGTGGCGCTTCCATTCTGCCGGAGTCGAAGCGTCGTCTACTTGTCGCACAGAGAGCACCGTGCCGGCAGCGAAATGCTCCAGCCCACTGCTTCTGCCGAAACACGCCTGGCCTATGCACTTTCCCTCGCAGCGACATACACCAGCACACTGGGTCTTTGTGGTCGTCCAAATGTGAAGGGAAAGAGTCTCAGCTCCGTCTGGCACAGAGAACAGTTTTAGGTCAACAAGCTCACCCAGAGCTTACCCTGGACGCGTGGAAACCTGTATTTGCACCACATCCCAGTGGCAGCCCTCTTTCTTTTGCAGCCCGCACGGCGCCGTCAGATCGCGGTGCTCTCTGCGCCTTCCTTCTCGGTTCCAAGTACCAGCGCCAACCTTACAGCCTTGCGGGGAGCGAAGACGCGGGTAGGCGTCTCGCGAAGAAGAACGGGCCAGGACGCAAAGACGGGCTTCCTTTCTCCTCCTCCGTGCCCGAAGGGCGGTGCTGTGTTGAAAGTCTCGGCCAGCGAAAAGCTCATCCAGCAAGTGTTTCGCTCCTGAGGCATTCCACTGAGTGAGAGCTACACGGACACTTTCGACTCTGGGAAACAGCAAGAAAATGACGACTGTACGTCGAGCTGAGCCAAATCCGTGCACAGCACCCTGTGGCTGCGTGCAGTGTTCACGCCGAAGAGCGGCAAAGCTCCAAGCCATCGCTGCGCTTCAGTTCTGTCCAGAGCACAGAAGGCGAAGAACGAAGCAGCTGGGCACCGGCTTCATGGACTCAGTGGGCCCGATTGCAAATGTCCAGCCCAGAGCTGCTTCACAAGCAGATTCAGCTGAGAATGCTCTGGCTGCTTCAGGAAGGAAGGCGCAGCCCTTGCACTCCAGCACGCAACCTGGCCAGAAACAGGTTCCTAAACCTTCAATGCTGCCGAGTCCATGCAGCTTGAGCACACCCAGAAGGACGCGTCCGGAAAGAGGGCGTTCTTCGAGTACCCCCCTCCTCCAAGCAGCCTTGAAACTGAGCACAACGCCCTGCGGCTCGGGAACTTCCTTCTCAGATAGACGTAGCGTCACGTTATTCACTCTCGCAGCTCCGTTGCCCACTTGCAGCAGCTGCTGCTACCAAAGCAAAAAGGCTCCAGAAGTAAAAGCCACTGCTGGGCTGCACTTTCCCTTTGCCTCACGCAAAGCAACAGAAACTGTCGGCTGCACGCTGGATTTCCATTCTCTGCCGCATCTGCCACTGTCATCTCTGCGTCTCCAAGCATAAACCTGGGCACAGTTCTTTCCAGGGAGAGCTGGAAGAGGAATAGGTAGCAGCACAAGTAGCTGCAAGTGGACCTTTCTGGTTTCAACTGCTAACGTGAATCCGCAAAGAAGCGAGTGACAGCCACGCTTCCTCTGGCAGCCTGTGCGATGCGCACAGCAGCTCGGTGCTCTGCCTTCATTCTTATGCTCTTCGTACCACGTGGCGCTTCCATTCTGCCGGAGTCGAAGCGTCGTCTACTTGTCGCACAGAGAGCACCGTGCCGGCAGCGAAATGCTCCAGCCCACTGCTTCTGCCGAAACACGCCTGGCCTATGCACTTTCCCTCGCAGCGACATACACCAGCACACTGGGTCTTTGTGGTCGTCCAAATGTGAAGGGAAAGAGTCTCAGCTCCGTCTGGCACAGAGAACAGTTTTAGGTCAACAAGCTCACCCAGAGCTTACCCTGGACGCGTGGAAACCTGTATTTGCACCACATCCCAGTGGCAGCCCTCTTTCTTTTGCAGCCCGCACAGCGCCGTCAGATCGCGGTGCTCTCTGCGCCTTCCTTCTCGGTTCCAAGTACCAGCGCCAACCTTACAGCCTTGCGGGGAGCGAAGACGCGGGTAGGCGTCTCGCGAAGAAGAACGGGCCAGGACGCAAAGACGGGCTTCCTTTCTCCTCCTCCGTGCCCGAAGGGCGGTGCTGTGTTGAAAGTCTCGGCCAGCGAAAAGCTCATCCAGCTAGTGTTTCGCTCCTGAGGCATTCCACTGAGCGAGAGCTACACGGACACTTTCGACTCTGGGAAACAGCAAGAAAATGACGACTGTACGTCGAGCTGAGCCAAATCCGTGCACAGCACCCTGTGGCTGCGTGCAGTGTTCACGCCGAAGAGCGGCAAAGCTCCAAGCCATCGCTGCGCTTCAGTTCTGTCCAGAGCACAGAAGGCGAAGAACGAAGCAGCTGGGCACCGGCTTCATGGACTCAGTGGGCCCGATTGCAAATGTCCAGCCCAGAGCTGCTTCACAAGCAGATTCAGCTGAGAATGCTCTGGCTGCTTCAGGAAGGAAGGCGCAGCCCTTGCACTCCAGCACGCAACCTGGCCAGAAACAGGTTCCTAAACCTTCAATGCTGCCGAGTCCATGCAGCTTGAGCACACCCAGAAGGACGCGTCCGGAAAGAGGGCGTTCTTCGAGTACCCCCCTCCTCCAAGCAGCCTTGAAACTGAGCACAACGCCCTGCGGCTCGGGAACTTCCTTCTCAGATAGACGTAGCGTCACGTTATTCACTCTCGCAGCTCCGTTGCCCACTTGCAGCAGCTGCTGCTACCAAAGCAAAAAGGCTCCAGAAGTAAAAGCCACTGCTGGGCTGCACTTTCCCTTTGCCTCACGCAAAGCAACAGAAACTGTCGGCTGCACGCTGGATTTCCATTCTCTGCCGCATCTGCCACTGTCATCTCTGCGTCTCCAAGCATAAACCTGGGCACAGTTCTTTCCAGGGAGAGCTGGAAGAGGAATAGGTAGCAGCACAAGTAGCTGCAAGTGGACCTTTCTGGTTTCAACTGCTAACGTGAATCCGCAAAGAAGCGAGTGACAGCCACGCTTCCTCTGGCAGCCTGTGCGATGCGCACAGCAGCTCGGTGCTCTGCCTTCATTCTTATGCTCTTCGTACCACGTGGCGCTTCCATTCTGCCGGAGTCGAAGCGTCGTCTACTTGTCGCACAGAGAGCACCGTGCCGGCAGCGAAATGCTCCAGCCCACTGCTTCTGCCGAAACACGCCTGGCCTATGCACTTTCCCTCGCAGCGACATACACCAGCACACTGGGTCTTTGTGGTCGTCCAAATGTGAAGGGAAAGAGTCTCAGCTCCGTCTGGCACAGAGAACAGTTTTAGGTCAACAAGCTCACCCAGAGCTTACCCTGGACGCGTGGAAACCTGTATTTGCACCACATCCCAGTGGCAGCCCTCTTTCTTTTGCAGCCCGCACAGCGCCGTCAGATCGCGGTGCTCTCTGCGCCTTCCTTCTCGGTTCCAAGTACCAGCGCCAACCTTACAGCCTTGCGGGGAGCGAAGACGCGGGTAGGCGTCTCGCGAAGAAGAACGGGCCAGGACGCAAAGACGGGCTTCCTTTCTCCTCCTCCGTGCCCGAAGGGCGGTGCTGTGTTGAAAGTCTCGGCCAGCGAAAAGCTCATCCAGCAAGTGTTTCGCTCCTGAGGCATTCCACTGAGCGAGAGCTACACGGACACTTTCGACTCTGGGAAACAGCAAGAAAATGACGACTGTACGTCGAGCTGAGCCAAATCCGTGCACAGCACCCTGTGGCTGCGTGCAGTGTTCACGCCGAAGAGCGGCAAAGCTCCAAGCCATCGCTGCGCTTCAGTTCTGTCCAGAGCACAGAAGGCGAAGAACGAAGCAGCTGGGCACCGGCTTCATGGACTCAGTGGGCCCGATTGCAAATGTCCAGCCCAGAGCTGCTTCACAAGCAGATTCAGCTGAGAATGCTCTGGCTGCTTCAGGAAGGAAGGCGCAGCCCTTGCACTCCAGCACGCAACCTGGCCAGAAACAGGTTCCTAAACCTTCAATGCTGCCGAGTCCATGCAGCTTGAGCACACCCAGAAGGACGCGTCCGGAAAGAGGGCGTTCTTCGAGTACCCCCCTCCTCCAAGCAGCCTTGAAACTGAGCACAACGCCCTGCGGCTCGGGAACTTCCTTCTCAGATAGACGTAGCGTCACGTTATTCACTCTCGCAGCTCCGTTGCCCACTTGCAGCAGCTGCTGCTACCAAAGCAAAAAGGCTCCAGAAGTAAAAGCCACTGCTGGGCTGCACTTTCCCTTTGCCTCACGCAAAGCAACAGAAACTGTCGGCTGCACGCTGGATTTCCATTCTCTGCCGCATCTGCCACTGTCATCTCTGCGTCTCCAAGCATAAACCTGGGCACAGTTCTTTCCAGGGAGAGCTGGAAGAGGAATAGGTAGCAGCACAAGTAGCTGCAAGTGGACCTTTCTGGTTTCAACTGCTAACGTGAATCCGCAAAGAAGCGAGTGACAGCCACGCTTCCTCTCGCAGCCTGTGCGATGCGCACAGCAGCTCGGTGCTCTGCCTTCATTCTTATGCTCTTCGTACCACGTGGCGCTTCCATTCTGCCGGAGTCGAAGCGTCGTCTACTTGTCGCACAGAGAGCACCGTGCCGGCAGCGAAATGCTCCAGCCCACTGCTTCTGCCGAAACACGCCTGGCCTATGCACTTTCCCTCGCAGCGACATACACCAGCACACTGGGTCTTTGTGGTCGTCCAAATGTGAAGGGAAAGAGTCTCAGCTCCGTCTGGCACAGAGAACAGTTTTAGGTCAACAAGCTCACCCAGAGCTTACCCTGGACGCGTGGAAACCTGTATTTGCACCACATCCCAGTGGCAGCCCTCTTTCTTTTGCAGCCCGCACAGCGCCGTCAGATCGTGGTGCTCTCTGCGCCTTCCTTCTCGGTTCCAAGTACCAGCGCCAACCTTACAGCCTTGCGGGGAGCGAAGACGCGGGTAGGCGTCTCGCGAAGAAGAACGGGCCAGGACGCAAAGACGGGCTTCCTTTCTCCTCCTCCGTGCCCGAAGGGCGGTGCTGTGTTGAAAGTCTCGGCCAGCGAAAAGCTCATCCAGCAAGTGTTTCGCTCCTGAGGCATTCCACTGAGCGAGAGCTACACGGACACTTTCGACTCTGGGAAACAGCAAGAAAATGACGACTGTACGTCGAGCTGAGCCAAATCCGTGCACAGCACCCTGTGGCTGCGTGCAGTGTTCACGCCGAAGAGCGGCAAAGCTCCAAGCCATCGCTGCGCTTCAGTTCTGTCCAGAGCACAGAAGGCGAAGAACGAAGCAGCTGGGCACCGGCTTCATGGACTCAGTGGGCCCGATTGCAAATGTCCAGCCCAGAGCTGCTTCACAAGCAGATTCAGCTGAGAATGCTCTGGCTGCTTCAGGAAGGAAGGCGCAGCCCTTGCACTCCAGCACGCAACCTGGCCAGAAACAGGTTCCTAAACCTTCAATGCTGCCGAGTCCATGCAGCTTGAGCACACCCAGAAGGACGCGTCCGGAAAGAGGGCGTTCTTCGAGTACCCCCCTCCTCCAAGTAGCCTTGAAACTGAGCACAACGCCCTGCGGCTCGGGAACTTCCTTCTCAGATAGACGTAGCGTCACGTTATTCACTCTCGCAGCTCCGTTGCCCACTTGCAGCAGCTGCTGCTACCAAAGCAAAAAGGCTCCAGAAGTAAAAGCCACTGCTGGGCTGCACTTTCCCTTTGCCTCACGCAAAGCAACAGAAACTGTCGGCTGCACGCTGGATTTCCATTCTCTGCCGCATCTGCCACTGTCATCTCTGCGTCTCCAAGCATAAACCTGGGCACAGTTCTTTCCAGGGAGAGCTGGAAGAGGAATAGGTAGCAGCACAAGTAGCTGCAAGTGGACCTTTCTGGTTTCAACTGCTAACGTGAATCCGCAAAGAAGCGAGTGACAGCCACGCTTCCTCTGGCAGCCTGTGCGATGCGCACAGCAGCTCGGTGCTCTGCCTTCATTCTTATGCTCTTCGTACCACGTGGCGCTTCCATTCTGCCGGAGTCGAAGCGTCGTCTACTTGTCGCACAGAGAGCACCGTGCCGGCAGCGAAATGCTCCAGCCCACTGCTTCTGCCGAAACACGCCTGGCCTATGCACTTTCCCTCGCAGCGACATACACCAGCACACTGGGTCTTTGTGGTCGTCCAAATGTGAAGGGAAAGAGTCTCAGCTCCGTCTGGCACAGAGAACAGTTTTAGGTCAACAAGCTCACCCAGAGCTTACCCTGGACGCGTGGAAACCTGTATTTGCACCACATCCCAGTGGCAGCCCTCTTTCTTTTGCAGCCCGCACGGCGCCGTCAGATCGCGGTGCTCTCTGCGCCTTCCTTCTCGGTTCCAAGTACCAGCGCCAACCTTACAGCCTTGCGGGGAGCGAAGACGCGGGTAGGCGTCTCGCGAAGAAGAACGGGCCAGGACGCAAAGACGGGCTTCCTTTCTCCTCCTCCGTGCCCGAAGGGCGGTGCTGTGTTGAAAGTCTCGGCCAGCGAAAAGCTCATCCAGCAAGTGTTTCGCTCCTGAGGCATTCCACTGAGTGAGAGCTACACGGACACTTTCGACTCTGGGAAACAGCAAGAAAATGACGACTGTACGTCGAGCTGAGCCAAATCCGTGCACAGCACCCTGTGGCTGCGTGCAGTGTTCACGCCGAAGAGCGGCAAAGCTCCAAGCCATCGCTGCGCTTCAGTTCTGTCCAGAGCACAGAAGGCGAAGAACGAAGCAGCTGGGCACCGGCTTCATGGACTCAGTGGGCCCGATTGCAAATGTCCAGCCCAGAGCTGCTTCACAAGCAGATTCAGCTGAGAATGCTCTGGCTGCTTCAGGAAGGAAGGCGCAGCCCTTGCACTCCAGCACGCAACCTGGCCAGAAACAGGTTCCTAAACCTTCAATGCTGCCGAGTCCATGCAGCTTGAGCACACCCAGAAGGACGCGTCCGGAAAGAGGGCGTTCTTCGAGTACCCCCCTCCTCCAAGCAGCCTTGAAACTGAGCACAACGCCCTGCGGCTCGGGAACTTCCTTCTCAGATAGACGTAGCGTCACGTTATTCACTCTCGCAGCTCCGTTGCCCACTTGCAGCAGCTGCTGCTACCAAAGCAAAAAGGCTCCAGAAGTAAAAGCCACTGCTGGGCTGCACTTTCCCTTTGCCTCACGCAAAGCAACAGAAACTGTCGGCTGCACGCTGGATTTCCATTCTCTGCCGCATCTGCCACTGTCATCTCTGCGTCTCCAAGCATAAACCTGGGCACAGTTCTTTCCAGGGAGAGCTGGAAGAGGAATAGGTAGCAGCACAAGTAGCTGCAAGTGGACCTTTCTGGTTTCAACTGCTAACGTGAATCCGCAAAGAAGCGAGTGACAGCCACGCTTCCTCTGGCAGCCTGTGCGATGCGCACAGCAGCTCGGTGCTCTGCCTTCATTCTTATGCTCTTCGTACCACGTGGCGCTTCCATTCTGCCGGAGTCGAAGCGTCGTCTACTTGTCGCACAGAGAGCACCGTGCCGGCAGCGAAATGCTCCAGCCCACTGCTTCTGCCGAAACACGCCTGGCCTATGCACTTTCCCTCGCAGCGACATACACCAGCACACTGGGTCTTTGTGGTCGTCCAAATGTGAAGGGAAAGAGTCTCAGCTCCGTCTGGCACAGAGAACAGTTTTAGGTCAACAAGCTCACCCAGAGCTTACCCTGGACGCGTGGAAACCTGTATTTGCACCACATCCCAGTGGCAGCCCTCTTTCTTTTGCAGCCCGCACAGCGCCGTCAGATCGCGGTGCTCTCTGCGCCTTCCTTCTCGGTTCCAAGTACCAGCGCCAACCTTACAGCCTTGCGGGGAGCGAAGACGCGGGTAGGCGTCTCGCGAAGAAGAACGGGCCAGGACGCAAAGACGGGCTTCCTTTCTCCTCCTCCGTGCCCGAAGGGCGGTGCTGTGTTGAAAGTCTCGGCCAGCGAAAAGCTCATCCAGCTAGTGTTTCGCTCCTGAGGCATTCCACTGAGCGAGAGCTACACGGACACTTTCGACTCTGGGAAACAGCAAGAAAATGACGACTGTACGTCGAGCTGAGCCAAATCCGTGCACAGCACCCTGTGGCTGCGTGCAGTGTTCACGCCGAAGAGCGGCAAAGCTCCAAGCCATCGCTGCGCTTCAGTTCTGTCCAGAGCACAGAAGGCGAAGAACGAAGCAGCTGGGCACCGGCTTCATGGACTCAGTGGGCCCGATTGCAAATGTCCAGCCCAGAGCTGCTTCACAAGCAGATTCAGCTGAGAATGCTCTGGCTGCTTCAGGAAGGAAGGCGCAGCCCTTGCACTCCAGCACGCAACCTGGCCAGAAACAGGTTCCTAAACCTTCAATGCTGCCGAGTCCATGCAGCTTGAGCACACCCAGAAGGACGCGTCCGGAAAGAGGGCGTTCTTCGAGTACCCCCCTCCTCCAAGTAGCCTTGAAACTGAGCACAACGCCCTGCGGCTCGGGAACTTCCTTCTCAGATAGACGTAGCGTCACGTTATTCACTCTCGCAGCTCCGTTGCCCACTTGCAGCAGCTGCTGCTACCAAAGCAAAAAGGCTCCAGAAGTAAAAGCCACTGCTGGGCTGCACTTTCCCTTTGCCTCACGCAAAGCAACAGAAACTGTCGGCTGCACGCTGGATTTCCATTCTCTGCCGCATCTGCCACTGTCATCTCTGCGTCTCCAAGCATAAACCTGGGCACAGTTCTTTCCAGGGAGAGCTGGAAGAGGAATAGGTAGCAGCACAAGTAGCTGCAAGTGGACCTTTCTGGTTTCAACTGCTAACGTGAATCCGCAAAGAAGCGAGTGACAGCCACGCTTCCTCTGGCAGCCTGTGCGATGCGCACAGCAGCTCGGTGCTCTGCCTTCATTCTTATGCTCTTCGTACCACGTGGCGCTTCCATTCTGCCGGAGTCGAAGCGTCGTCTACTTGTCGCACAGAGAGCACCGTGCCGGCAGCGAAATGCTCCAGCCCACTGCTTCTGCCGAAACACGCCTGGCCTATGCACTTTCCCTCGCAGCGACATACACCAGCACACTGGGTCTTTGTGGTCGTCCAAATGTGAAGGGAAAGAGTCTCAGCTCCGTCTGGCACAGAGAACAGTTTTAGGTCAACAAGCTCACCCAGAGCTTACCCTGGACGCGTGGAAACCTGTATTTGCACCACATCCCAGTGGCAGCCCTCTTTCTTTTGCAGCCCGCACAGCGCCGTCAGATCGCGGTGCTCTCTGCGCCTTCCTTCTCGGTTCCAAGTACCAGCGCCAACCTTACAGCCTTGCGGGGAGCGAAGACGCGGGTAGGCGTCTCGCGAAGAAGAACGGGCCAGGACGCAAAGACGGGCTTCCTTTCTCCTCCTCCGTGCCCGAAGGGCGGTGCTGTGTTGAAAGTCTCGGCCAGCGAAAAGCTCATCCAGCAAGTGTTTCGCTCCTGAGGCATTCCACTGAGCGAGAGCTACACGGACACTTTCGACTCTGGGAAACAGCAAGAAAATGACGACTGTACGTCGAGCTGAGCCAAATCCGTGCACAGCACCCTGTGGCTGCGTGCAGTGTTCACGCCGAAGAGCGGCAAAGCTCCAAGCCATCGCTGCGCTTCAGTTCTGTCCAGAGCACAGAAGGCGAAGAACGAAGCAGCTGGGCACCGGCTTCATGGACTCAGTGGGCCCGATTGCAAATGTCCAGCCCAGAGCTGCTTCACAAGCAGATTCAGCTGAGAATG